>NW_020954587.1:6226524-6314811 GCF_900497805.2 Vombatus ursinus | reverse complement strand
TCTGAATGCAGATTGAAGCATACTATTTTCTCTCTCTCTCTCTCTCTCTCTCTCTCTCTCTTTCTCTCTCTCTTTGTTTCTTCTTTCTCGTGATTTTCCCCTTTGGTTCTAATTCTTCTTTACAATATGACTAAAGTGGAAATATGTTTAATATGATTCTACATGTATAGCCTATATTAGGTTACATGCCATCTTGGGGAGGGAGGGGGAGAAAATTTAGAACTCAAAATCTTATAGAAGTGAATGTTGAAAACTAAAAATAAATAAATGAAATTATAAATGTAAAAAAAAAAAGATGTTACTTGGACAAGAGATTGTTATGTAAGAACAATTTTGCCTTTGATCTTTTAGTGATGATCCATGACCAGAAAGGAGCCTCACAGATTCTCAAACAAAGTCCTAGCATACTTTAGATGCCATATTTTTCCTTTAAAGGAAAGGGTAAGAAAATGGGAGTGTGGCTAGGAAAAGAATGAGTAAGACCAGTGTAGTGGCTAATGCTTGGTTATTGCCCTAAATTTCCAGAGAGGATAAACTGAGATTGTGGGATTGAGAGAGAACACTAACCTTAAGGAAACTCACCTTTGTCTAGAAGAAGACTGCGTTCATTTGTTTATTTTTAGCCTGATTTGTTTTGGAGGGAAGGTGTTATAGCTGACCACCTCTTCCAACAAAAAAAGAAATGTGGCATAACCACAGTGCTAAGATTTATTTTAAAAAGAGCTTTCTAATGTACCACTGCATATCTGAATGAACTAATTTATTGGATAGGGCTACATACATTTAATGTACATACATGAATTTAAACATACATGATTCACTACCAACTACAACATTACATTTTTACCTTATTCAACTCAAAGTTCTATCTAACAAAAAATAACCCAGAGAACTGATTTATTTTTAGTCAATGAAGCCACAGACTGGTCTGGACAAAAAGTGCCTGCAGTGGGAGGTTTGGGAGAGGGATTCTTCTTGAGCAGCAAAGCAAGAAATAAGCTGGGCCCTTTCTGTCGGCCCAACATTTTCTCTCATAATCGGGGGATGGAAATTCTCAGCTGAATTACTGATTTACTGAATTACTGATACTTGCTGTGAAATGGCTGTTGAATGGTTCTCATTGGGCTTCTACCATGTACAGTGGAAAGAGTTTTGGCTTTGGAGTCAGAGAATCTGGGGATTACTGGGTCAAAGAGTATGCACAGTTTAGTGACTGGGAGAATCTTTCCAAACTGCTTTCCAGAATGGTTGAGCCAATTCAAACTCCACTACCAGTGCATTGGTTGTGCCTATCCTTCTACTTCTTCGGCAATTGCCATTTTCTTTTCTTTATTATCATCTTTGTTAATCAGATGGGTATAAGATTGAACCTCAGAGTTATTTTAACTTGCATTTCTCTTATTATTCCTGACTTGGAGAATTTTCTTTCATATGGTTATTGATAACTTGCATTTCTTTTTTTTTTGAGAAATGTCATATCCTTTGTTCATTTATCTATTGGAGAATGGATGTTTTTCTTATATATTTGAATCAATTCCCTACATATTATAGATGTAAGAAATTTATCAGAGAAACTTGTTGACCTTAGGTAAAATAGTATGTAAAAATTTCTTTTATTTCTCTTTCATTTGTGGTGAATTGTCCTTTGGTATTTTTTATATAGGCAGTTTAGTTTCCCTAGCTTTCTCTCTTAATCATAGTAGCAAAGAGTTTTCTATTTTATCACTTTTTTTAAAAAAAAATAGTTCATTTTATTTATCAATTAATTGGAAGATTTTTTGCTTTCACTTTGTTAATCTTGGTGATTTTAACTGTTTTTGCATTCAGTTGTATAGTTTTTTTGTTCACTATTTTTCTAGTTTTTTTTAAAACTTGCATTCCCAATTTATTGATATTTTCTTACCCTCTTTTATTAATCAAATCATTTAGAAATATAAATTTTCCCATAAGGACCACTTTGGTAGCGTCCCAAAAGTTTGGTGTACTGACTCGTCATCAGTCTCTTTGATAAAATTAGCTATTATTTCTAAGATTTATCCTCTGACCCACCAATTCTTTAGAATTAAGTTACTTAGTCTCCATTTAAGTCTTAATCCTTTCTTTAAAGACCCTTTACTGATTATAATTTTTATGACATTATAGTCAATAATGGATGAACTTAAGATTTCTCTTTTCTACATTTATTTATGGGGATTTCAGTGCTCTCACATATAGTCAATTGTGTAAAGGTACTGTGTACTAAGAAATAAGTTTATTCCTTTCCCCATATTATGCTTTTCTAAAGTTCTATTCATGTTCTTTACTTCTTTCTTTCTTTCTTATCTTTTTTTCTTTTTTAGATTTGAGGTTTTGATTTTTAGGTTTTGAGAGGTGTATATGGAGACCTCAATTATTTTGGTTTTACTGTTTATTTTTGCCTTATAATTCCGTTAAAATTTCCTTTAGGTACTTGGATGTTATGCAATTTTGTGCACATACATACAGCATCAAAATTACTTCATTTTTCCAGGGTACCTTTAAATATGGTATAATTTACCCATTCATCTCTTAGTTTTTTTTGTGGCCTTGTTTATGATCATGATTGCTATCCATGATTTTTTAAAAAAATTTTACTTGAAGGATAATAAATTTTACTCTAGCTCTTTAACTCTTTGAATCTTCTTGTTTCAGTGTGTTTCTTATAAACAACATATTGGGATTCTGCTTTTTTAATATATATTCTGGTGTCCTCTTACATTTTATCAGAGAGCTCCTCCCATTCATATCCATAGCTAGGCATGTTCATTGTGAATTTCTCTCCATCATACCTTCTTGTACTTTTTCCTCTCTTTCCAACCCTACCCCAGGCTCTTTACATAGAAGAAGGAATGTGACTAATACTAGTAATCTGTAGTGGAAAATTCCTGCTTCCATTGACTGCCTCTCCCCTCTTTCTCTTGTCCAGACCCTAATGACTATTGCTTATACTTTCTTCCTTATATCTTAATCTCCTTTATAAGCCCCTTCCAAAGCTGAAGTTTTGTTTTGATTGTGCTTATATCCTTACCAATTCAACCTCCCCTTAAATCCCTCTTTCTCCTTTCTGTATTTGCCCCCCTGATTCCTTGTTGTTCATTGTATTATTACACCATGTACTGTGTGTGTGTGTGTGTGTGTGTGTGCGTGTGGTGTGTGTATGTGTTCAATCCTGCTTTGTCAGATTTGTTACAGACAGACTCTGTCCCCTCCCATACTGTTATATGAGATCGTCAGGCCCTGTTTGGCACTGACCTTCTTCTCGTTTTCATTTCCCCTAGAGCATCTAAGCATAGGTTCCTAAAGTGGGTGATACTGCCCCATGGGGGATGCTGGAATGATCCAGGGGGTGGTAGTAGGCTCAGGTGCAATTGAGGGGCATTAAATAAAAATAAAGGGGTGGTAGAAGCATGAAGAAAAGATAAAAATTTGAAAATCCATTTGTACATGTTTTATTTGTTGTGCAACAGAGTTAAAGTCATAGTGATTGCATTATTTTCCAAATAAACACACAAAATGCAAGTTATAACCAATTAGTGGTCAAGTCTGCCGACAAGTCTTAACAAGCAAGTGTCGGCAGGTGAGCACATTGTGCATTGTGCATTGTCCAGCATGCATTGGCAGGAATATGTGCATGTAATGATTTATTTACAATAAGATACTATATGGTTACATGATGCATTATTGTGTCATCAAAATTTCAATGCAGGAAAAAACCATAAATTTACAATAAATTATTAAATTTAAGATGCGTCGATTTTTAAAAAAAAATTCGTTTTTTAAATGACACAAATTTTTTTAAAAAGCTGTTAAAGTAAAGTAAAATTAAAGTAAAGTAAAAAATTACTCAGCACCCTCCTGGAAATCTACTTTCTTTAACCCTTTAGTGGGTTAAAAATCTACCCAAGTTGAATTAAATGAAATCCTGCTCTTGATTCCTCACTGATGTGTGGAGTCAAAAACCTAACTCTGGATTTTTGAAAGTTGTTTCAGCAGAGTGTAAGCAGAGTGTAAGCAGGACCTATCAATCTGGAAGGATCTCAAGCGTATCTAGACCCATTGACGGTCTGGGGAACTGCCATATGAAGAAGAAGCTAGCAAAGTTTGGAGAGGATTATCTTATAACCCAAGGACTGGCCACCAGGTGATAAATTTTTGCCACCATAGTAACCCATAAAGACTGTCTACTAACATGTGAAGGAGTGGTTTATGATCTGTACCAAGGAAAAAATGATGAAATGGGAATGGAATGGTTCCTCCAACCAACTTGTGCCCAGACCCTAAGTATTCTATTCAGTTGCACATGCAAATCACTGGGCAAGCAAAAGGAATGCTGGGAAAATGTTTCTTCTGGAATGGTAGCTTCCTCCGATGTTCTTGTACTACCTTATCATGCAGAATTCAGTGTGATGGACATTTAGTGAGATCTGATGTTCACACACACACACAAACACACACATGCATACCCCTTCATGTCTAATGTTCATGTGCTATTGATCCCCCAGACTCTAACACAATGATAAATACCCCTGGAGCTCCTGTGCTATCCATTATTTTTCCTCCCCAGGGAAGTTTCCTTCCAAAAGGAAAACTATTGATAATTTTTATTTGTTTTAAAAGTACACTAGCTAAAAGTAAGTCTGCTGGACAGATTTTCTCATGTGTATAAAGTATATATGTGAATGTGTGTATGAGCTTGTGGGCGTACCCGGGGATAGGCCAAGGGAAAAAAGATGAAAGTGAAATAAAAACAAGAAGAAAGGGAGAAGGAGAGGTGTAGCTTTGAGTAAAGAGAGTGACTTAACTAAAATAGCAAATGTGCTTATCAACGAAATAGAAACATTGCTTGGGTTTTGGGAAGGGGTGCTGCAGGTTTACTCTGCTCTAATAATAAATCACCTTCTAATGTAAAAGTACAGTGGCTGCTCTTCACCACCTCCCTGCTCCAGGCTTACAGACGATGACAATGATGCCAAGCTACAGAGGAAATACCGATCTCTGCTTTACACAGTGGAGTTTGGAAGGGACATTGGTCTTATAGCCAGATTCCATAGAAGAGGATCTATAATGACAACAGAGACACTCTCTGCCTCTCGATGGGACTGTGTAGGGCTCAGCTCTGTGAGCATAATAGACAAAAAGAAGACCCTGGGAAAGACTCATGAGGAGAATTGAATTAAATATTGAGGGAGCGTAGAGAACTGGGTGTCAGGAGTTGGGACTGAGCTCTCCAGTTTGCCACCGTCCCACTCTATTGCTTGGTCAAGTCCCCTAACCTTTTTCTGTCTCTTTTCCCCTACCGGTCAGATTGGAATAACATCTTAATAAGAGATTTAGAATACAAATGCCAAATTCTAGGAACCCCCCGAGTGAAGGCTACTTATTTTACTTTTGTGCAGTAAGGTTATTCATCAAAGCCCATCCAGATACAGCTTACATTCAGGCCTAAGACCTTTGCTTACCAGCCCAGTAATAATATAAGCATTTCAAAAGCACATCGATTTTACAGGTAAAACCCATAGAACTATGAGAGAACAGAGGCTGTAATTTCTTATCCCTCCTCTCTCCCTGCCCCCCAATTCTGGCAGTACTACTCAAACTAGCCCCTCTGGATATCAGAACTCTCTTGTTTCTTGTAGGAAAGCCCAAGTCTGGCATTTCCCAAAGTGTTGTGTAGAGCTCAGCGCCTTGGATACCATGAATGTGATGGAATACAAACACAAAGGCATGAGGCTCAGGAAAAGGCTCACTTGGAGAACAGGGTTAAGCTGATTAAATTAGAAACCTAGGAATCAGGAGTTATAAGTTTCTTCTGGAATTAATTGTAAAGAAGTTCCAAATCACATAGCAGACATCTGACTCAGAATAACCAACAGAAGAAGGCAAAATCATAAGGATAAAGTTCTGGACAACTGGCACTCCATATTAACCTTCTTAGCCTACCATTGCATCAAGTGCCTGTGGACTATGGTGAGATGGTAGTGTACAAGCACCCCATTCCTACTGCTGCCTTATCTGCCAAGAAAAGTATGCCTGCAGGACAAAGGGAATGACTTCTGAAAAGTAGAAGCCGTCAACTGGTCCTTGTGAGAATCTGAGCTGTTCCTTATTATCTAAGAGGTGGAGGCCCTGCCCATGCTCAAAGCCCAGCCACATAGTTCAGTCCTTTGGTCAAGGTTAGGACCAGCTCCAGGCAAACATATGGAATGGATAAAGTTTGACTACAGTCCCTTCTGATGTTTAGTGTTCCTTTTTCTTCTCAGGGTGCTCCCTATGCCCATTAGATCTACACAAAAGGAGATTTTAAAAACATATATCTGACCATGATACTCCTCTGCTTAACCTTAATGGGGGACTCTACCCCTATTAGGATCCTAGATCTTAGATTTAGAGATAGAAGGGAATTTGGAGGCCATTGAGTTTAACCTCATTTTACAAATAAGGAAACTGAGGTAGAGGGAAAGAGATTTAGTATCTGAGGCAGGATTTGAATTCAGGTCTTCCAAACTCCAAGCACAGCACTCTGTCCACTGCCACACCTTGTTGTTGCTGTCATTCAGTTGTGTCCAATGGATTCCATGGACTGTAGAACACCAGGCCCTTCTGTCTTCCATTATCTCCCAAAGTCTGTCCAAGCTCATGTTCATTGCTGCCATGACACTATCTATCCCTCTCATCCTCTGCTGCCTCCTTCTTTTTTCCCCTTCAATCTTTCCCAGGATCAGTCTTTAATTCTCATTCAGTTGGATATATCCTTCCCTTTTTCCTTTCCTGAGGAAAGACCTCAGCTATTTGTAAAGACTCCTAGGACAGCCATTTTGCTGCCCTGCTCTTCTTTTTATTTGAGATGTTTTTTGTTTCTGCCTCCTGTACAATACCGTGAACCTCTGTCCATAGTTCTTCACGCACTCTATCTACCAGATCTAATCCCTTAAATCTATTCATCACCTCCACTTTATATTCATAAGGGATGTTATTTAGGTCATACATATATGGTTTGATGGGTTTCCCTACTTTCTTCAATTTAAATCTAAATTTTTTCAATAAGAAGCTCACAGTCAGCTCCAGATCTTGTTTTAACTGACTGTATAGAACTTCTCCTAACTGCCTCTAATGATTACCTTCAGGATCAAATACAAACTCCACGATTTGGCATTTAAAGCTCAGGAAGAACTGAAATGACTTAACTAGACACTTACTCGTTGTTTTATCCTGGGCAAGTCACTTCAATTCTGTTTATTTCAATTTTCTCAATTGTGAAATTGTGATAATAACAACATCTACCTCCCAGGGTTGTGAGGATCAAATGAGACAATATTTATAAAGTGCTTAGCACAATTCCTGGCATGTAGTAGGAGCTTAATAAGCCTTTCTCCTTCCTTCTTTCTTTCCTTCCTTCCTTCCTTCCTAACTAGCTCCAATCTACCTTTTCAGACAATATATTACTTTCCTCCACAAATTCTATGGTTAGCCAAACAGGCTTTCTTGATGTTCTTTGGGCTTGGCGTTATATTTCCCTTTCTGGTACCTTTTCATGGGCTGTCCCCCATACCTGGAATTTACTCCACCCCCCACACCTTTGCCCTGCTTAGAATTCCTAGTTTTGTTCAGAACTTAGCTTAAACATCACATCCTATTTTTTTCTGATCCCCCTACCCCACCCTAGCTACTAATGTTCTCCTCCTTAAGAATCACCTTGTATTTATTTTGAGACTCACTCTCTTGTACATAATCTGAAGTTCTTAAGTTTGAAGTGAAAAATTCAAAGGTTTTGAATAAAGCAGCAGTTCTCAAACTTTTTGGTTTCAGGACCCCTTTAGACTTTAAAAAATTATTTGGGATATCAAAAAGCTTTTGTTTATGTGGGTTATATCTATCAGAATCCACTGCATCAGAAATCAAAACTGATAAAATTTCAAAATATTTATTTATTTATTCTGAATTATAACAATAAATCTATTACATTACCATAAATTCCATGCTTTTATGAAAAATTACTATGTTTACCGAAACAAAAAATAATTTAGTGAGAAGAGTGGTATTTTTTTACATAATTTTGTAAATCTTCTTAATGTCTGCCTTAATGGAAGGCAGCTGGATTCTCATATCTGCTTCTGCATTCAATCTGTTCCGATATGTTGTTTTGATTGGAGTATAAGAAAGAAATTCAGCCTCATATAGATGTGTAGCCAGAAAAGGGAGGAGTATTTACATAAGCAAATAATATCTTGGTATTATTATCAGATCAGTTTTAACTTCATGGACCACCCTACCCCATAGAGTCTTGGGGACCCTTGTAAATCTGTGAACTACACTTTGAGAACCACTGGTATACATCCAATTTTCAAGGGTGATCTTATAAGAGTACATTGATTTATAATAAATGGCCTGTTATATTCTGCTTGCTAGAATTGGGTAGCAGCATTGACCAATAATGATACTGGCATATATTAGAGACTAGGGACATTGAACTTGGATGCTGCTACTCTATATCTCAAAGACCATGGGACACTCAAGATTTATTAATACCTAAGGAAGGAGTGAGCTCTACGTGTTACTCAGGGAAGAGAGGATATGGTCAGTAGTGTCAAATGCTACAGAGAGATCAAGAAGGAGAAAAGTTCATTAGATTTGGCAAGTCACAGATAACTTTGGAGAGAGCAATTTCTTAAGAACGATGAGGTGAGAAACCAAATTGCGGAGAGTTTAGAAAACAGTGAGAGGAGTGAAATTGGAGGCGCCAAATGCACACGGCTTTTTTGACCAGTTTAGCTCAGGAGAGGAGAGATATAGGACAATAGCTGATCTCAGCTGGCTATCAACAGGAGAACTATGCTGAACTGGTTTTGTTTGTCCTTTGTTTTCGAAGAGGGCCAATGAGTTCCTACAGGGCAAGGAATATTTCATTTTCATGTTTGTATCCTCAGGGCCTGGCATAGTGACTAGTACATAATAGAAGTAATAACGGTAATAAAATGAATTTTTGTTGATTGATTGAACCACATCCCACACAAGCTTGTGTGTGTTGCTACCTCCGCGTAGACTCTGGTTGAATGGAACATTCAGAGTTTGTGCTTAGCTTCGAGACAAAGTCAACAACTTCCCCATTGGAGGAAGAAGCCCAGTTCAGCGATGTCCCTTGGGGAAACTTGCTTTAGTTGCTTTACCCAGAGCCTGGGAGAGAGCTGATGGAGGCAAGCACCAATCCAGAATTTCCAGAAATAGGGGAGTGGAGGAAATGTTTGGAATGCAAGTCCTGCTTCCAGCTTCAGAAGACTCTAATTCCATGATGGATCAATCAGTCAATAAACATTTATTAAGTACCTACTATGCGCCAGGCACTGCATTAGGTGGTGGCAATACAAATACAGAAGCGAGATAGTCTCTACCGTCCAGAAACTTACAACCTTCAAAATCCTGAATAAGATCACATTTACCTGCAATGTGGCCTTTCTCAGCAAACTGGTTTTTATTTTGCTATTGCTTCTGCTAATTCTTGCTGGAATCAGTTCCATTTATTTGTCTGTTTATGTCATTTAAATTTTCTGATCCTCAGCCACAGAATTATTCCAAGGATTATGGAGTGGGTAGTGTAGAACAGACTACCAAGAAAGGTACTTTTACTCTTCTGCAGGATTTTATAGACACACACAATGCTTGCAAAGACTGGAGAGAGTACCTCAATGTGAGGGCATTGGGAACAAACTGGAGAAGCTTAAGAGTCATGGAATTATAGAACATTAGTCTGGAGGGGACCTGGGAGAACATCTAGTCCAATCCCCTCATGTGACCTTTCAAATTTAATTAGGACAAAAAAAGTAAGCACATTTGGCTTGTTAATTAGCATCTAATTTAATTACTCATTTAATTAGTATTAATTAGCAGCTGGTTGTTTTTGTTGCCTCTCTAATTATGGGTTTGCAGGTCAAAAAGAATGGGTGGGGATGGGATAAAGGGTCAAGGTGAGTGAATGGATGGGTCCCTGGTTTTCAAGCAATATGATAAGATATTTACTTGCAAGTAGAACAAACAATGACTGAGGAGATCCCTTGGGCAATAGCTACTGGCCAGATGAGGAGGATGCATACATTTTCATGGATTCATACTTGACATACAATATCTATCCTTCCTTTATTGAGAGACAGATGTCTCTGTTCTCATCTGTTTTCAGTGGCTGCATAATATTTTGGCTCCACCCCAGCCTCACTCTTTGCACGGGGCAATCACCAGCTGTGTCTGTTCTGACTCAGGCTGGTGGATTACAGAGCCTACACGGCAGGGTTACTGCAGAGCCTTGGCTTGGACATAACTCGGTGTGCTAGACCAGACTTTTAAACTAACCCAGCTGGATTCCAGCCTGGACACAATCTGGAACTCTGACTACACCCTCCAGAGTGGCTGACCTCAACCAGATATCAAGATGTTGGTTAGATTCCATATGAGGACTGGAGAACCAAGCCAGGTTTTTGACCCGCAACAAGGGAATCACAACCCCTCCTAGGCATTCAGGGGCCAATGTGCTCGGCACATACAAAGGCATCATCAGAGCAGAATTCAGTTCAATTCGGTACAACAAACATTTATGAAGTAGAAAGCATTGTGCTAGGTGCTAGGAACACAAGGACAAAAATGAAATAGCCCTTGCCCTCAAGGTGCTTGCTTTCTATTAGGTTATTCTATTGAGGTATCTAGGTGACACAGTAAATATGAATGGTAGACTTGGAGTCAGGAAGATCTGATTTCACAAGACTACTTCAGACACCTACTTAGCTGTGTGAACCTGTGCAAGTCACTTAGTGTCTTGCAGCCTCAGTTACCTCATCTGTAAAATGGGGATAATAATAGCACCCACCTCCCAAGGTTGCTGTGAGGATAGAATGAGATAATATATATACAGTGCTTTGCAAACCTTAAAGCGCTCTATAAATGCCAGCTACTAATTACTA
Organism: Vombatus ursinus; assembly: GCF_900497805.2. Taxonomy (NCBI): domain Eukaryota; kingdom Metazoa; phylum Chordata; class Mammalia; order Diprotodontia; family Vombatidae; genus Vombatus; species Vombatus ursinus. Next base: position 6,303,850 of record NW_020954587.1, on the reverse strand, counting down.
TTAATTATTAGGGATACTATATATTAACCAAAATAATTTCAGGAGGGAGAGAGGACTAATGACAGAGGAGCCAGGAAAGGTCTGACATAGGATCAAACTTTAGACCAGAAGGAAACAGGGATGATTTAGTCCAATTCTTTTGTTCTACAGATGGGGAAACTGAGGCCTAGAGTAGCAATATAGGTTCTCTGACTCCAAATCCAATAAAGGATATAGCTCCTGATATGTGCTGTGAAGGAAGCTAGAAATTCTGAGAAGCAGAGGTGAGAGGAGGTGGGGAAGTGAATTCCAGGCATGGGGAACCGCCAGCACAGATTCATGGAGGTGTTATGTAGCAGACAAGTTCAGGTCCATGAAGGCAAGTATTTGAAAGACTGGAAAAGTAGGTGTACACCAGATTGTGGAAAACTTTAAAGGTCAGGCAAAAGATATTTGATATTTTAGCCTAGAGGCAGTAGGGAATCACTGCAGGCTTTTTAGTGGAGGACTGACGTGGTCAGATATGTTTTAGTAATACCAATTTGGCAACTATTCAAAAGATGCATTGGAGAAAATGAAAGCAGGGAGACTAATTAGGAGGCTATTGCCATAGTTCAGGTGAGAGGTTCTGAACTAGGCTAGAAATTATATGAATGAAGAAAAGGAAGTAGATAAGAGAGATATTGTGGAAATAAAACAGACAAGATTAAGCCATTGAAAGGGGTGAGAGAGAATGAGGGAAAGGAAAGAGTCAAGAATGATACCAATGTGGCAACCTGGGATATTGGAAAGATGCCATCCATGGTCATTGAATCCCCACAGGGTACTGTGGGATGACCACCAAACAACATAGAGGACATCTGTAGGATCTCCAGGCCAGAACTGGTTTCCTGATAAGTTCCAGTTCCAAACCTGGTTTGAACTCAAAATACCAAGTGGCCTGATAATTTTCATTACAGCACACCTCACCCCTTAGGTAATCCTTTAGAGGACCTGAGTGGTGCATTGCTAAGAAAAGCAACAATAATCCTTGATCAAGGGTGTTCTTCCAACCCTTGACCATGAGTAGTCTGGAAGTCTGGACCCACTTTGATTGTACGGCCCTGCCAGGTTCGAAGTCAGTGGGATCTGAGGGACTCATTGCAGGTCCCCCTCCATCTTTGACCAATCCTGAGAAAGGCATCTGCTGAATATGGTTTTTGTGCTTGTATTTGCCTTGTTTCATTCTCTACTCGCATTTGCTTATTTTTGTGCTAGCACCTGAGTCCTGAGTTGAAAGGCACCTAAGGAATGAACAGATGGGAAAGTGAGGGAAGTCTTGTGCTAAGCTTCAATATAGGAAGTGTTGACAATGTGCTCTGCATGGAATATTTAAAACTGGATCTGTCACGTGTCTCTATTGACAGTTGAGGATGATCTTTGGTGTGTTTTTTCTAACTTGCTTTGAACATAACAGGTGAATTCATTTTTTTTAAAAATGCCAACTCCAACAACTCTATTTCAAAATCAAACCACCCTTGATCCCAGGAACTTCATCCCTACTTTGACATGAAATGGAAAATTCTGACATGTTATGTTTTGCGGGTCTGCTGCTTGGATTTGCTATGGCAAATCTGGACAGCATGCTAAAAAGCAGACATCGTCTCGCTGACAAAGATCAGTATAGTCAAAGCTATGATTTTTCCAGTAGCAATGTATGGCTGTGAATGTTGGATCATAAAAAAAAAGCTGAGAGCTGCAGAATTGATACTTTCAAATTGTGGTGGAGAAGACTTTTGGGAGTCCCTTGGACAGCAAGGAGATCAAATCAGTCAATGCTTAAAGAAATTAATTCAGGCAATTCACTGGAAGGTCAAATACTGAAGCTGAAGCTTAAATACTTTGGCCACATAATGAGAAGATGGGAATTGTTGCAAAAGACCCTGATGTTGGGAAAGATTGAAGGCAAGAGGACAAGGGCATGGCAGAGGATGAGATGGATAGATAGGGTCATGGAAACAATGAAAATGAACTTGGGCAGACTTTGAGAGATAGTGGAGGATAGAAGAGCCTGGCGTGCTATGGTCCATGAGGTTGTGGAGAGTTTGATGTGACTGAATGACATAAGCAACAACATGTTTGGGGGTCAGGAACTATATCTGATACTTTCCTGGTGTCCCCTCTATGTTGATTGATAGTATCACCCTGTCAAGAAACTGAAGGAAATGTGACCAGCACATAGTGATTCGGGTAAAAGAGGAATTTTTCAAAGGGCGTATTGAATTTACACTGTGATGGTCCTCTTCTGCCCCTGGCTTACTCTTTGTGCAGGGCTCTTGTCCTCACTGTTCATATCAATATTTTGCTCACATCCCAGGCCTTGTATCTAGGTTGACCTCCTTATGACATAGACTCCGTGACATAAAGTCATGTCCTGTGTAAGCTTTGAATCTCTCCCACTGTTTACTACCAACCCTCACTTAGCTACCCAATTCTTTAAATTCCCGGATCTTGACCCTTGGCTTCTTGTTTCATCCACTAGTAACTGAGGTTCAGTTGTGACCCTGACATTGACCCAGATCTCAGATGACCTGAGCTTTGAGTTTCGGGAACAGAGAAAGCAAGTTAGGATAGAGGGGTGGGCCTAGAGTCAAGAAAGTCTGAGTTCCAATCAAGCCCCAGATACTAACTGTATGCCCTGTTTTCCTTAGTTTCTTCAACTGAAAAATGAGGGTAATAACAGCACCTACATCACAGGGTTATTATGAGGTTCAGATGAGAAAATATTTGAAAAGTACTTGATTATGCCTGGCACATAGTAAGTACTGTGTAAATGCTTATTCCTTTCCCTTCTCTACTTATTGAAGAGAATTGATAGAAAATTAGCACCAAACCTCACTTTCACCTAGAAAATAAGATTGCTTTGGTTCAATCAACAAGCATTTATTAAGTGCCTACTGTGTTCCAGGTACCATGCTGGATACCGAGTCTACAAAAAACAAAAATGACACAGCCCCTGGCCACAAGGAGCCTATATTATTATCTCTCTTTTTTAGGTGAACTGGAGAATGTAAGGGAGCCTGCAGAGCAAAACGCTCAGCCAGGAAAAGCTATGTGCGGGAGGAGGCAGCCACTTAGGGCAGCACCTGCTCCCTCCCCTCACCCAAGCAATGAGTGGCCTTGGTGCCCTGAGAGGAAACTTGCTCTGTTCACTGGGCAGACCCAAAGGACTGAGCCCAGAGCCCCAGGATGTCTCACCTCTCCTTTACCTCCGGTTTGACCAGGTTAAGTCATCTTTGTCCTATAATCATGAGAATGATTCAATTGTATTTAATAGTTTGTGAGGATCTCTCAATAAATAGCTCTATGAGTTAGGTTATGTGAATATTATTATTCCTGTTTCAGGGAAGGTTTTTTTTCTTTTTTTGCCTAGGCAATGGGGGTTAAGTGACTTGCCCAGGGTCACATAGCTAGTAAGTGTCAAGTTATTATTTTTATTTTACAGAGAAGGGAAGTGATTTGGCAAAAGTGAGAAACTAGGACCTGGGTTTAATCATCATCTGACACGTAAGACTAAGCCTAACCTGGCAACTGGATGGTACAGTAGATAGGTTGCTGGACTTGAAGTTAGGAAGACCTGAGTTCAAATCCAGCCTCTGACACTTGTCAGTTGTGTGACCCTGGGCAAATCACTTAATCTGTCTACCTCAGTTTCCTCATATGTAAAGTGAAGATGGCATCTATGTCCCAGGATTGCTGTGAGGATAAAATGGGATGAGATCTGTAAAGTGCTTTGGAAACCTTAAATCATTATATTCATGCTAGCTATTACTAATTAGACCTTGCTTTTTGTATACTCAAAAAGTATAAATAACTTTTAGAAGTGGGTGATCTGCACCAGAATTGAAGACAATCTTAATGGATTTAGGATACAACTCTTGACCAAGGGTTACCTCCCAACCTTGCCCTGGGGTCTCCCCTGTGCCCAAGAAAAGTGTCCAGGTGCTCTGTCCTGAAGTTGTAAAGGAAGGAAGCAGTTAGCCAGAGCCTACTATTGTCAGGGACTGTGCTAATTACCATCTCTATGCTGCTGATTCTCAAATCTAACTATCCTGCCCTAACCTCTCTGCTGACTTCCAGTCTCCCATCTCCAACTGCCTCCCAAGTCCAGTGGACGTCTTAAATTCAACTTGTCTAAAACAGAACTCATTATATTTTCCCCTAAACACTCCCCCCTTCAACCTTCCCTATTACCGTAGAGGTCACCACTGCCCTCCCAGTCCCTCAGGCTCACAACTTGTCATCCTGGATCCTCGCTACCTCTCACCTGCCCACATCCCATCTGCTGCCAAGGCCTGTTGATTTCACCTTTGCGACATCTCTCCAATACTCCCCCTTCTCTCCTCTGACGTTGCCACCACTCTAGTGCAGACCCTTATCACACCGGGAGCAGGGCAATAGTCTGCTGCTGGGTCTGCCTGCCTCAAGTCTCTCCCCACTCCGATCCATCCTCCATTCTGCCAACAAAGAGGTTTTCCTAAATGTCTGGTCTGATTATGTCACTTCTCCCATACTCCAGTGGCTTCCTATTGCCTTCAGGAATGAATACAAAATGCTCTGTTTGGCATTCAAAGCCCCTGATAACCCACACCCTCCTCCCCCACCTTTCCAGCCTTACTACACCTTCCTCCCTAACACATACTTTTCAATCCAGTGATAACCGCCTTATATTCCTCAAACAAGACACTCCATCTCTCAAGTCCTGGCATTTTCTCTGGCTGTCCTCCATGTCTGGAATACCCTCCCTCCTCCATAGGAAGCCTTTCCCAGCTCCTCCTAACTCTAGTGCCTTCCCTCTGTCAACTATTTCCTATTTATCCTGTATAAAGGTTGTTTGTACATATTTGTTTGCTTGTTATCTCCCTCATTAGATTGTGAGCTCTTTGGGAGAAGGAATTGTTTTTTACCTTTCTATGTATCCCCAGTGCTTAGTACAGTGTCAGATACATAGTTGGTCCTTAATAAATGTTTATTGAGTGACTAAGCCCTTTGCAGCTATTATCTCATCTGATCCTCATAACAACCTCAGAAGAAAGGTGCTAGTATTATCCCCATTTTAGAGATGAGAAAACTGAAGCAGACAGAGGTGAAGTGACTTGCCCAGAGTCACAGAGCTAGTAAATATCTGAGGGCTGTTGTTGTGTTTGTCCTTTGTTCTTGAAGAGGACCATGACATCCGGGAGATGATGGCATGACTTGCAATTGACTTTGATTTGAGTGAGGGAGGGCTGTGCAAGGTCACCAGCCTCACTTTCTCCTTCAGAGCCATCTGGGTTCAGTGGCCAGATATTCATCAGGATGACTGGAGATGGCCCAGGATGCAGTGGGGGACCTTGGCCTTTTATGCTAAGGTCTTTTCAGGTTCTCACTTTGAGTGAGGCAACACCCATTCAGTGAATAGGCCTCTTTAAGAAGTGAGTCAAGGGATGGCCCCTTTAGTTAAAAAAAAAAAAAATCAAACTGGGAGGGGAAGACCCTCAGGGTTCCTGGCCAATCTGAATTCAAGCCTTCCTGACTCCAGGTCCAGCACGCTTTATCCGTTTTGCTACCTAGCTGCCTCCCCTAGGATCATCTGCTTCAAGATACACCAGACCTGTTGGTGATGGGCATCATTGGACACCCTTTGGTTGATGGTTTTAGATGTGTATCTTCTTAAAGAGTACCTCCAGGTACTCTCTGGAACATTTAGAGAGAGGCAGATTCCCCCCTCCCCCTCTTTTTCTGCTTCCCTAAAATGGCCCCGTTTGAACTACAGTCCTCTTAGAAAGCCACAGCTGCTGCAGGCAATAAGGACAAGGGCTTTCTAGCCCAGTTTAATGGGGACCTCAGCTGGGAAGCAGTCAGTATGATACAATGGCAAGAATGCTGGGTTTGGTGTCAAGGGCCTGGGTTCGAATTCCATATCGGTTACTTTTTTTGTAAACTGAAGAGGTTGGTTAATAATCTTTTAGGTCCTTCCCAGCTCTCTGTCCTATGATCCTAGATTCTCTGCACTCATGAGGCTCTGCATGGCTGATACAGGGTCAGATTAACCCGATCTTTTTGATGGACAACGGGGAGGATTTAATAAGAACCTCCCTACTTTCCCTCATCTGGGAGGCTGAATAGCTTTGAGGGTGATTGTCAAGTTGTGTCCACAGTAAACATACATCAAAGAAGTATTAAAAGCAATGGACAGGGCACTTGTACCGGGCAAGGCTTTTTCATCTTCAAAGGCCCTTTCAAACAGTTGTTAATTAATTTTTGCCACACCCTGTAGGTGACAAAGTATTGCAGCTGTGTTTGGTTCGGCATCTAAATGCCTCAGGTTAAGCCTGAGGCCTGCTGCCAGGTTCCCCAGGAGAGGAATGGCAGTGAAGACACGGGGGCTTTGAGAGCCAAGTGCTAGAGGGGGGAGAAAAGGGGAGATTTTTCTCTTTTCTGCCTCCTTGTTTGAACTATAGTCGTTTCACATCCTCGGATCCCCTCTCCCACTCTGGTCCTGCCATCAGCTGGAAAGGCTATGACAGGCCCAGTGAAGGAGGATGACTGGCCTGGGCCCTCTCTATTGAAAATGTTGTTGTTGTCGTTTCCCAAGGACAAAAAAAGCTTCTTCCCCTCCACGGGGGAAGACAGTCCTAGGATTACAGATCCTGAGATGGAAGAAACCTCAGAGGCCATTAGTCCAACTCCTTCCCTTTGCAGATGAGGAAACTGAGGCACAAGGAAGCTAAAGGACTAGTGATGAGAGTCAGACATAAGATTTGAGCCCAGGTCCCTTGATTCCAAAGCTCGTGCTTTTCCCACTCTAGCAACCTTCTTCCGGGCAATTCTAGAAAGAAAGAAAAAACCTAAAAAAATAAAAATACAGCAGAAATACAGCTATGGCATAAAGAGAAGTGAAAACCCCTTCTGTGAAATTAAGTCCTCACCCAGGAAGGGACTACTTGGTTTTTACCTTTGTATTCTCAGAACCTACTATGTACTTGGCACATAGTAGATGCTTTAAAAATGTTTAAACTAATCACTAGGCTGTCAGAACTGAAGAGGAACAACTGGCAAAACTGAGACAGAGTTCCAGCAAAGCCTAAAACAGAATCCTTATCTTGGAGGCAGCCTCTCCATTCCACCCAGCAAGAGCATGTGTGTGTGTGTGTGTGTGTGTGTGTGTGTGTGTGTGTGTGTGTCCAGCCATAAAGCAAATGGCCAAAAGGGGATCCTCTCCCCTGTCTTATAGTTCTTCGATCACTAATGGGCAAATGGAGCTTTTCTGATTTTTTTTCCCCCTAAGAAGTCAGAAAGGAGCTGAGCAGCCTAAGAAAGAGAACTTTATGAGTCTGTGAGAATAGTGGCCAGATTTTCCCACACTTAACAGTGTCATAGAAAATGTAGCAGACAGGGGTCAGGTAGCCTAAAACTGAGTTTAGGGGGATTCAGAGAGATCAGTGTGAATATGAGCCTTAGACAAAGATGAAGGCAAGGAAGACCCAGAGAGTTAATGAAGCAGTAAAGGGCCATTGTGAGCAACCTGAATGTCATTCAGGGCTTATTAATAGAAAGGTTGGGAGAGGTCTCAGCCCTGATTAGGAAGAATATACATGTCAAGGCAGGCAAGCAGGAGCTCTGTATAGACGGGGGCCTAGCATTAACTCTTCAAAGGCCAGGGGCCAAGCCTCTGATTGACAAATCACCATGCCAATCAATATGAGCTGGCTATGTGAGGGAAACAGGTACAAAGAGGGGTGGGGGTGCATTTAGTGAGATCGGCGGTCTGCTCCCTGACTCCCTGACTGAAAATCCATGAGGGGGCCCCAGTCAGCCAACGCTCAGACAAACCACCCACTTTAGATTTGTTCAAGATATAGATATTGTTGTGTTGGAAAAACTATATTGAAAATAAATTGAATTCTGGGTAAGACAACCTCTTTGGCCTGTGCTTGATCTTAAGGTTTCCTAATTGATGTCTAAAGAATTTATATATAAAAAAAATATATACCAGGGAAGAATGGGTATACATGGGAGTGAGGGGAAAGGGGCAGTGCTGAGTAGTATTCTAAGGATTTTACTGTGATAGTATGATACATATCTGAAGATAGAAATCATAAGTAGCTTTAAGCACAGCAGTGGGCACAGAGTAGACATTCAAAAATATTTGATCGATATACAGTATACAGTGATTTATTGTAAATTGTATTTGTAAAGTTTTATTCTTATTTTGTTTTTAAGTTACAAACGTATGTCGATTACTCTAAAAATGAACAATTTTGTGGACTTTTATAAACAAATGAAATAAGTGGAACCAGGAGAATGAATAATTTATATAATAATAACATTATAAAGACAAGCAACTTTGAAAGCTGTGAGAACTATGATCAATATGACCTTTCGTGATTCCAGAAGATCAGCGATGAAACAGGTTCTCCCTGACAGAGAGGTGATGGATGTAGGGAGCAGAATAAGACAGACCTATGTTTGCATACAGCCATTGAGGGAATTTGTTTTGTTTGACTGTGCATATCTGTAAACTATGTTTTATATTTGTATTAAATGTCAACCTGATTGCTCTTTTAAAACATTTTATTGATGCCTTTAAAAAAAATTGATGCCACAGTCATTTCCCTCCTTGAAGTCTCCCTTTGTAATAGTTAAGAATAGTTAATAAAAACCAATCAACAAAATTTCCTGGTCTCACAACCTGTGCAACGTTCTTTGGTGCTCTAGCTCTCTACAGAAAGGAGAGAAGTGTGTTCCATCCTATATTCTCCTGGACAAGATCTTACTGTTCAGTCAATTTCAGTCGTGTCCAATTCTTCGTGAACCCATTTGGGGTTTTCTTGGCAAAGATCCTAGAGTGGTTTGCCATCTTCTTCTTCAGCTCATTTTATAGAGGAGGACCAAGATTGGTCATAATTAATAATGATAATGGCTAATTAATATTTATATAGTCTTTTAAGGTTTACAAAGCACTTTACTTATATTATTTCATGCAATCCTTACAACACTATCAAGTAGCTGTTATTATCGTCCCCAGGTTCTGTTGAGAAAATGAGGCTGAAGTGACTAGCCCCAGGTCACACTTCTAGTAAACTCAGGTCCTCCTCCCTCTAAGGCCAGTATTCTATCCACTATGCCACAGCAGAAAGAACATTACAATGATTCATAATCACCTTGATTACTTTTAGATTTGATCTAACTTCTATCAGGCCATTGTTTTCCAAACCAATGCTAATTTGCATTTCTATGTGGGTAATAATTTTTGATCAAATATTCACACTGTAAAACTAAAGAAGGAGGATCTGGAGGCCTAAGAATGGTGTAGGGATCTTATTGGGGAAAAGCCATGAAATACAGAAATAAGTGAAAAGCCATAAAAACTTAAACTCTGTGAAAGGTAGAAGCCTGAACATGGTGACCTATTTACAATTATAACTTAGATACTGAGTTGTAACTTAAGATACTATGACCTATGAAAGCCAAAACAAGAATATTGTGAGCAGGACACAATTGATACACAATTGATATATAAACTTATGTTTGGGCATAACAAAAATGTGTATACCCTTCGACCCAGCACTAGGGCTATGTCCCAAAGAGATGTTTAAAAATGGGAAAAGGACCCAGATGCACAAAAAATATTTATAGCAGCTCTTTTTGTGGTGGCAAAGAATTGGAAATTGAGTGAATGCCCATCAATTGGGAAATGGCTGAACAAGTTGTGGTATATGAATGTAATGGGATACTATTGTGCTATAAGAAATGATGAGCAAGTAGACTTCAGAAAAACCTGGAAAGACTTGCATGAACTGATGCTGAGTGAAGGGAGCAGAACCAAGAAAACATTGTACACAATAACAGACACATTGTGCGATGACTAACATTGATAGACTTAGCCCTTCTCAGCAATGCAAGGATCTAAGACATCTTTAAAAGTCTCAAGATGGAAAATGCTATCCACATCCAAAGAAAGAACTATGGAGTCTAAATGCCGATTGAAGCATACTATTTGCTCTTTTTTTTTCTTCTGTTTTGTTTTGTTTCCTCTTTCTTGCAGTTCCTCCTATTGGTTCTAATTCTTCCTTGCAACATGACTAATGTGAAAATATAACATTTAATAGAAATATATATGCATAGCCTATGTCAGATTGCGTGCCGTCTTAGGGAGGGAGGTAAGGAGGGAGGGGGAGAAAAATTTAAAACTCAAAAGCTTATGGAAATGATTGTTGATAAATCAAAATAAATTAATAAAATAAATAAATATGTTTGGGCATAACATTGGCTTAACTCTCAAGCTCCTTACTAAGCAGAAAGCCAACAATATCCACCAATCAGTAGTGATGCACCCTTTAGCTTCTCCTGCTTTTGTCAGTTTTCTATAATTGCCACAGAGATATTTGGAGTTCTTGAGTGGGGATCCACAGAACTGTCTGGTTGCTGCCCCAGACTGAAGATTGCCCCTGTTTGTAAGTATTCATAATTATTGATTAAACTACTACCTATAATCAATCTAGAGCTCTGTGGCCTAGAGCTCCTTGGTATAAAAAGAACACCCCATAGGTATGGGGGAGGTACAGGGTTCCTCAGCCAGGGGAATTCTGTACCTTACAAATGGGATCTCTAGAAGAAAATAGCTGTGAGTAGCTGCTGGAGTGCTCAAAGACCCAGGCAATCCAGCACAGTTGAGCAGAGGTAAAGAGTAGCATATGGGTTAAGTCAGAGAGGACCATTGCGGGTCAGTGTCACAAAGGGAAAATCATGCAGTTATGGGAGAAAAGAGAGAAAGAGAAAATATTTTGAGTTATGGAGCAACACGTTTGCAAAATATTTAAACACACACTGCTGCTATTTATAAATGTGTGCGGGTGTCCTAAGATACTCAGGACATAGGACCAAAAGCTCAGAGAAACATAGATTTTTGAGTTGGACAGGATGTTAGAAGCCATCTAATCCAACTTACAGATAAAGAAACTGGGGCCCAAAGAGGTTAAGTGATTTGCCCATGTTTGCATATATTAAACCTTGTTCTCGGAGAAGGAAAAGAGAAATAATTAACGGAGCATAAAAACCCAGTGCTGTACATTCTTTCTATTGATAAAAAGCCTTTGAGGTACTCCTGACTTTGGATATTATTTTTTCTGGACAGTTCTAAGGGAAGACAGAAGAGAAAATGGAAGTGGATCGTGCAGCCTTCATCAGCAGGCTCATTTCTGAGAGGCAGCTTCGGGTGGTGGATAGAGAAAGGGTCTCCAAGTCAGGATGACTAGCATTCAAAACCTTCCTTCAGCCCCTTTTGGCTGAGTGACCCTGGGCAAGTCTCTGGGTCTCTCCAAGGCATCAGGCAGCTGAGACTTCAAACTACCAAACCACAGTGACTCTGCCTTGGTAGAAGGGATTCCCTCCCTGAATGAAATCACAAGTCCAGACCAAAAAGCCAGTTCTTTATCTTCCAGGAAATATGTCATCCTCACTCTGTTGTGCCATGGTAGTATCGGGTGACTTGTTTCTGCAAGGCTGGTCTAGGCATAGATCAGACCGTAGATGTATTTGTTTGATGTTAGCATGCAGGTATGTATGTGGGTGTGTGTATATAAACATGCCCACCCATGAAAAGATGATGAACACTCCTCCTCTGTTTATGTTTTGGTTATGATTAAAAAAAATACATATCTCATATAAAATGTAAGAGTCAAAGCAGATATATCTTACCCAGCTAGATGGCACAGTGGAAGGAGTGATGGACTTGGAATCAGGAAGACTTGAGCTCAAACTTAGCCTCAGACACATCTTGGGCAAGCCACATAACTTCTGTTTGCCTCAGTTTTCTGTTTTGCGAAATAGTGATAATGATAGCATTTATGTCCCAGGGTTATTGTGAGGATAAAATGAGACAATATTTGTAAAACTTTGCAAATCATAAAGCACCATACAAATGCTAGTCATTGTCCTCCTCCTCCTCCTCCTCCTCCTCATCATCATCATCATCATCATATCATCATCATCATATTCCAGAAATGTTATTTTAGGTGGTGAGAAGCAGAGCAGTGCAGGGAAGATGGCAAGTTAACAGAGGTGGATGGCTGAATGAGATGTATATTTAAGCAAAACTAATTTGTGTTATAATTATGCTTGAAAACGGGTTTCTTTTCTTCATCTACAGACCATCACTTATTCACCAAGAGGCGGGAGGAATGTTTCATCTTGGAATTTACCATTGCATTGATCAAAATTCTCAAGTCTTTCAAAGTTGTTTTTACTTTATAATGCTGTTATCGTATAAATTGTTCTCCTGGTCCAGCTGACTTCACACTGCATCAGTTCATGCAAGTTTTCCTAGATTTCTTAGAATCTACCCTTTTCATCATTCCTCACTGAACGATAATATTCTACAACATTCACATACAAATTATGGTGTTGTTCACATACCATAATTTGTTCAGTCATTCCCCAGTTGATGGGTATCTACCAAATTTCCAGTTGTTTGCTACAATAAAAAAATGTGTCTATACATATTTTGGTAATATAGATCCTTTTCCTCTGTCTCTGGTCATTTTGAGTTATCTTCTGGGTCCAAGGAGATGCGAAGGTTAGTGACTTTTGGGAAGTCCCCTCAAATCACTTTCCAGAATGGTTAGATGATTCAAAATTCCACTGATAGTGCATTAGTCCTCCCATAACACCTCCAACAATGACCATTTTCATTTTTTGTCATCTTTGGCAATCTGATGGATGTGAGGCAGAATCTCAGATTTGGATTAATTTGTATTTATCTTATTAGTTATTTGGAGCATTTTTACATAGGATTGTTGACAACTTCCTTTTCTTCTTTTGAGAATTGCCTTTTCATATCCTTTCACCATTTAGTTATCTATTAGGGAATAGCTTTTGTTCTTATATTATTTGTATCAATTCCCCACATACCTTGGATATTAAACCTTTATCAAGGAAATTTGCTGCAAAGATTTTTTTCCCCTATTAACTGTTTCTATTCTAATTCTCACTGAACTATTTTTGTTTGTACAAAAACTTTTCAATTTTATGTGTTTGAAATTGTTCATTTCATCCTATCTATCTCTTGTTTGATCAAGAACTTTCCCCATATCCACCGTTGAGATAAGCGTCTCCTCAAATTTCTTCGTAGTTTACATAAAGACTTTTTATATTTAGGTCATGTATCTATTTGGAGACTATTGTGGTGTGAGATGTTGCTCTAAACCTAATTTCTATGGGATTGCTTTCCAGTCTTCCCCACAGTTTTTGTCAAATAATCCTTACTCTAGTAGTTTATGTCCTTGGTTTTATTGAACACTAGGCTACTGTATTCAACGGTTTCTACATCTTACGTACCTACTATGTTCCATTGATCAACCTTTCTATTTTTGAGCCACTACCAAATAGTTTCGATAATTATGGTTTTGTAGTATAGTTTGACATCTGGTGCTAATGGGCCCCCTTCCTTTCTGTTTCTTTGCTTCTTTTTCATTATTTCCCTTGAGATTCTTGACCTTTAATTCCTCCAGATGAACTTTCTTATTTTCCTAGTTCTATGAAGGAATGAAAGAAAAGCCATTTATTAATGGCTTTCCTACATGTAAAATATTGTGCATATGCTATGGATACAAATAGAAAAGCAACACAAAGCACACTCCAAGGACCTCACATTCCAATAGGGCAAGACAGCACAAATATGAGGTTTTAGTTATGAGTTAGGTGGAAAGACCATGGACCTCAGGGTTCAGCTGCAAAGCAGATAGTAATGTATCTTCTTTAATCTCATTTCTATTGATGAAAAATATAATTTTTTCTTATGTTGAGACATATGACAGTGACAAACGGCATTGATGGCAATAATATTTTTTTCTGAGTTTTCTGTCATTGTAGCTAGGCAGGCTGCAGCATCTGCAGAGGTGGTTTACAGGTGGCATCTGAACAAGGCTGCAAGGACCAGACTGAAAGGAGATCCAGTATGGAGGGACATCACTATTCCTGGGGATCTGGGTTTATTACTGTCTCCATCAGAGTCCAGTGGGAGGTGATAGAAGTAGTTAGACCTACTTGGCACACGCTACTTACTGTCTTTCCCCCAGGATGCCTTGCTGCTTCAGCTAGACTGGTTTATCTTTCTCATGGGTGGCCATTGGTTTTGGCAGTTAGTAATTATGGTAGTGGGAATGGTGAACTCCTTCTCCATAGGATTTACTCCCTTGGATGATGGCTTTGGGAACCAGGTTGGAAACAGGGCTAGTGATTTGGGGCAGAGGGGAAGTGTTGCTATTCCCACAGCTTTTGGGTTTATCAAAGTAACCCTTCAGTAATTTGATTAGTATGGCACTAAATCTGAAAATTGATTTTTGTAGGATTTTATTTTTATTTTATTAGTACAGCCCAACTATGTATAATTAATTCCTCTGCAATTATTAAAGTCTTCCTTTGTTTCTGAAAAGATTGTTTTCCAGTTGTATTCACTAATTCTTGTGTGTTTCTTGGTAAGTAAATACCCAAATATTTTATACATAGCTTCTTGATGTGCTGAGGTAATTCACTCCAAGACTTCAGCAACATGTGAACCAAGAATTACCAGAAGAACAGGCTGGTTTTCAGAGAGGCAGAGGAACTAAAGATCAAATTACCAACATTTGCTGGATTATGGAAAAAGCAAAGGAGTTCCAGAAAACCATCTACTTCTTCTTCACTGACTATACTAAAGCCTTTGACTGTGTGGATCACAACGAAATGTGGCAAGTCCTTGAAGAGATGAGAGTACCAGATCATCTTACTTGTCTCCTGAGGAACCTTTATATAGTCAAGAAGCAATGTTTAGAACTGAATATGGAACAACTGATTGGCTTAAGATTGGAAGAGGAGTACAACAAGGCTATATACTGTCACCTTATCTATTTAACTTATATGTAGAGTACATCATCAAATGCCAGGCTGGATGAATAAAAAGCCAGAATTAAGGTTGCCAGGAGAAATATCAACAATCCCAGATATGCAGATGATGCCATTTTGATGGCAGAAAGTGAAGAATTTAGAAGCTTCTTGATAAGGGTAAAAGAAAAGAATGTAAAAGCTGACTTGAAGCTAACATTGCAAAAAAAACCCAAAAACCCAAAAAACAAAAAAACTAAGATCATGGGAAATGGTCCCATCACTTCTTGGCAAATAGAGGGAGAAGAAATGGAAGCAGTGTCAGATTTTGTATTCTTAGGCTCAAAGATCACAGCAGATGGCAATTGCAACCATGAAATTAAAAGACACTTGCTCGTTAAAAGGAAAGCTATGGCAAATCTGGACAGCATACTAAAAAACAGAAACATAACTTTACTGACAAAGGTCTGTATAATCAAAGCTATGGTTCTTCCAGTTGTAATGTATGGCTGTGAGAGTTGGACTATAAGGAAAGCTGAGTGCTGCAGAATCTATGCTTTCAAATTGTGGTGCTGGAGAAGATTTTTAAGAGTTCCTTGGACAACAAGGAGATCAAATAAGCCCATACTTAAAGAAATTAATTCAGGCTATTCACTGGATGGTCAAATACTGAAGCTGAAGCTTAAATATTTTGGCCACATAATAAGAAGACTCATTGGAAAAGACCCTTTTCTTTAGGATTAAATTATTTAGGCTCCAATTAATTTTGAATCCCTTCTTCAATGGCCTTCTTTCAAAGGAACCTCCTTCAAAGGCTTACCACCTCCAATACGAAATTGTTTGTTTTCCTTCCAATTCTTTCCTCTAGATCTATTTCATTTATAATTTCATTTTTATCTCTGGCTTCATTTTTTTTCAGGAATTCTTGAAATCCTTGTAGCCAAGCCACTTTTTTTCTTCTGAGACTATTATTTAATTTCCAATTAATTTTTCATCTATCTTTCCATGACCGTTTATTAAATGTAATTTTTATTGCATCATGATCTGAAAAGGACACAGTCAATTTTTATGTAGATGCCATGAACCACTGAGAAAAAGATACATTCCTTTCTATCCCCATTCATTTTTTTCCAGAGGTCTAGCATATCTAACTTTTCTAAAATTCTATTCACCTCCTTAACTTCTTTCTTGTTTATTTTGTGGTTAGATTTATCTAGTTCTGAGAGGGGAATGTTGAGGTCCCCCACTAGTACAGTTTTACTGTTTTACCATCTATTTCCTCCCTTCTTTAAAAATTTAGATGCTATACCATTTGGTGCATATATGTTTATTATTGATAGTACTTCATCATTTATGGCACCTTTTAGTAAGATGTAGTTTCCTTCCTTATCTCTTTTAATTAGACCTATTTTTGCTTTTGTTTTGATCATGATTGCTATCCTTGCTTTTTTTTTAACTTCAGCTGAAGCTTAATAGATTCTGCTCTGGTTTTTTACTTTACTCTGTACATGTCTCTCTGCTTCAAATGTGTTTCTTGTAAACAATGTATTGTAGGATTCTGGTATTTAATCTACTCTGCTATCTGCTTCCATTTTATTGCTGAGTTCTTCCCATTCCCAGTTACTGTGTATTTCCCTCCATCCTGTTTTCCCCCTGTTTATACTTCCATCTCTCTCTCCTTTCATCCTATCCCTCCTCACTAATGTTTTGCTTCTGATTACCACCTCCCTTAATCGCCTTCTATCAACCCCCCCTTTTCTTGTTCCCCTCCCTATTTCCCTGTTGGGTAAGACAGATTTCTGTCCCCAACTGAGTGTGCATGTTATTCTCTTTTTGAGCCAAATCTGATGAGAGCGAGGTTCAAGTGATGCTCACTTGCCTCCCTTCTTTCCTTCCACTGTAATAGGTTTTTTGTGCCTCTTCATGTGAGATAATTTACCCTATTCTGTCTCTCCCAGAGCAATCCTCTTTCTGACCCCTTAACTTTGTTTATATCATCCCATCAAAGACAGCTTATACCTGCACCTTCTGCCTATGTGTACTCCTTCTAACTGCCCTAACAGTGATGTAGTTCTTAAGAGTATCATTAAGTATCATCTTCCCATGTAGGATGTAAATAGTTTAACCTTATTGAATCCCTTATGTTTTCTTTTTCCTGTTTACCTTTCTTAAACTTCTTGAGTCTTGTATTTGAAAATTGAATTTTTTGTTTAGCTCTGGCCTTTTCATCAGGAATCCTTGAAAGTCCTCTATTTCATTGAATTTCCATTTTTCCCCTGAAGGATTATGCTTAGTTTTGCTGGGTAGGTGATTCTTGGTTGTAATCTTAGCTCCTTTGCCTTTCAGAATATTATATTCCAGGCCCTTTGATCATTTAAAGTAGAAGCTGCTAAATCCTGTGTAATCCTGCCTGTGGCTCCATGGTATTTGAATGGTTTCTGTCTGGCTGCTTGAAGTATTTTCTTGAGAGTTCTGGAATTTGGCTATAAAATTCCTAGGAGTTTTAATTTGGGGATCTCTTTCAGGAGGATTTCAGTGGTTTCAATGGATTTTGATGGATTCTTTCTATTTCTATTTTACCCTTTGGGTCTAGGATATCAGGGCAGTTTTCCTCAATAATTTCTTGAAAGATGCTGTCCAGACCCTCTTTTTAATCATGGCTTTAAGGTAGTCCAATAATTCCTGGATATATTTTCCAGTTCAGTTGTTTTTCCAATGAGATATTTCACATTTTCTTCTATTCTTTCATTCTTTTTATTTTGTTTGATTTATTTTTGATTTCTCATAGAGTCATTAGCCTACACTTGCCTGATTCTAATTTTTTAAGGAATGATTTTCTTCAGTTAGCTTTTGTACCTCCTTTTCCATTTGGCCAATTCACTTTTTAAGGAGTTGTTTTCTTCAGTGAATTTTTGTACATCTTTTTCCATTTTTTTTGTGCTGCCTTTACCAAGCTGTTGACTCTTTTCATGATTTTCTTGCATAACTCTCATTTCTTTTCCCAATTTTTTTTCTGCCTCTCTTATTTGAGTTTTAAAATCCTTTTTGAGGCCTTCCAGGAGTTCTTTTTGGGCCTGAGATCAATTTATATTTCAATTTGAGGCTTCACAGTAGGTGTTTTGACATTGTTGTCTTCTTCTGAGTTTGTGTTTTGATCTTCCCTGTCACCACAGTAGCTTTCTATGGTCAGGGTTTTTGTTTGTTTGTTTGTTTTCTCATTTTCCAGTTTATTTCCTGACTTTTAAAATTGAACTCTGCTCCTGGGGCAGTGTCCCAAGTTTTTTGCACCTTGCTCAGATACCACTTGCACTGGGCTATGCTCCTCTTTTACCTGAGTGAGATAGATTTTTTCCTGTAGTCCTTCTAAATTGTCTTGGGCTGAAAAATTGTTTCATCCTATCCTTTTGGTGGTTCTGACACTCCATAATTTGTTTTGAGGCATTATTTAAAATTATTTAGAGGGAAATTTGGAAGAACTCAAGCAAGTCCATGCCTTTTCTCCACCAGATTGGCTTAGCCTATATATCCTGGTGTATTTGTGATTCGAGAAAGGTCTGCGCTCTCCCTGCGTCCTTTCAGTTCAGAGTGTTGGTCTCTTCAAGGCCCTCAGTGATGTCTCAGGTAAGTGTGCTCAGCATTGTCACAGCCTCCTGTGCATCCTAGATTGATTGCTCCATGTTATTCAGAGAGTTGCCAGCATTAGCTTCTTTGTCTAGTGTCAGGTATTCTGCAGGTATTCTACCACCCTGGAGCTTCCCCAACAGAATGGTACAATCTTCTTGCCTTTCCTGTACACGATACTGCAAACTGCAAATATACTTGGAGTGTGCCTGGTCTGTGGGCTTTCTGAGAGCTGGGCTTGTCTCACCTTTTCTAACGGAGCATGCTTTTCTTTGAATTTTCCAGTAGACTCGGTCTTAGTGAAAGCATCCACTATAGTTTCTCTTTGGATTTCTTGATTATTATTTATTCTGGTGCTCTTTTAAAATACTTACTAGGCTACTTTTGCGAGAGCTGAGTTCTGTGCTCCCATTTATACAACAATTTTAACCAGGAGTCTCAACCTAGAATAGCTCTTAATTGTGTTCTGGGTTGTTTCCTCTCTTTGCTTGTGTGTTTATCTGTTTTTCCATTTGTGAAACTTCATCCAGGCTGCCCTAGCAAAGCTCCTCTCATCGTCTTAGCTGGCTTCTGGCTTGCTTAGGGGAGTTTGCATTAATTCATACTACCCCTCTCCCCACCTCAGCCTTTGCTTACCCGTGCTTGAGCTGGCTTGCCTGGTCAGACTCACTATCCACCTCGATCTACTTCTGCCCATCTTTCTTCAAAATTCTACACGGAAAGTAGGGACTACTTTTGCTTCTTTTCCATTATCATTGGTCTTTCTAGGTCCCTTTTCTGATATTTTCTGGAGTTTGGAGGCAACTAGATGGCATAGTGGACAGATAGAGTGCTGAGCCTGGGGTCAAGAGGACATGAGTTCAAGTCTGGCCTCAGACAGCAGCCATGTGTGATCCTGGGCAAGTCATTGATCACATTTGCCTCAGTTTCCTCATCTGTAAATGTAGATAATAATAATAATAGTACCTACCTTCCAGGGTTGTTGTGAGGATCAAATTAGATAATAATTATAAAGTGCCTAGCATCTAGTAAGCACTATATAAATGTTAGCATTTTTTTAAATATGGAAGACCTAGGTTTCTCTACTAAGTTTCACATTACTGTCTTACTTAGAAGTCATTTCTGCGTGCCTGGAGAATGTCTATCAATAGATGATGGTGATGATGATGATGATGAAGATGATGATGCTGATGATGATGATGATGTTTGACAGGCATTAAATATCACCAATGCAGAAGCAACTTGAGAGATTCATCTAAAGGTATTGTATGATTACATCAATATCTAGTTGGTATGTACTGTTGAAAATTTGAATGCCATACTTCCTAAATAAAGGCAACAAAAAAAAGAAAGAGATGGAATAAAATCTAGAAAATGAAAGCACATCACAAATTCTAAATTGCCTTAATCATCAGTTGAAAGCAGAAGTCAAAAGGTAAAAGAAATACAAGGACTCAGAGCTGCACAAGGAACAAAATAAACAATTTAATATCAATCACAAACTTTAATAATGGGGCTTGTTAGTAGCAAAGAAATCAGAAGAGAAAGAAAGAGAGAATGGAGGATGTAGAAAATTTCTAGTTATCTGGATGGTTGCAAGAATTCCAACAGGACTGAAAAAACAAAATGGATTAAAAAAAAAAAGAAAGAAAGAAAGAAACAGGAAGCCTGTGATTGTTGATGTAATGAATGACAACAGTTACATCCAGGGAGGTGACTGAAACTCTAGCCTCTCTGCAAAACTGGAAAGCAGCATGACCAGAGGAGATGCGTAACTTAGAGCCTTCAGTCACACATGAATTACGAGTATTACTCAGGGCTCCTGGACTCCCTGTCATGGAAAACGTTGCTATGGAGACAACAGACTTGAGGAGTAGAGAATAGACTTTGCCCCTGGGTTCCCTAAATC
The DNA here is from genome assembly GCF_900497805.2 of Vombatus ursinus. Classification (NCBI taxonomy): domain Eukaryota; kingdom Metazoa; phylum Chordata; class Mammalia; order Diprotodontia; family Vombatidae; genus Vombatus; species Vombatus ursinus. Next base: position 6,283,458 of record NW_020954587.1, on the reverse strand, counting down.
CTTTGAACTTGGCTTCGGAAGCTTCTGGGAAGAGGCTTGAAGAGTTGTACATATCAGGCCACACAGTTGGAAGACCGGCAAGCAAAGTCGAGTAGTGTGTATATTGTGGATGCCCACTGCTCCCCTGGGCCCTCTGTCTGAGCCTTTAATGAGCTTTTCCTGCAGGACAGAGAGACAAGAGTTTTGGAGCAGCAGAGAAGATGCTGAGAGTTGAGGATGAGGCAGAAGAGAGCGCATGCACAGAGTCAATCTTCCTTTCCCCTTGTCTCCATCTCAGGCATCTGGGGGACTCAGAATCTCCAAGAACCTCTCACCTCACCCAAGTTTTATCTCTCCTCCCCTCTAGTGAGAAGGAAGAAGCTAAAATTTGGAAAAGTTCAGTCTGTTTCTGTAGATTAGTTGCCAGATAGTTCTTATCCAAATGAACACTGACCCCCATCCTTCCATTGCTCACTGTCCTTACATGGCTATCACTGTATTCCCCTTTGAGAGAAATTATCTTATGATTATATTAATAACCAATTATTAATTTGGGATCCAGGCTTTTCTCCTTTATTTCCTCATTTAAGGTCCAGCCCCTATAAAAAGTCAATCTATGAAGGATATGACTGATTGATGAGATGGTCCTAACCCTCAAGGAACATGCTCTTCAATCTTGGGTGGGACCTCACTCAACTAGGAGACCTTACTCCTGTTTAGAGTGTAAACAGAATCCAGTCTGAACTAGTTCTTACTCTGAGGAAAAGAGCCCCTGTCCTTGTTCCCCTCCATTAGAATTTAGGTGACTCCGCTCATGAAGGAGAACTAACCAGAATGGTCTGGATGAAGAGGGATTCCTTTGTCCAGATTGCTAGAGGCGGCTCAGTCTCATGATAAAGCCATGTTCTCAGCAGGAGGAGTTGAAGATTTCTAGCCTACCTCCTCATTAAATGTCCTCCAATGAGGGTTGATTTTCAGTTGTCAAGGGAATTCCCTTTCAGGGATTATTTAAAGCTTTCAGGACCTTACCAAGAGAAACCACTGACCATCAATTTATCAATTGTCAGCTAGCCTAATTAATAAATTGATTATTAATTACCCAGAAATTCTGTCTTTTTGGGATTTTCATTTGTAACAACTTGATAAAATGAAAATTTGGTGGCCACTGATCTTTGTGTAATTACTGCTGGAATGGGTAAAAATCTGGGAAGAGATTTTGTCCCTGTCAAGCAGGCATTCATAACCAAGGGTCAACAGTCTTCCACGGTATCCATGGATAGATTTCAGGCAAGTTCTTATGAACTTGCATAAGAAACAAAATTACATCTTTATTTCAATATACCTGGCTGTCTTTGTAATTGTGTGTATTTTATTTTGTGTATTAAAAACATTATTCTGAGAAGGGGATCTAAAGGCTTTACCGGACTACTAAAGGGGTCCATCATGACAAAAAAAAAAAAAAGGTTAAGAACCCTTACTTTAAAGAGACAAGAGACTTGCCTGCTTCAGCATGAACTGATGCTTGGTGGCAGGAGCAGACATTGATCCTGTTTGGAAGTCCCACAAGCCAGAGAGCCATTCTATGATAACATGCCCCAGGGAAATGCAAGTTCCCCACAAATAAGAGCATTTATGAGCAAAGAGCCATACTGTATATATCCCCAGACCAAATGGAAATAAGCCCTTGAGGCAAAGTTGAGCTCAGACAGGATCAATCTCAAGTGAAATGTCCATCCATCCAGAAGATGTGGGTGCTCCACTCACATGTTCTCTCTATCACCCCTGGGGTATCACCTCTTTTAGGCAGAGTTTCTCTCCACATCTTACATGAGATATCTATTAACAAATTTTTCATGGCTGCTCATCCACTTTGGGCATCTACTTGATTCACCCAAATCTCACCTGTTACTCCAACAAGCACGCATAGTGGTCATACCTTAGTAAACTGTGTTGGCAGAGGGGCTAAACCAGGTTGAGGGTAACTGACAGGCCTCAAACCTGTTGGTGAGTTAGGGGGATGTCTATCCCAAGCACATGAAGACTCTCCCCAGGGAATGGGCAGATGGGAACTATTTGCTCGAATAGCCATGAAGGTGACTGAAGCAGAAGCTATCAAGAGCTTAGAGCTCGGTCAGACATTGAAAACACCAAGGTCATCTACTGCATCCCAGGCCATTGCCAATTGTCCTGACTTCTGTCCTGCCACTGGACTTTGATAACGCAGGAAGAGAGAGTGAGGCCTACGACTTTGTGCAGCTCTACCCCACTTGAATCCAATTCACCCACGAGTCAAGACATCACCTTTGATGTCATTGGTCTGCTTCGAAATTGAACAACATTACAAGTTGCACCTGGACTTTCTGCCACTCTACCATCCTGGAGGTCACCTTTATACACAACACTAGTGAAGTGTTGCTTCGCCATACCAGTATTCTCTTAGACACAGTTGTCACTCCAGCCTTCTTGGCAGAAGGCATCATATATCTATTACCAAAAGATGAAAATATCTCTGACCCACTCAGAATATGTCAGTTATGTGTTTATGTGCTTTATATAAAACATTTGCAATTTATATCACTAAAAAAAATAACAGAAGAAAACAACATAATGGCTGAGGAGTAAAAAGGGTGTATTATAAAGTCCCAGGAGCCTAAAGACCAAAGAATTTATCAAGATGGTAATTATTGAACAGATGTCCCCAAAGACAGTGTCTATGCTGATTATCTCAAACCTTTGACCCAGTTCCATATCATGTCTCCTTTGTGTACTCCAAATATATAAAATAGACCTGGGTATAGTAAGAATGCTAGAGTATTTGATATCCATGTGGAAAACTACTCTCTACTGAAAACATGACTCAAATACAATAATATCAAGAACAATTTCTTTAAAATGTTTAAGGCCATTATGGACCTAACTTTAAATCCATTATCATGTCTCCTTTAAGGCTTCAGAATTAAAAGTGGGAGTTGAACCAAAGCATCTTATTAATCCAGCCTTAAATACTAGCTGTGTGATCCTGGGCAAGTCACTTAACCTGTTGGCCTTAGTTTCCTCACCTGTAAAATGATTTAGAGAAGGAAATGATAAACCTCTCCAGTATGTTTGCCAAGAAAACCCCACATGGGGTCACAAAGAGTCAACAACAACAATTTTATTAAGCATTTAATGCACATGGATGATGTCAAGCCATATGGCTTAACAAAAATGATATTACGCAGCTCCTTTATCTCATGGAATCTTTCTCCAGTGATATCAAAATGTCATTTGGAATCAATAAGTAGAGAATTCTTAATGTATGCCAAAGAGAGATAGATATTGGAGGTGTCAAACTTGAAACCAGAGGTCAAAATGAACCAATAGACAAAGGTGATAATTACAAATACCTTAGTGTCCTCCTGGCAAGACTTACCAAGCATAAATCTATCAAGAGGAAAGCTGTGGTTGAATATGTTAACAGATTTCCTGGAATCTAAAATCAAAGTTAAATGAGAAGAACACATTTAAATCAATTAACACCTACACAATATCAGTCTTAATGTATACTTTTGGAACTATAAAATGGACCATAAGAGATTTGGAAAGTATCCCAAGAAAAACCCATTATTAATTATTATTATTAATGATATTATTAATGACACAGAGGGTCCATTACCCTAAGGCAACTACAGGAATATTAAAACTTTCTCACCAAAAATGAAAAGGGAGATACTACCTGCCATAGAATTTGTAGAATATGAATAAAAGTGGCTTACCTCTAAATACAGCCTGTGAAATGATTTAGATCCCAGGAAGAACTAAGTTTAAACCCAGTCTCAGATGCCTACTAGTTGTGTGACCTTGGGCAATTCACTTAACCTTCCTAGGTACCAGTTTCTTTATTAGTAAAATAAGGGAGTTGGACAAGATGACTTCTTAGGTCACTTAAGTTGTGGTTGTTTTTTGTCCTTTGTTTTCAAAGAGGACCAATGACATCACAGGGTGATGTCTTGACTAGCAAACGAAGTGGATTTAAGTGAGGGAGACAACTAGGTGGTGGCATGTAGGACTCAGGGGTGGGGAACCTTCAGCCTTGAGGCCACATGTGATCCTCTAGGTCCTCAAGTGTGGCCCTTTGACTGAATCCAAACTTCACAGAACAAATCCCCTTAATAAAAGGATTTGTTCTGTAAAACTTAAAGCATTTAAAAAAACAAACAAACAACTCATCCTGGATCTAGGTGGTGCAATAGATAAAGAGCCAGGACTGGAGTCAGGAAGCCTCATCTTCTTGAGTTCAAATCTGGCCTCAGACATTTACCAGCTGTGTGACCCTGGGCAAGTCACTTAACCCTATTGGCCTTACTTTCCTCACTCGTAAAAAGAGCTGGAAAAGGAAAATGGCAAATCACTCCAGTGTCCTTGCCAAGAAAGCCCTAATATAGGGTCATGAAGAGTTGGACACAACTGAAATGACTGAACAACACCAGGCAGTACAGTAGATAGAATGCTGGCCCTGGAGTCATGAAGATCTGAGTTCAAATCAAGCCTTAGACATTTACTAGTGTATGACCCAGGCTAAGTCACTTAACCTCTATTTGTCTCAGTTTCCTCAACCGTAAAAATGGGGATAATAACAGCACCTACCTCCCAGAAGGGCTATTGTGAAGATCAAACAAGATATTTGTAAAAGTGCTTTGCACAGTGCTTGGTACATAGTAACCACCATATCACTGCTTATTCCCTTATTCCCCATCACCTTCCAGTTCTAGCTCTGGGATCCCCATTCTACAGGTCACTTAATAGCTGTATAACCTTGGGCAAGGTATTTCCCTCAGCATTTCAGTTTCCTCACCAAGGACCATATATTTAGAGCAGAATGGGATTTTAGAGGTAATGCAATCCCTTTAATGAGGGTACTGAGGTTCAGACAGTTGAAATCACTTGCCCAATGTCACACACACACAAAGAGGAAGTAGCAGTGCCAAGCCTGGAGTCAGGAAGTTCAAATCTGGCCTCAGACATTTACTAGATGTGTGATCCTGAGTAAGTGACTAAGTCACTGTTTGCCTCAGTTTCTTCCTTTGTAAAATGGGAAAAATAATAGCTCCTGCCTCCCAAGGTTGTTGTGAGAATCAAATGAGGTCATATTTGTAAAGCATTTAGCACAGTACATGGCAAATACGAAGTGCTATATAAATGTTAGCAATTGTTATTGTTATTATTAATCAGATTTATTCAGACTCAGGAGGCCTTCTGCATCTGAATCTTGTGCTCTTTGCACAATACCACGTGCCTCTTCCCACACTGCTACAAAATGGATATAATAATACCTGTACTACCTGCAACACAGGGTTGTTATAAGGATTAAATAAGATAGCATCTGTAATGTACTTTGCAAACATAAAACACCGTCTGTCTAAAATGTAAACAATTTTGATCATTATTATCATGTATTGTTATTATCGTTGTTATTTTTTTCTGAATGACATAGAAAAGGAAGCTGGCTGGGCTGAGAATGAGGGGTAACAAATGAACAACCCAAGGATTGCATTTGTATCCAGGAAACATTGAAAATAACCAGAGAAGGTCTACACTGAATTAGGTGAATTATGCTTGGGACATTTATAGAAGGACATGGACAGGAAGCGCACAAAATCATGTGTCCATGGGTTACAATCTCAATGAGTGAAGGGAGCAGCCACATTGATGAGATCACTGATACATTCAGATTTAATTTAAGAATGACATATCTACAACCCTGCAAACAATCCATTTGGTGGCAGCGTATTTCATAGATCAAGTCAATGGGATGCCATGAACTCTCAATAATTAACTGATCCTGACATGTTGTTCCTGCCAAACAGACACAGGTCCTTCCTCTATGGAAAACTCCCAAAAGAGCTGGAGGAGGTGGAATCAGTCACCCTGATGGTGATGGCATATAGGATCCAACTGTAATGGGGCTATCTCAAGGGACTGTCAAATTCTTCCTGCCCCCTCAGACCTCACTAATGGTCAAAGAGGCATAAATTAAGACAACTTCTGAGCAGTAACCATAAGAATGGCCAAAATGATTAAGTGCAATGAAGTTCAATGCCTGTGGCATTATGGAGAAACAGGTATACTAATTTGTGACTAATGAAATTCCCAACATAGAGAGGTTTTTTTTTTTTGGAGAGCCATATGACAATATGCTGCATTTCTGATTACAAAAATAATCATACCCTATGACCCAACAATTTAATTGCAAAACTATTCTGTGAAAGTGTTATCCAAGAAAAATCTGTTCAAAGATTTTCACAGCAGCATTTTATGTAATTTCGAGTTAGTGGCTCAAAGACTCACACCCCACACTCACAGGTTGTAATCATCCAGGCATACACGTAAGGAACATATGTGGCCAAGTTCTGTGTAGGAGGAGCACCTTATGCCTCCAATGCTGCAAAGTCACAGATGTCTGATGCTCTAGCAAACTACCAATGGGCCACATAAGCTCTAACACCCTGTAATTTCATCAAGCGAATTAGGGGACTCAAGTGATCTAGGATGCCTTGATCAACGCTCTCCCTTACCTAAAGGTCCATGTAGGAGCAGCTAGGTGATGCAGTGGATGGAATGTTGGGCCTGGAGTCACAGTCAGGTGGAATAGTGATGAGAATGCTGGCCCTGAAGTCAGGAAGGCTCATCTTTCTGAGTTCCAATATGGCCTCAGACACTTACTAGCTGTGTGACCCTGGGAAAGTCACTTAACCCTGTTTGACTCAGCTTCTTCATCTGTAAAACGAGCTGGAGAAGGAATAGGCAAACCACTCCAGCATCTTTGCCAAGAAAACCCAAAATGGGGTCACAAGGAGTTGGATACAACTGAAAAATGACTGAACAGCAATAACAATAGGTCCAACAATAGGGAAGTGTTTAAATAAGTTGTCACATTAATTTAATGGGATACTACACATATGAAGACTACAAAGAAATCTGGAATGACTTATGAAATAATGTAAAGAAAAAAACAAATAAATAAAGCAGAAGAATAGAGCACATACTAAACACTAACCATGAATGTCCACATAAAAGAAAAAATGAAAGAGAATAAATGAACAAAAATGAACTCACCAATCTTCCTATAGTTGCCTTAGGGTAACGGGCCCTGTGTGTCATTCCCCCATTAGATTGTGAGCTCTTTGAGAAAAATGATTGTTTTCGTACCTTTCTTTGTATCCCCAGCACTTGGTGCAGTGCTTGGCACATAATAAGTGCTTAGTAAATGCTTATTAACTGATTAACAGATGAGGAAAGAGAGGTTGAGAGAGATGTTAAGTGATCTCCCCAGGGTCACATCTGTAGGAAGTGTTGAGTCAGGACTTGAACTCAGGTCATCCTCACTCCAAGTCATAAGGGAGATAGAGAAAATAATTTTAAATTATTATACTTTGTGTTGAAATGAATGAATTTAAATGTAAACAGCTACTAAGTAAATTTAGTTGGTTGTATTAAGGTTAAATGTTAAGTTTTTTATAAAGTATTTGATTTTTAAAAAAACTCTTGTTACCCCCAGCCAGCCTAGCAGTTCAGAGCTTTTCCCTTCAGTGCCTTATTCAGAAATCTGGTGGTGAAGACTCTTAACCTTAGGACCAAATGTTGCATCTTAGAATTCCATCCCACATCAATGCAGAATTTTCTGAAGGAGGTGTGCAAAGTATCTGGACTTTGACAATTAGCATATTCTTGATTTTATAGTAATTCTTTGGATCACAGATGCTATGTTTAGAGCTGCAAGGGACCTCAGAGATCACCCAGCTCAGAGATGCCCTTTTACAGGTAAGGGGGGATGTCTTATACCCCAATTCCAAATAATGAAACAGCAGCTACAGTTAATGTAACCAACAAGATGCTCTATACTTTTATCAGGTGACGTATTAAGTTATGGAAAGGTATAAAGTAGGTGTGAACAGCTCCTACACATGCCTATTGAATCAATCAACCACAGCCAAAAGCTATGAGCAAACAACCTTAGTTAATCTAGTTGGGAAGGAGTAAAGTACCTATGGTCATTGGATGAAATCAGGTAGTAAAATGTATTGGAACTGGCTGAAACAGTTAGATACACCTCTGAGCCCATGTATATCATAGAAGGAGAGTGTCCAAGAGGAACGTTCCGTAAACTGCTTCAAATGTCAAGCTTTTATTAAAAAAAAAAAAAGGGATATCAAGCTTCCATAACACTTAGAGGAGCCAGCCTCTTGCATCAATAACCAGAGGGTAGCAAAGGACTGGGGGGAATTATCCCAGAGGGAGTGACACACTCCCTCCCAGATCCCCCTCAATGACCATGTCATTAAAAAGACTTTGATCAATAATAAAAGATGCATCTAGCCAGGAGCTGAAAGAGAACAAAACCAGACATGCTTAGGAAAGAAGGCTTTAAGGAGCACTACCTCCTTAGGGTGGAAAGCAGTACAACTTCGAGTCTGTAAATGCCCTGACCCTTCAAATGAAGCCGAGAGCTACGCCCACCTCAGAAGAACTTCATGCAGACTCCAGGAAGGGAGAAAAGTACTTCTATCAAACCAATGACTGTGAGTTACTCCTTTGCTATATATACTCTCTAAGCTTGAGCCCAGGACACTCTATGGAACTTGTGAGAGAGTGTGTCCCAGACTTTTTTTTGGGGGGGGGGGTGTTTCTATAACAACTGTTGTTACTATATCAACTTACTATTCCTTTTTAAAAAGTTAATTAACTCTAACTGACCAATTGATTTTAGGAGGCACACTGGTAGGGGCTTATGAGTGATCATATTGGAAAAAGAATCTAACTCCTCAGAGTTATCCTTAGAACTTCAAGAGCAAGTAGTCAGCCACCTTTTGGGGACCTAGCCCATTAATGTAAGTACAAATTAGGAAGGAAGTCCTTTGGAGATGCTATATACAGTTATCCCTTCCACATAGTGGGGGTTAGGGGTGTGGAGCTCCAGTAATCCGGAAAATCCACAAAAAATTTTTTGACCCTCCCTTCGTACCAGAGAAGAAATATGAATTTTTTTTTCTTTTTCTTTTGCAGAGTGTTTACAGTAACTTATTGTAAAATTTGGGTTAAGTATTTGGTCATAGGCTGTGCGTCATCTGCTGGCCTTGTGTGTCATCTGTGGCTTCTGCCAAACTCCCCCAAAAATTCCCCTTTAATTTCTTATGCTCAGTGATATATCAAAACCATGATGAGGAAAGTCATGATGTGGAAGGGATAACTGTACAGGTAAGAGAAAAGTCCTAGAGAGGCTAAAAATAATAATAGCATTCATATTGTGCTTTATATTTTGCAAAGCACTTTATGCATTAACCCATTTGATTGTTACACCGAGGTCAGTGTTATCTTTACACCCATGTGACATCTCCTCATTGTTGCACAAACAAGACCCTCCATCTCTTCCATTCCCGGCATTTTCTCTGGCTGTCCCCCATGCCTGGAACTCTCTCCCTCTTCATCTCTATCTCCTACCTTCCCCAGCTTTCTTCAAGCCTTTCTCAATCCCTCTTAATTCTAGAGCCTTTCCTCTGTTAATTATTTCCTAGCTATCTTGTATATAATTTGTACATATTTGTTTGCTTGTTATTTTCCCCCATTAGATTGTGAGCTCTTTGAGAAAAGTGATTGTTTTTGTACCTTTCTTTGTATCCCCAGCACTTGGTGCAGTGCTTGGCACATAATAAGTGCTTAATAAATGCTTATTAACTGATTAACAGATGAGGAAAGTAGAGGTTGAGAGAGTTGTTAAGTGACTTGCCCAGGGTCACACCTCTAGCAATGGTTGAGTCAGGACTTGAACTCAGGTTGTCCTCACTCCAAGTCTAATGGTCTCTCAGCTGCGCCACCTATAGCTGCTTCAGTGATTTTGTCTAGGTCACACAAGTCACGAGCACCAGAGCCAGTTTTCTGTGATCCTAAATTCAATGTCCTTTGTACTACATCACAAAGTGACATATCAAATGTTAGTGAAATACATAAACAGTGATAGGGAAAGTTCATCTTGTCAAATATTCAAATACACATTGGAATCTTAGAGGGGTATAGGAGGAAAAAAGTACTAGACCTGAGTCATGAGAGCTGGGTTTGAATGTGAGCTCATATACTTACTAACTGTGGGACCATGAACAAATCTGTAATAATAACAATAACAATAATTCTCACATAGCACTTACTATGTGCCAGACACTATGCTAAGCACTTTAAAAATATGATCTCATTTGATCCTCACAACAACCCTGGGAGGTAGGTGTTGTTCTTGTCACAATTTTACAGTTGAGGAAATTGAGGTAAACAGAGATGAAGTGACTTGCCCAGGGTCACACAGCTACTAAGTGTCTCAGGTTGGATTTGAACTTTGGGCTTCCTGATTCTGGGCACCACGTTCTGTCCTCTGTGCCACTCGGCTGCCAAAGCAACCTCTCGGAGTCCCAGGTTCTGTAGGATGGGGATGGTGACACCTGCATTTTCCATCTTGCTTTGTTGTAAAGAGGAAAATATTTGTAACCCATAAAGTGCTCTATAAATGGGAATTACTATTCCATACACTTAGTCTCCAAAGCAGGGACCTCTTCCATGGGCTCAGAACAGCAAGCTTAGGCATTTAAGACAATTAAATCTCAATCCTTTTTTTTCCTTCTCCCAGCAAGCCCTCTCACATTGAAGACGACTAAAATTTCAGTTTCTTCAGAGGGTGTTAATGCAAAACAGCTGAGTAGATTAGCCCTGAATTCCAGCCCTCTACCTCAGCCCTCCCTTTCAAGCTTTTACCTAAACCAAATGATTCTCTTGGAGAGACACCAAAGAATAAATATTTTAGCCTGAGAGGAAAATTTCCTCAGATAGAAAACGCTGGCGACTGTAATAACAGGGTTTATCACCCCAAATGCTGTCATCTCTCACACGCTTGACCCCCTCCCCCCTTCCCTTTTTATACAAAACGTACACAAAGAGTCTTCAGCCACCTTCTCCATCACTTGCTGGAGCTGGTCGTGCTCACCATAAATCATCTCATTGGGTTTGTGCTCTAAAGAAATATTGGATATGCTGAGTCATCTAATTGGCCAGAAAAGACTGATAGAGAGATTGCCTTCCTTCCTCAGACAAAGCAGAACCCAGCTGCCCAGCTGAACTGTCTTTCATTTTTATGTTAATCTGGGTCTCATCCCCAGAGTCAGATCTAGTCTACAGCAAGGGATAGGGCTGGACCAGAAAAGTCAACATAGAACACTTTGGTTGAGAGGAAGGGGGTGTTGAGGAAGTGCCAGGGAGAGAGCTCTCTGTCTGTGACACTGAATCTGATTTGGACTCTGGTCCAGCCCCTGTCTGTAAAAGAGGGATTGCCACCAACTAGCATTATTGTAAATTGCCCTGAGATCTTCAGCTGGAAGGCACATTTCATTATAAACTCTGAATCAGGCTTCTGATGACACTTGTTTTGGAGTACTCTTTTTTGCACTTACTGCATGGTTTTTGGGGGGTTGTAAATAGAGGTATGCTAAGGATTGTTAGGTGGCACAGTGGGTAGAGTGCCAGGTCTGGAGTCAGAAAGACTCATCTTCCTGAGTTCCAATATGGCCTCAGACACTTACTAGCTGTGTGACCCTGGGCAAGTCATTTAACCCTGTTTGCCTCAGTTTCCTCATCTGTAAAACAAGCTGGAAAAGTAAATGGCAAACTCCTGCAGTATCTTTGCCAAGAAAACCCCAGATGGGGTCATGAAGAATTGGACACAACTGAAAATGGCTGAACAACAACAAAAGGTGTGTGCTGGAAAACATTTAGCAACTGGTCCTCTGGGGGAAAAGTGTATGCATGATATACTTTTAAATTTAATCTGCATTATTAATAACATTTTCTCCCTCACTTTAAGTCTAGACAGCCAGCACAACAATAAATTAAGTCATGATTTGTGGGGTTTGCTGATTTCTGATCCATTCAGCTGGCTTAGTGGTTAATCTTTGGGTCAGAGGCTCTCTTCCGACCCTGAGGGCTTGTTGGGAGAGTACTCTCCTTTTTGTCTTGTACCCACCTAGAAAATCTAGAAAACTTAGTTTATGTTAGCATCTAATGTGTTGTCAACAAATCTCTTCAGGGATATAGTTCACATAATTCATAATATTATTCAGTATAGTTCCCATGAGTCACATAATAGGGGTAGCTAGAGTGCTGGCTCTGGAGTTAGGAAGACTCATCTTCCTGAGTTCATATCTGTCCTCAGATGCTTCCTATTTTTGTGACCCTGGACAAGTCACTTAACTCTGTTTGCCTCAGTTTCCTCAATTGTAAAATGAGCTGGAGAAGGAATGGCAAACCACTCCAGTATCTTTGCCAAGAAAACCCCATATGGAGTCATGAAGAGTCAGGCATGACTGAAACAACCAAATAACTCACATAATTCAAAGAAAAAATATTTGCAGGTTAAAGAAAATAAAGGAAACTCTTTAAAATAGTGTTTTTTTTTACATCACCATCTTCTCCCAACCATCCCTTGGAACAAAAAATAAAGAGAAAGATTTAGAAACAAAACAAAACAAAACAGTTTAGGGGCAGCTAAGTGGCACAGTGGATAAAGCACCAGCCCTGAAGTCAGGAGGACCTGAGTTCAGATCCAGTCTCAGACCAAACACTTAACACTTACTAGCTCTGTGACCCTGGTCAAGTCACTTAACCCCAATTGCCTAAAAAAAGAAAAGAAAAAAGAAAAAAAAGAAAATAACACTTACCAATAAACTTAAAACTTCTCTAAAAGCTCAAGTCAGACAGAAGGTAGGATTCCCAGAAGCCTTTGTTTCTTCTGTTCCAGGCTCCTTTTATAGTTCTCCACACCATCTAGAAGGTGGTTTTGTTGCCACCCTGCATCCCTCCTCCTGCAGCTTTCCATAGCTTCTAGAAGGTAGTGTAGGTAGCATTGCATTCCCCACCCCCATCATCACACCTCTCCCAGTTTCCTGCAGCTAGGGCTATGTTACTAGTGGATAACCAGAGAAAACATTTCTCCATCCTGGTTTATTATGGCAGGGCAAAGGACCTATAAGGAAAGCTGAGCACTACAGAATTGATGCTTACAAACTGTGGTGCTGGAGAGGCTTAAATACTTTGGCCATGTGATGAGAAGACAGGACTCACTGGAAAAAACCCAGATGTCAGGAAAGATTGAAGACAAGAGGAAAAGGGGATGGCAGAGGATGAGATGGATAGATGCGTCATGGAAGCAACAAACATGAGCTTAGACAGACTTCAGGAGATAGTGGAGGATTAGAAGGGCCTGGTGGGCTATGGTCTACGGGCTCATGAAGAATCAGACACAACTGAACAACAACAACAAAAGGCATGTGATGAAATTTCTCTGTTAGGAGGAGATTCAGTCCGGTGTTATGCAGCTAAAGCACATTCCCATACAAAGGGGCCTTTAGGCAAAGGTACTCATCTACCTCCAGCCTTATAGAAGTTTGCCAAGAGATCGTGACTGCAGCCCATACCTCTCATTTCTGAGCAGGTCATCGTCACTGACACCAAGGTGAAATATCATGACTCCAAAACTCTCTTTTCTCCATGCACTCAGGAGGTGTGTCTCCTGGTCTCCTGCGTACCTCCCCCCTCATCCCAGTAGGTTTACATGCTAAAAAAACACACTCTAATTTCTCCTCAATTGTTTTTTAAATCCCTCTAAGAGGCCACTTGTTTGGGGTTAAGTTGCCTCAGGCTTCTCTCAAATACCTAAATGAATGTTTGAAGTCATCGATGTGGATGTCCCCTTCTATAGTGAAAATCCCGTCCATTCTTGCTTGTTCATCCCCTGTGACACTTGCCCAGATCCATCCAACTACTGGAAGGCTTCTCTACTTTCTACTGGCATCACGAGAACACTAGGACCGTCTTGCCTGTCATCCCTTACCCTTGCCACATGACTACCAGGGTGTTATCTGCTGCTGTATCTAGGATGGAATGATGGTCAGGAGAAGCCAAGAACTCCCGGGGTGTTACAGAGACTCTTTTTTTTCCTCTGTTACATAGTTATTTGTGGGAATAGGGGCTCTTGGGGTTGCCATGGAGAGATGTGAGAGATGGATATCCGCTGGACAAGATAGAAATCACTGCAGCATCCCCCTCCTCCATCCCCAGAGAGTTTGACCTGCTTGTGGAATGATTGGGAACTGACTCTGACAAGTTTCCCCCTCTCACTTCCTAAAGTGAGGACATCAGCCCCAGGGTATCGAACAGGGATATAGATAGAGAGCTGTGCCAGACACCCTGGTGAAAAAGGAGGAGGCAAGTGAACAGTCACTAGCTCTGCTCTCAGCAATCTGAACAGTTCCAACAAACCCAGCATCTGCGCCGTTTTTCTTGTACATGGTTCAACCACACAGCCCTGTCTAATGGTCAGGGATGCGATGGTAAATGTGTGGGAAGGGCAGCTAGGTGGTGCAGTGGATAGAGCACCAGTCCTGAAGTTCAGGAGAACCTGAAATCAAATTCAGCCTCAGATGCTCACTAGTTGTGTGACCCTGGGCAAGTCACTTAACGGATTGCCTAACCAAAAAAAAAAAAAGTGGGGGAGGGGTGGTGGTGAAATGAAAGAATGCATGACACATTTTTAAGTTTAATCTGCATCATTAACATTTTCTCCATTGCTTTCTTAGTCTAGACCAGGAGTGGGGAACCTTCAGCCTCAAGGCTTTGACTGAGTCCAAGTTTTACAGAACAAATCCTTTTATTAAGGGGATTTGTTCTGTGAAGTTTGGATTCAGTCAAAAGGCTGTACCCGAGGACATAGAAGGGCACACTGTGGCCTTGAGGCCACACAATCAACACAACAAAAAAACAAACCCTGATCTGTAGTGTTTGCCAATTTCCAAGATGTAAATGCTGACACTAAAAATTTAACAAATGACTCTCATGAGTAAGTAAGAGCTGATTCCAGCACGCTACTACCTGGAACCCAGTACTGACTGTCTTCTGGCTGCAGGCCCTCTAGGTAAGTCTGCTCTTCTTGCTTGGGAGAGTGCAATCTCGCCCTAAGCCTTTATTTCTACATAGTTTTCTTTCTATTTATTATTGTCATATAAGTATGATAACTATGGTTAACTATCACAGTACTCATATATGTACATCAGTGTGTAAATGCAGCAAAAAGAGATAATAGAAGGAAACACCCATGCGAGGCTAAAAAAAACCACAAACAAACAAAACCAAACTAAATTAAAGCAAAAACCAACCCCCCCCCCATCCCAACAGAAAAAGGATTTTTTTTTTAAATTAGGCAGTAAAATTTCAGGAAGAAAGGAACAAAAGTATATTTTTAATTATGTATCAAAATTGTATGATTTAATAAGCACCAATTCTTTCCAAAAATGGCAGGAAAAGAAATGAGCTAAATTCAACTCCAAACTCGAAGACTTTAAGGAAATTGAAATAACATAAAAGAGTAAAACACAAAAAATAAAAACTTTCAGCATGAGGGTATCTCCAATTTTTGTAGCAGCAATGCAGGCAAATTCTACTTAAATAGGAAGGAATAAAACAGTATTCAGAGTCTCAAAGCAGAGGGGGGGAAAAGCTTAAACTAGTATATGTAGTAGTATATGATAGGCTAGTGAGCAGGAAGCCAGGAAGTTGTCACTCTCACTGCAAGCCTTGTGTGGGCAGGGATAATCTGCTACTGCTTCCTAGGTACTCTCTCATGTGCTAATGATGGGTAAGACTGTCCAGTTACATTTTCAGCTCCTCTCTTCTGAAAGAGCGATTTTTTTTCTCTTGCAAACTGGCCACAGGAAAAGGAAGTAACTAAAGTTCCCATTTTGATACCTGTCCCAGATCATCACAGTTTCCTCTAGCCAAAGCTATTGACCCTATTGATTAGAAAAATCAAGGTTTGAGTTTCTCTCTATGCTCCAGGAAGTTGTAAAAAAAAAAATCAATAATTCTCTTGCTATGGCTAGATCCCCTAGCCAGAGAATTTCTCTGGTGAACTAAATACCACAGTTGTAAAAATTTTGTCTCTTTCCCCTTGAAGTATTACTCTTAGTTCTCAGTGCAGTTTCTGGTCACCATGGTGGCTCTTAGGTAAGCCTGCCTTAGATTCCCACGTACCCATGCTGATGTGATTATGTCCTTTTGTGTCCTAATGTGACACATTGTCCTTTTCCGTAGCTTCCTCCTTCCCCCTCCCATAGTGAGGAGGCTAGCTTGTCAGTCAAAATCTGGCACCCATTTGTTCGACATCCGAGCAAACTCCCTGGGGCCAAAGAGAAAGACTAACTATAGTGATTTTCATCCTGACCAGCAGGCATTTATCTTGTGTCCCTATCTCCTTGGCAAGCCTAAGGGCTACTATATCTATATAGGATCTGGGGATTTAGAACTGGAAAGGATATGACCTAGTCCAATTCCTTTGTTTTACAGATGAGAAAACTGCAACCCAAAGTGACAAAAGGACTAAGAAAAAATATATGCCATGGTTACCTAGCTTGGAAGGCCCCTTATTAACTGATTGATATAATAAACAATTGGAATTTGGCTACTATTTTATGGTGATAAAGATATAGTGAAATGTAAGAAGTTAAATGTCAAAGTAAACAGAGTAGTTTTGTTTCTCTTCCCTCCCCTACTCCCACAATTAGATCGCAAGTTTTGTGAAGGCAGACATTGCCATTTATTTCATTTTTATATCCCCCAAA
Source organism: Vombatus ursinus (assembly GCF_900497805.2). Classification (NCBI taxonomy): domain Eukaryota; kingdom Metazoa; phylum Chordata; class Mammalia; order Diprotodontia; family Vombatidae; genus Vombatus; species Vombatus ursinus. The sequence continues at coordinate 6,266,797 of NW_020954587.1, read as the reverse complement.
TTGAATTACTATGTGTTTAATGCATTACTTTTTCCTAATATCCTTCAATTTGTCTTTGTCCTACCACATTGTCCTATAGTTCAGCCCTAAATAATGACCAAGAGATACTTGGCATCGTGTACATGGCAGCTTCTCATCTCAGCCCCAAATCACTCCTCTTTCCTTACCTATCTCCCTCTCCCCATCCCGACCCCCAACCACACTCACTTTCCAGTTGACTCTTAAAAACACGGCCAGGAAAATGGAAGCCCAGACAAGGAGGAATATCTCTAGCATTTGCCACCTAACTCTCACTCTGGGCAATGTTGGAGTCAGGAAAAAAAGCTACCAGGGCACTTAACACTGAGAATAAATATTGCGACCTTTAGGTAACACTATAGATAAGGAGGTCTAGTTACCTAGATATTTAACTTTCCCCACGTAAATATATCCTTGTTACTACAAATGATGGCTAGCTCCCAATTGTTTGCTCTAACATTCCTAATATAATGCCCTAACATTAAGGGCTTTCCAAGTTTATTAACACTAACTTATGTCTTTCCTCAGTCCTTCTCTTTGACCTCTCTGCATCATTGGATCACTGTCTCCTCCTGCATATTCTCTTTCCTCCTCCTCTGTGAATGTTCTCCCACAAGTCATAACATAATAGATCTAAAGATAAAAGGAATCGGGGGCAGCTTGGTGGTGAAATGGATAGAGAGTACTGGTCCTGGAGGCAAGAGGACCTGAGTTTAAATCCGACCTCAGACATACAACACTCACTAACTGTGTGATTCTGAGCAAGTCACTTAACCCCAATTGCCTCACCAAAAAACAAACAAAAGAAAAAACTATTGAACTAATAAATAAAACTAAGATCTGATTAAGAAAAAAAAAATGATAGACAGAATCTCAGAGGTTACCCAGTCCAACCTTCTCCCTTTAGAGGTGAGAAAACTGAGACCTAGAGGTGTTACATGACTTCTCCAGGTCCCTTAGGTATTAAGTGCTGAGCTAGACCAACACCTAAGTTCTCTGACTCCAAATCCCAAGCACCATGCATCCAATGGCTCATTCTCAGTTTTCTTCAATGGTACATTTTTCTTGTCTGTTCTCAAAGTATAGATGTCTTCCAAAATTCACTCCTATGTTCTCTTCTCCCTATACTTTTCTTCTTGTTATCCCCTCCACTCACTGGGCTTCAAATGAACCTTCTTTCTACCAATGGATCCCAAATCTATTACCTTTGTACCAAAGGAGCTCATGGGTTTAGTTTAACCGGACTTGGATTTATCACTCCCTTAGTTCAGCCAGGCAACAAGTATTTATTAAGTGCTTGCTGTGTGCCAGATACTGTGCTAAGCTCTAGAGAAATAAAGAAAATCAGAAACATTGTTCTTGTCTTCCAGGAGCTGATGGCCTAATTGGAAGGGGGAGAGAAAACATTCCAACAGCCATGTACATAAAGGCGCACACAGTCTAATGGAATGCCTGAGGGAAGGCCCTGGCAGCAAAGGAAAGGCCTCCTGCAGATGACGGAATCTGAGCTGAGTTCTGAAGGAGGCCAGTAGACAGAAGCGAGCAGAAAGCGGGGAGAATGGGAGATGGACAGTGAAAAAGGTAGGGTCGGAGAGGGAGGGCAATGTTCCAGAAACAACAAGGAGGCCGGTGGAGCTGGAACATAGGCTACAGGGAGGGAAATCAAGTGGAAGAGGCCTGGAAAGGTAGGAAGGGGCTGAGTTGTGGAGGGTGAAGGCCAAGCAGAACATGTTATATTTGATCTTGGAGACACCGGAAAATACTAGAGTTTATTGAATGGGAGGTAGCGGGTAATGCAGTCAGACATAAGCTTTAGGAAGACCTATGCGGCAGCTGAGTGGTAGATGGATTGGGGTGGGGAGAGACATGGAGACCATCCAGAAGGCTGAATCATAGGTTTAGAGTTGGAAGGGATCTCAAAGGACATTTAGTCCAACCTCACCATTTTTTTTAAAATTATGAACTTGATAGATCATCAACAAACATGATCAGAACAGGTAATTGCATATGAAACTATGAGTTTCAATGAGGGTACAGGTTGGGTTTTTATATATATATATATACACACACATATATATATATATATATTTATATTGGGGCAGCTAGGTAGCGCAGTGGACAGAGCTCTGTCCTTGGAGTCAGGAGGACCTTAGTTCAAATCCAGCCTCAGACACTTGACACTTAACTGGCTGTGTGACCTTGGGCAAGTCACTTAACCCTGATATCCTAGCCAAAAAAAAATTATATATATATACATATTATATGTATATTATATGTAATTATATATAATTATATGTAATGTATATGTTATATGTAATTATATATTATATGTATATTATACATATATACATACAAATATATATTATATGTCTATTATGTGTAATTATATATATATACATATTATATGTATATATAAATTCACCATAGTATTTCCAGTGCTGTCCTGTTTGTATCTCTTTCTGAAATACTTTCTGCTCTCTTTGGTATGTTTTATAAAAATTTCTTTAACACTTGTTTCTTCTTTTTTTAACATCATTACTACATCCTACCTTGACCCATAGTTCTTCCACCCTCCAAGCAAATAAAAATAAAAATGAATGATTTTCCTTGTAATTAGTAAGTATAGACAGCTAAGTGATACAGTGGCTAGAACACTGGGCCTGGAATCAGGAAGACCTGAGTTCAAATCCGGCCTCAGATGCTTACTGGCTTTGTAACCTTGGAAAAGTGACATCCTCTGTTTGCCTCAGTTTCCACATCTGTGAAATGGGGATAATAATTGCACTTACCTCACAGGGTTGTTGTGAATATCAAATGCAATAATAATTGTAAAGCACTTAGTACAACATCCAGCTTATTGGCATAGAGTTAGGCAAAATTGCACATAATGATCATTGTAATTTTGTGTTCATTGGTTGTACATTCACCCTTCTCATTTTTAATATGATAATTTGGTTTTCTCTTTCTTTTTAAAAAAAAAATTCAAATTAGCCAATGATTTGGGCAGCTAGATGACACAGTGGATAGAGTATTGGGCTTGGAGTCAGGAAGGTGCATCTCTCTGAGTTCAAATCTGGTCTCAGCCACTTACGTGACCCTTTTTTTTGTCTCAGTTTCCTCATCTATAAAATGGGCTGGAGAAGGAAATAGCAAACCTCTCTAGGATCTTTGACAAGAAAACCCCAAATCGGGTCACAAAGAGCTGAAAGTGACTGAAAAACAGCAGAACAACTGAACAGCCAATGATTTATTTTTTTATTGCTTTAAAAAAAAATAAAACCAGCCCCTGGTTTTATTTATTAATAAAGTGTATTTATGTTATTGTTTTTCATTTATTTGTTAATAAAGTTAAATGATTTTTCTTTCAATTTTATTAATCTCTCCTTTGATGTTTAACATTTCTATTTTGATGTTTAACTAGGGATTTTAAAATTTGTTCTTTTTGTAGGTTTTTTTGTTACACTCCCAATTCACTGATACACTGTTTTCTCTTTTATTAATGCAAGTGTTTAGAAATATAAATTTTGCCCAAAGTATTGCTTTGGCTGCATCCCACAAATTTTAGTATGTTATCTTATTGTTGTCATTATCTTTAATGAACTATTGATTGTTTCTATGGTTTGTTCTTTGCCCCAGTCATTCTTTTGGATTAGATTATTTACTTTCCAATTAATTTTTCTTCTATGCTTCAAAGATCCTTTACTGAATGTAATTTTTATTGCACTGAATGTAATTTTATTGCATTTATTTCTTTTCAATTTTAATTTTTAATTTAATTTAATATTTCTGCTTTTCTGCATTTGTGTGTGAAGTTTTATGCCCTGAAACATGGTCAATTTTGTGAATGTTCCATGTACAGCTGAGGAAAAGGTATGCTTTCTATTCCCCAATGTCCTCCAGAGGTTTGTCATATCTAACTTTTCTAAAATTCTATTCATCTCTTTAACTTCTTTCTCGTTTATTTTATGGTAATATTTATCCAGGAAGAAGAGAGATAAATTGAGGTTCCCCCCCCCACAACTAATATAGTTTAACTCTCTATTTCCTCTGTAATTCATTTAACTCTTCCTTCAAGAACAAGGATGCTATGCCATTTGGTGCATATATATTCAGTATTGATATTAATTCATTGTCTGTGGTGTTTTTTAGCAAAATATAATTTTCTTCATTATCTCTTTTAATTAGATCTGTATTTGCTTTTGCTTTGTCTAAGATCATGATTGCTACCCCTGCTTTTTTTTTTTTTGCTTTTTTTTTGTATGTCTTTCTGTTTCAAGTGTACCTCTTATAAAGAACATATTCGTAGATTCTGGTTTCTAACTCAGTCTGCTATCTTCTTCCATTTTATGAGTGAATTCACCCAATTTACATTCATAGTTATGATTATTGTATATTTCCCTCCATCCTATTCTCTTCATTTATCCTCTTTTTTTTTACCTTGCTCCCTCTTCAAAAGTCTGTTTTGCTTCTAACCACTGCCTCCCTAATATACACTCCCTGTTATCCACCCCACCCCATATTTCTCTAAGCCCCTTGCCACCCTGTTTCCCTGTTGGGTAAAATGAATTTCCATACCCAACTATGTGAGTATATATATTTTTCCCTTCTTGAATCAGATCAGATGAAAGTAAGATTCAAGCATTGCTCAGTCTTCTCTGCTATTTTCCCTCCCATTGTAGAACCTCTTCTTTGCACACCTCTTTTGTACGAGATAATTTCCCCCATTCTTCCTCTCCCCTCCCCCTTTGCCCGATGCATCCCTCTATCTCACCCTTCCACTCTTCTTTTGAGATCATCCTAACATAATAGACTTACACCCACGATGTCTAAGTAGACTCTAAATTCCATAATGATGATAAAGTTCTTAGGAAATATATGGATCATATTTCCATATAAGAATGTAAACAATTTAACCTTATTAAGTCCCTTGTGATTTCTTACTCATGCTTACCTTTTCATGCTTCTCTTGAGTTAATGTCAAATTTTCTGTTCTGCTCTGGTCTTTTTCATCAGGTATGCTTGAAAGCCCTCTATTTTATTGAATATCCACTTCCCTCCCCTGAAGGATTATACTCAGTTTTGCTGGGTAATTATTGTTTGTAATGTAAGCTTCTTTGTCTTTTAGAATGTCATGCTCCAAACCTTCTATTTCTTTCTAGTGGTAGCTGCTAAATCTTGTGTGATCCTGACTATGACTCTATGGTATTTAAATGGTTTCTTTCTGGCTGCCTTTAGTATTTTCTCCTTGACCTGGGAGCTCTGGAATTTGGTTACAATATTCCTGGGAGTTTTCGTTATGGTTTTATTTTCAGGAGAATTTTAATCAATGGATTCTTTGCCTTTTGGTTCTAAGATATCTAGTCAGTTTTCCTTTATAATTCCTTGAAATATGATGTCAAGGCTTTTTTTTTAATCATAGCTTTCAGGTATTTCAATGATTCCTAAATTATCTCTCCTCGATATATTTTCTGAGTCATATGTTTTTCCTATGAGATATTTCATATTTACTTCTATTTTTTGTTTCGGTCTTTTGACTTTGTTTTATTGTTTCTTGATGTCTCATAGAGGCATTGGCTTCCATTTCAGCAATTCTAATTTTTAAGGAGTTATTTTCTTCAGTGAAGTTTTGTACCTCTTTTACCATTTGCTGATTTTTAAGGAATTATTTTCTTCAGGCTTTTTTTGTGCTCCTTTTACTAAGCCATTAACTCTCTTTTCATAATTTTCTTGCATTGCTCTAATTTCTTTTCCCAGTTTTTTCTCCACTATTCTTATTTGATTTTTTAAAATTGCCCTTAAAAAAATCTTTCTTCAGTTCTTCTAGAAATTCTCATTGGGTTTGTGTGCAATCTACATTTTTGTTTGAGGCTATGATTGTTGATGATTTCAAGTCATTGTCTTCTTCTGGGTTTGTGTCTTAAGCTTCCCTAGCACAATAATAATTTTTGTAGTCGAGTTCTTTTTTTTTTTTAATTTGCTCATATTTCAGTCTATTTCTTGACTTTGGACTTCATGTTAGAGTTGGGTTCTGCTTTGAGGGATGTCTAGCCTGAACTTCTGTCCTTTTTGAGCTTCTGCTGGTTTCACAGCAGATTCCACAGAATTTTATCCTCCCTTCTGCTACCAAAGTTATTTTCCTAAAGCCCAGGTTCAATCATAACACACACACACACACACACACACACACACACACACCCCATTTAATAAGCTCCTGTAGCTCCCTACCATCTCCAAGATCAAATATAAAATGATCTCTTTGGCATTCAAAGTCCTTCATAACCTAACTCCCTCCTACTTTTCCAGCCTTTTTATATCATATTCCCCAACATGTATTCTTCAATCCAGTGACACTGGCTTCTTAACTGTTCCATGAACAAGACACTGCATCTTTTGGCTCTGGGCATTTTCCTTGGATGCCACCCATGCCTGGAATACTCTCACTTTTCTAATCCGTCAATCTCCCTGGCTTCCTCTAAATCCCAACTAAAATCCCCTCTTTTACCAGAAACCTTTCCCAACCCCTCCTAATTCTGCTGCCTTCCCTCTGTTAATTATTTCCCATTTATTCTGTACATAGCTTGCTTTGTGTATATTTGTTTGCATATTCTCTTCCCCATTAGACCATAAACTCCTTGAGGGAAGAAACTGTATTTTGCCTCTTTTTGTATCTCCACTTAGCACTTAGCACAGTGTCTGGCATATAGTAGGTGTTTTAATAATTTATTAATTGATTGTTTCTGTTCATTTTTGAGTTGGATGTCTAGAGTTAGTTCAGTCAACTATCCTATCATCTGCTACAAAGGGATGTTTCAGACTCCCTCATTTCACAGATGAAGAAAATTAAGCAAAGAGAGGATAAGTGACCCAATTCTTTGCCCAAAGTCACACAGTTACCAAGTAGCTGAACCAGGATTTGAATGCAGATCTTCTGAGTCTTCATTCAATACTATTTCTGCAGAAAAAAATGCTGCTTCTTATTTCAACACAGCAGAAACCTCAGAAAATATATGTGGGGGTTCACCAATCCATATCTCCTGGAGCCTTTGGAGAACAACGAAGCTAACTGAAAGCTCAGCCCAAGGAATGGGGAAAGAGTAGGCTACATCCTCAATGGGGGTAAGGTGGAGGAGGGAGAGACTAAGGCCAATAGAAGCTTGTGAGACTAGTATGGAATTGTGAGCTGAGTTGTATTATGAAACCAACATTGTACTCCTACACCAAGAGGAGTGTCTAGACTTCTGAACTTGTCAGGCATCAATGCAAGAGGGTGATTTCATTTTTCTTTCTTGCCTCTCCCCTCTTCCTTGGAAAACCTCTGTCCTAAAACTCATCTAGATTTTTAAAGTTTTTTGTTTGTTTTAATATATCTATCTAGATAGTATTAAGGTAAAACTGTGGTTAACCAATGCATTACTGGTCTGTTGTTTTTTTTTTTTCCTTTTTGGTGAGGTAATCAGGGTTAAGTGACTTGCCTAGTATCAGCTGTCTGAGGTCAAATTTGAACTCAGGTCCTCCTGACTCCAAGATGGGAGCTCTATCCACTGCGCTGCCAGCTGCCAGCTGCCAGCTGCCCCTACTGGTCTATTTTTCATTTGTTCAAAGGCAGCTGAGAAAGAAGCTATGCTTGGCAAGGTACAGAGAGGGAGAGAGAAGGGGGAAGGAAGAGAAGAGAAAGGAGACAGAAGGGGGAAGGAAAAGAAAAGGGGGGGGAGGAAGGATTAAAGATAGAAAGAGAGAAGGCAGGGGAAAGAGAGAGAGAGAGAGAATTATTTCCTGATTGCTTAGTCTATAATCCAGGAGTTCAATTTGAACAAAATAGATTTTATTGATATATATTATTATGTTTTTGTTATTCAGTTGTTTTCAGTCATACCTCATTCTTCATGACCTCATTTGAGGTCTTCTCAGCAAAGATATCAGAGTGGTTTGCCATTTCCTTCAGGGTCACACAGCTAGTAGTGTCTGAGGCTAGATTTGAACTCAGGAAGATGAGTCTTCCTGACTCCAGGCCCTGGTACTCAATCAATTGCACCACCTAGCTATCCCTGAAATTTAATTTGTTGTTGTTGCTGTTCAGTCAGGTCTGACTCTTCATGACTCCATTTGGGGTTTTCTTGGCAAAAATACTGGAGTGGTTTGCCATTTCCTTCTCTAACTCATTTTACAAATAAGGAACTAAGGCAAACAGGGTTGAGTGACTTGCCCAGGGTCACATAGCTAATAAGTATCTATATTATTATAGCTTCTCCAAAAACAGAAAAGAGGAAGTGAATCCCGACCTGGACACAGGTAATTAGGTGGTGCCAGCATCTGGTGCCTCAGGTAATTCTTCCTTTTTTCTATTGTTGTATCCTGCCAAAAGTTTAAAAAAGGATAGCCATTACCTGAAGAGCAGGGTCAAGGGCACTGATAAAGAGAAAGTCACAGCCCAGAGGGTGGGGCTGGGAACAAAGGGTATTGACCACATGAGGGTTGGGGACCAGCCAAGAGGAAGCAGCTAGTTCTTCTTAGCCCAAATACATTCACTGCACACACTATCAGAAGCATAAAACCATCACTACTAGATATAGTACCCCCAATATACAGAGACCAATTCCTCATCTGCAAGCATTTCACAATCTAACACACACAAGTTTTATTAAAAAGGAGAAAACAAAGCAGACACCCTTATTGAGCAACCACTGGTCCTAGAGTCATTTAGAATCCCAAATGAGAGATTGCCCTCTGGTAGATTGCCCTCATAAGCCCTGTCTTGACTCACTACTCCTTGTGGGTTGAAACAGGGTGGTATTGTTTTTTACTCTCTCCCCAACAACTAGGTGTTTCTCTTTGTACTTCCCTAGCATTGTAGCATGACTACCTGTCCACCAGTTTCTCAATGCATCTCTAGAGTCCTTCAGTCTGGATGCTGTCTCCTCTTATAAGATAACAACAAGCATTCTTCCTTTCTTTATGTCACCATCACTCCTTTCTCCTTAGGTCTGTTATTTCTCCCAGCCTCTAACAGTTAACCAGTTTCCACTCTGCATGATTTCAAATGAATACTAATTATTCTTCCCCCTCATTCAAATGGAGGAGGGAGTTGGAATGTGGAAATATCTAAGCACCTACTACGTCTATATCCAGTCCTAATCTATTCTTTGAATTTCAGACCCAAATCTCCAAGTGCTGGACAGATACCTCCACTTGGATATCCTCCCATTACACTTGGATGGTACATCAAACTCAAAATATGCAGAAAAGAATTGGTCATCATCCCTCCAAAGCTGCTCTTCCTGCAAACTTCCATACTTCTCTTGATGAATCAGCAACACAGGTGCAGAGGCTCAAATCTCCGTTGCCTTTGACCTTTCCCTTTCCCTCAGGGCCCCTTCCCCAGTCCAATACATTGCCAAGTTGTTGTTTTTTTATTTTGCCTCCAAAATATTTTGTGTATTTATGCCTTTCTTTCTATTCTGCCCAGTTAATATCCACTTCTCCTCTTGCCAAAGATATTGTAATAGCTTCCTAATATTTCCCTGCCTCCACTCTCTGACTTCTCCAAACCATTATCCACACAGCTGCCAAAATGATCTTTCATATGCACATCTGGAAGTGGACAGGGTCTTTCAACCACTCCTATTTACCTTCTTCACCCTAATACTGACTCAATGGGTAGATGTATTTGCTAGTATAAACATTCCCTCTGCTCTGGGAAATTGTGTCAAATTGTATCTGTAATTCTCCATATAGCTTTTTAGCTCTGAGACCCCAGCCAGAGATGGTACCCTGGCAAAACACTTGAAGGTTAGATCTACTTCTTCCTCTTTCTTGGGGATGCTCCCTCTCAAATGTCTTCTATTTCTAATATGTACACTCATCCTATCAAAAGCCTGTGGCCAACACTTTAAAAAGAGGGTAAACATTTTAAAACAAAGGAAAATAAACAGACTTTCCTGTGCCCAGAAGGAAAGGGTCAAGCTTCCACAGGGAGCCACAGAGAAGAAAGAAATACACTATTATAGCTTGGTGTCTAGAGTCTTCAGAGGATTTTGTCAACACAGCATCTGTCCTAACACTCCTTGAGCCTTATCAGCCCATCCAATCTTGCTGCTGGCATCCTGGCCCCATTCTTTTCTCTTATTCTCTTCTAAACTCTCTATAGTCTGGTTTCAACCAAATTTGCTCTCTCCAAAGTTATTACTGATCTCTTAGTTGCCCAATCTAATAGCCTTTTCTTGGGCCTCATCCTTATGAACCTCAGCACAGCTTTTGACACTATCAATCACCCTCTTCTCCTTGATGATTCTCCTCTCTCTAGGATTTCATGACACTGTACTTTTCTAGTTCTCCTCCTAACTATCCATCTCAGTCTCCTTGACTGAATCTTCATTCAGGTGACATCTGATAAATTGCAGGTGTCCCAGAGGCCTCAGTCCTGGATCCTCCTCTCTTTACCCTCTATACATTTTCACTTGGTTTTGTCATCAGCTCTCATGGGTCCAATGACCATGTATGCTAATGATTCTCAAATTTAGTTATCTAGCCCTAACCTTTCTACTGGCCTCCAGTCTTGCATCTCCAACTGACTATTGTTCATTTTGAAATGGATTTCCTATAACAATCTGAAACTCAACATGCCCAAGACTGAACTCTCCCCTCTTCTAAACTTCCCTATTACGGTGCAAAGTACCGCCATATGCCCAGCCGCCAAGTTCACAACTTAGGGGTCATACAGGATCTCTCTCTCTCTCTTACACCTCATGCCTAATCTGCTGCCAAGTCCTATCAATTTTACCTTTGTAACATCTTTCAAATATGCCCCTTCTCTCCTCTGCAACTGCCACCATCCTGGTACAGGCTCTCATCATCTCACACCTGGACTACTGCAAAACTTCCTGGTTGGTTTGTCTGCAACAAATCTCTTCATACTCCAGTCCGTTCTCCGCTCAACTATCCTAAAGCATGGGTCTGACCATGTCATCTTCCTGCTCAATAAACTCTAGTAGCCCCTTATCATTTCTAGGATCAAATATAAAATACTGTGTTTGGCCTTCAAAGCCCTTCCTGACCTGGTCCCATCTACCTTTCCAGTCTTCTTACACCTTCTACATCCCCAGTGTACTCTGTGATCCAGTGACATTGATCTCTTTGCTGGCCCTCAAAGAAGGCATTTGATCTCCTAACTCCATGGATTTTCCCTGTCTTTATCCTGTATATTGTTTGTACATAGGTATTTGCATGTTATCTCCCCCATTAGAATGTGAGCTCCTTGGAGAGTACAGGCTGCAACCCCGGATGAACTCTCCCAACATTCCCCTCTAAACAACTTTAAAGTAACTTCTCAAATCAAATTTTGGAATAGCAGAGCCAACAAAAGGTCAGAGGGAGACATTTTTCCAGCCTAAGCTAACTTAGGAGGTTGGCAGAAGAGGTCTGTGACACTGGGATTGGGGGCCCATTCAGAGGACAGCAGCAGCAGGTGCAGCAGCTGAGCTCACAGTCTGAAGACACTAAGGGGGTCAGACAACTGGTCAAAAAGAGATTATAGGGTACCCTTTGCCAGCACTGGGTGCAGCTGGCCCTGATTGGCAACTCTATCGCCCATAGAATTTTTGCGACAGAGTTCTAGGAAAGAAAGGCATGTTTGTGATAGGTCACAAGAGAGCAAGAGTGCTGTTTGCAGTTCCAAGGAGGAGAAGAGTGCTAAGGCTTATGGCTGCAAGGAAGCAGGGACTGTCCTTGGGTAAAGATCAGAGTACAGATCAGGACAGCAGTGACCACACCTCTCCCCAGATCATACTACCTTGGAAGCACTGAAAATGTGCCCAGAACTAGCTCTGAAAATAGCAACCCCCCAAAAACCTGAACCTTAAGACAGTGCCTCCTTATCCCCAGGTAAGCAGAACTCAACTTTAACATAAAGTTCAAAGTTAAAAAAAAAATAGGCTGGAAAATTGAGTAAACAACAACAACAAAGAATTTTACCAAAAAAAAAACTACAAGGGTGACAGGGAAGACTAAGATATAAACTCAAAAGACAACAATGTAAAAAACAGCTACAAGCAAAGCCTCAAAGAAAAATGCTAATTGGAAACAAGCCCAACAAGAATTTCTGGAAGATTTAAAGAAAGAAATAAGAGTGGTAGAGGAAAAATTGGGAAAAGAAATGAGAAGGATGCAAGAAAATTATGAAAAGAGAATTAACAACTTGGTAAAAGGGATACAATAAAAATACGGAAGAAAATAACACCTTAAAAATAGAATTAGCCAAATGGGAAAAGAAGTACAAAAGTTCACTGAAGAAAATAATTTCTTAAAAATGAGAATTGGGCAACTGGAACCTAATGACTCCATTAGACATAAAGAAACAATAAAAAAAAATCAAAAGAATGGGAAAAAAATGAAATATCAGGTAAACAAGTGACCTGGAAAATAAATCGAGGAGACATAATTTAAGCCACGATCAGAACAATAAATAAAGCTGTGTTTTTTTTTAAAAAGTGTAGACATCATATTTTAAAAAATTATCAACAAAAATTGCTCCAATATCTTAGATCCAGAAGATCAAATAGAAATTAAAAGAATCCATTGATCACCTCCTGAAAAAGATTCCATAATGAAAACTCTCAGAAATATTATAGCCAAATTCCAGAGCTCTGAAGTCAAGGGAAAAATACTATAAGCAATTAGGGAAAAAAATTCAGATATTGTGAAGCCACAATCAGAATCACACACGATTTAGCAGCTTCTACATTGAAGGAGTGCAGGACTTGAAATATGATATTCCAGAAGGCAAAGGAATGAAAATTATAACCAAGAATAACCTATTCAGCAAAACTGAATATAGTCCTTAAGTGAAAAAAATGGATATTTAATCAAATAGAGGACTTTCAAACATTCCTGATGAAAAGACCAGAGCTGAATAGAAAATCTGTCATTCAAACCCCAGACTCAAGTGAATAAGAGTAATCATGAAAGAGTAATCATAAGAGATTCAATAAAATTGTAACTGTTTTTATTCTTATGTGGGAAGATGATACATTTAACTCCTAAGAATTTTATCATTATTAGGGCAGGTAGAAGAAGTCTACATAGACTGAAGTCATCAGTATGAGTTGATTATGTTGGGATTATCTCCAAGAAAAAAAAAATGAAGGGGTGAGAAAGAGATATGCACAGGCAGAAGGGGGAAGACAGGGGTAGAACGGGGGAATTTTTCTTTCATAAAAGAGGTACTCAAGGAAGAGTTTTTATGCTGGAGGAGAAATTGGGGGTGACATAATAATGCTTGAACCTCACTCTCATCAGAATTGGTTCAAAAAGAGAAGTATATAAGTATACACACATACACACACAGTTAGATACAGAAATCTATCTTACCCAATAGGGAAAATAGGAGGGGAAGGGGATAAGAGAGATGAGGAGGGGGATGATAAAAGGGAAGACAGATTAAGGATAGAAGCAAAACAAACTTTTGAAGAAAGAACAAGAAAAAAACAGAGAGAGAAAAGGATAACAGAAGAAAATAGAATGGAAGAAATATACAGTTAGTAATCATAAATGTGAATGTGAATGGGATGAGCTCACCTATAAAACAGAAGCAGATAGCAGAATGTATTAGAAACCAGAATCCAGCAATATGTTGTTTACAAGAGACATATTTGAAATAGAAAGACACACACAGAGTTAAAATTAAGGGCTGTATGGGGGGCAGCTAGGTGGCACAGCGGATAGAGCACTGGCCTTGGAGTCAGGAAAACCTGAGTTCAAATCTGGCCTCAGGCACTTGACACTGACTAGTACTGTGATCCTGGGCAAGTCACTTAACCCCATTGCAAAAAAAAAAAATAATAAAAACAAAAAAAATTAAAGGCTGGAGCAGAATCTATAACACTTCAGCTGAAATGAAAAAAAAAGGAGAAAAGTCAAGGTTAGCAATCATTATCTCAGACAAAGCAAAAGCAAAAATAGACCTAATTAAAAGAGATTATTAGGGAAATTACATTTTGCCAGAAGATTCCATAGATGATGAAGTAATATCAAAAAATTTTGCAGCAAGTGTCTCTGATAAAGGCCTCATTTCTCAAACATATAGGGAACTGAGTCAAATTTATAAAAATAAGAGCCATTCTCCAATTAATAAGTGGTCAAAGAATATGTTTTCAGAAGAAGAAATCAAAGCTATCTATAGTCACATGAAAAAATGCTCTAAATCACTATTAATTAAAGAAATGTAAATTAAAACAACTCTGAAATACCACCTCACATATCAGAAATGAAAAGTACTGGAGGAGATGAGGGAAAATAGGTACACTAATAAACTGTTGGTGGATTTGTGAATTGGTCCAGCCATTATGGTGAATAATTTGGTCCAAGGGGCTATAAATCTGTGCTTATTCTTTGACCCAGCAATACCACTACATGTTCTGTAATCCAAAGAGATCAAAGGAAAAGAAAAAGGACCTATATGCACAAAAATATTTATAGCAGCTCTTTTTTTGGTGGTAAAGAATTGGAAATTGAGGGGATGCATATCAAATGAGGAATATGATTGTGATGGCGTACTATTATGCTATGGGAAATGATGAGGTAGATGGTTTCAGAAAAAATATGGCAAGAACTGTATGAACTGATGCAAAATTTAAGTGAGAAGAACTGGGAGGTCATTGTACACAATAATAACAATGTTGTAATGATGATCAACTGTGAAAGATTTGGCTTCTCTGATCAATCCAAGACAATTCCAAAGCACTCAGTGATGAAATATACTATCCACTTCCAGAGAAAGAATTGATGAACTTTGAGTGCAAATTTAATTATAATTTTCTCACTTTTTGTGATATGCATAATATGGAAATGTGTTTTGCATGATTCCACATGTATAATTTTGCTTGCCTTCTCAGTGGGTGGGACGGGGGGAGGGAGGGAAAGAATTTGAAACTCAATATTTAAAAAGAAAAGTGTTTTAAATAAATGAATATTTTTTAAAAAAATTTTAAAGCTAGAGAGGATGATGACAGAAAAAAAAAAAGCAAGGCATTGTACTTGCAAGGTGGCCACTAGGAGTCATGGAGAGAGTTATTTCAGTGGAATGGTGGGAACAGAAGCCCTATGGCAATGGTTAAAGACTTAATGGGTGATGAATACCTTGGTATTGTGAGTGTTCACAGTGAGTGTTCACTACTCTTTTCTAGAGTTTGTACTATGAAAAGGAAAAGATGGATGGAGAAGAAACTATAGCTTTGGTGGAGTGGTCCATGGTCAAGAGAATTTTGTTTTACTTTGATTTTAGATTAGGAGACATGAGCATGTCTGGATCTGAGAAATCAGTGAGGAAGAAAGCAGAGATTCATGGGACAAGACATTACTGATATAGAATGCAAGATGGAAATGATTAAATGTACCTGTAGGAGGATTAGACTTGGGGGAAAGGCTCTTCCTTTGTTACTTGAAGGAAGGAGACAATGGGGGAAGGACACTGAGAGGTATAGAGGAGGAGAGTTACATGAATCCATGTCAGGTGGTCTCAATCTTAGTGAAGTTGGAGGGTGAGCCATCTTCATTAAGCAGGTAAGTCTGTGGGCAGGGGAGGATGTGGGAGGGAACTAGATGTTAAGACTTCATTTAATGCCTTTTCAGAAGGGGATCCATAAAGGTGGAACATTGCACAGATTGTCAGATTCTTTAGTATTGCTTGGTTTTGCCGATTTTTCTCTTTTCTTTTTCTTTCTTTTTTTAAATGTTATATAGGATAACTGGGAGATGCAAGGGGAAAAGATATGGGGAAACTTGGGTGATGTAATAACAAAAGCTATCAATAATTTTTTTAAGACTTAAACAAAAAGAATATGAGCTCCTCAAGAGCAGGGACTGTCTTTTACCTTTCTTTGTATCTTTAAGACTTAGCACAGTGCCTGGCACGTTGTTTTTGTTCAGTTGTGTCCAACTATTTGTGGTTCCATTTTGGGGTTTTCTTGGCAAAAAATACTGGAGTGGTTTGCCATTTTCTTCTCCAGTTCATTTTACAGATGAGGAAACTGAGACAAACTGGGTGAAGTGACTTGTCCAGGGTCACACAGCCAGTTTAAGCATCTGAAGCCAGATTTGAACTCAGGAAAAAGAATCTTTCTGACTCCAAACTGGGCTGTCTATCCACTGCACCACTTAGATGCCCTAATGCCTGGCACATAGTAGGCATTTAATTAATGCTAATTGACTCCTTGTGATGGCTATATCTATCCACAGGGCTTCCCTTTCTTCAGCTCCATTTATGTTCTATACATCTCACTACAAGCTGGGCTCCTCCAGTCTGTCTCCTGGACTCACTAAACTATTTCTCTCTCCTCCTCCCACCCCCATAGTATTTTATTTTTTTTCCAATCACATGTAAAGATAGTTTTCAACATTCACTTTTATAAGATTTTGAGTTCCAAATTTTTCTCCCTCTCTCCCTTCCCTCCCCAAGACAGCAAGCAATCTGATATAGGTTATGCATGTGCAATCATATTAATCATATTGAAAGAAGAATCAGAACAAAAGGGAAAAAATGAGAAAGAAAAAACAAAGCAAAAAAAAAGGTGAAAATAGTATGCTTCAATTTATATTCAGAGTTCATAGTTCTTTCTCTGGATGTGGATAACACTTTCCATCATAAGTCTTTTGGAATTGTCTTGAAATTGTTTTGGAATAGTATTGCCGAGAAGAGTTAGATCTATCACAGTCACTAAACCATTTTAAAGGTCACCTGGAGTCATGGCTTATCATGTTTTGTGCTATGGCATTGCTTATTTTATGATTCATTCAAGGGATGAATTCACACCTCATAAAGTGAAAACATTTTCTCATCCTTCTCATCCTCTGCACAGTTTCTGGCACTATTGGTCATTCTGTGGTCATCTTGCACATCCCCTTCCCTTACATTTCATGATGCTAGACTCCTTTGCTATATCTTCATCCCTCTCCTGCTCCCTAAGTATGGATGTGTGCCTGAGTCAGGTTCTCTTATGGGCCATCTCTTTTCTCTCTCATGGACATCACAGATTCAATCACCACCTTTATGCAGTTCACTCCCAATGCTACGTGTCCATTTCTAATCTCCTTTCCAAACTCTAGTCCTCTATCACCAACTGCCTGTTAGACAATCTTGACTGTTCCATAGGCATCTCAAATTCCCCAAGTCTCACTATGTTTCCATCTAAATTTGCCCCCTTCTCCAAACTTCTTGATTTCTGTTACCATGGTCCTATTAGTCATAAGCTCAGAGACATCCTTGATTCTTTCCCTCTTCTTCATTCCCCAAATCCAAATAGTTGTCAAATCCTGCCAATTCCAGCTCCACACTATCTCTTACTTTTCGTTCTCACATTGCCACCATTCTAGCTTAAGGTCCTCATCACTTCTAACTTGGACTTTTTTTTTTTTGCTTGAGGCAATCAGAGTTAAGTGACTTGCCCAGGGTCACACAGCTAATAAGTGTCTGAGGCTAAATTTGAACTCAGGTCCTCCTGATTCCAGGGCCAGTGCTCTACCCACTGTACCACCTGGCTGTCCCTTAACCTTGGACTGTTGTAATGATCTTCTTCTGACTGTTCCTCTTGCCTCCAGTCTCTCTCCTTTCCAATCCATCCTTCTTATGAAGCCAAAATCATTTTCCTGAGTTGTGTCTACTTATGTCACTCCCCTTGTCAAAATATTCCATGTCTCCCTGTTGCTTAGGATAAGATACAAATTCCTCAGTCTAATGGAGCAATGGTGGAATGGGGGAGTGGGCTAAGTTATTCAGCCTCTCTTTTTCATCCCTCCATTTGACTTCAGACTAATTGCCTAGATGGGTATCCCACATAAACATTCTTTCTCAGGTCTGGGAAATTCTAACAAAAGGATCTACAATTCTCTCTAATTTTTAGCTATAAGCCCCTAAGCAGAGACAGTGCTCTGGCACAACACCCAAGCACTAAATCTAGTTCTCTGTCTTCTCCCAGGATCCTACACCTCAATTCCCTCCTCCCAACTGTATTCCCAATAAGCACACCCAGGCTAGAAAATGGCTGTGTTTAACACTGTTTATGAAGACAAAGTAAATATTTAAAACAAAGAATGGTAAACAGACTCTACCCATGCTCAGAAAGAAAAGACATCAGGCTCCCATGAAGGAGTCCGAGGGGCAGAAGGAAATGATGAATTACTCACTGCCTTGGGCTCTATAGTCCAGAAGGGTTCCAAAAACACAGAATTTATACAGACTCACATTCTGCCGCATATGACCTCACTCCTGTTGTCCTGACCCCACTCTCCTTGATGACTGCATCCACTCTCCTAGTCCCAAGTGGCCTCTTGCAGTGTCCCCTTCTCCATCTCTGTTATATCTTCTACCAGTCTCATTGAGAGATGAGCTCAAGTCTGGCTCCTGTTGAGACCCACCCCAACCCACTAACTGTCCCACTGTCTTTTAAGGGTCACCTGGGAGTGAGGCCAATCACTTTGACTAATGACATTGCTCCCTTTCTAACTCACTCAAGGTTTTTTGTCTTTTCTAAAAAGAGTGCTGGGTATGGCTTTACTTTCACAATTCATTTTAATATCCTATTATAGGTCCTTATTTTCCATGACTAGGAAGTCAACGGTCATACACTAGCATTCTTTTCTTTCAATATGGCACCAGATCACCTTTCCAGTCTTATTTAGTCCCCTTCACATACTCCATATTACCACCAAACTGGCCTACTTCCCATTTTCTGGCCCTGACATTTCATCACCAGTCTCTGTTCCTGGAATGCACTCCCTTGCGATGTCAGCATCTCAAAATCCTTATCTTCTTTCAAGGCTGCCTCAGGTGCCTGGAAGTCTCCACTGATCTCTCACGGTTGTTAGTGCCATCTTCTTCCCCCAATTACCCTGTATTTACACATCTTATAGATATTGTGCCTCCCCTCCCCTCCCCCAATGCAATTTATAAGCTCCTTGAGAACCAAGACTATTTCATTTTTTAACTAGAATCAGCATCGATACCCCTCACTTAGGGAATGTCTATGTAAATGGTGGTGCATGACGGTAATGGAATATTCCTGCCCCAAAAGAAATGATGAATATGAAGAATGCAGTGAAACATGGAAAGACATATGGGAACTTATGCAAAGTTAAACAAACAGAACAAGAAAAACAGTATACACAGTAATAACAACAAAAGAAGCTGAATACTATGTAATTATAATAACCAAGCTTGGATCTGAAGAAGAGATGAGAAAATTTGCTTCCTAGACTCTACTGCAGAAATGAGAAAATATGAGTATACTGGCCAACTTGGTAGATACATTGGTTAATTCTGTTTAACTGCTTTTCTTCTTTTTCTTTGCTATAGTAGATGCCTCTCTGGGTTGTTGTTGTTTGTCCTTCATTCTTGAAGAGAACCAATGACATTATGAAGATGATGTCTTGACTTGCACATCAATTGGGTAGGAGTGGGACAGAGATGTGCAAAGTTGTCATCCTTTCTGGGTAGGGAATGGGGCAGGGATATATACAGAGGTGGGCTGGCAAATATTTAACAAGCAGCTATCTCCCCCAAAATGTATCCACAACAATTTTTAAATTTAATTTACATTATTAAAATTTTCTCCATCACTTTCTAAAGTCTAGAAATCAACAAATCAATAAATCAAGCCCTGACTTGCAGTGTTGACAATTTTTAAGTAAATGTTCACAACAGAAATTTAACAATCAGCTGCCTGTAAAAGCTGACTCTAGCATGCCCCTGGATATATGAGGAAATTAAGATATGGAAAAACCAAAGATATCATGAAAAGATCTGGATCGGAGTCTAGCACATGGTCTTTTATGCTAAATCAATAAGATTTTACTTTAATATCTTGATGAAGAAGGGGCCAGGAAGGTGGTGAGTTCAAAGAGTTGAAAGAATCCAATGTGGGCTGGTTACTTAGAGGCACCAATTCACTTGACTTCAATTCAGCAGGCACTTATCTAATAATGAACATGTAGAAGAAAGAAAGAAGCAAGCTGGTACATGGGAGAGTAAACTGACCTCAGAACCAGAAGGATGTGGCTTCAAGTTCCATTTCTGATCCATAATAGCAGATATAGAAATATATATATGCATATATATACATATATATATGTGTGTAGATAAATATCTAGATATAGTAGATATATCTATAAAGAGATCTATCAAATATAGATTAGATGTGGGTATATCTAGATACAGCACAAATTTTATTCTAACGGAATTTACAATCTAATAAGAGAGCTCATAGTCTGCAGTTAGAATCATGCATATGAAAGAACATGGGTTTTAGTCCATGAAATATTCTCTGTCCACCAAATCATTGGCTTAGTTCTGGGAGGGGCTTTGTAGGCCTTGGCCTATTTCAATATTCCTCCTAGTGGCTCACATGCAACTCGACATCCGTTTTCTTGGGCAAACTTTTTTAGATCATGAACCCCCAAGAGGAAGAAATATTGAGCATGCATACCCAATGTATTTATTTTGTAATAAATTATACATGTGTTACTTTATTAATAAATTCCATACATTAGAAATCATACACAGGAACAGAAATAAAAAGGAGATAAAGATTAAATAAGTGATATTTTAAAATTTATTTTACTTATTAACAGTACCTAATCCCTTTTTGCTCTTGCAAAACTTATTATTAATTATTAATATTTTAGTAAGAGCAATGTGATTGAATATGTTTCATTACTTTAAAAAATAGTGTTTGAACATGTAACTTGAGGCTCAAGCCAGTCATTTATGTAAGATTTTCCTCATTGGTGGAGAGAATAATCTATATGTCTGCTTGAGAGGCAGAGTTGGCAAGAGTTTGGGAGAGGAGAGATTTGGGTCTTCAGGCTTCCAGAGTTTTTCCTTTGTGAGACATGCCATCTCCCAATTCTGGGCATTTTCTCTGACTGTCTTTCATGTCTGAAATGTTCTCCCTCCTTATTTCTAACCCCTCTCTTCCCTGACTTCCTTCAGATCTCAGCTAAAATCCTACCTTCTGCAAGAAACCTTTCCTGGTCCCCATCATATGCTAGTGCCTTCCCTCTGAGAAGACCTCCAATTATTCTTTATACATCTCATGTAGCAGGGTTTTGGCACATGTCCTTCATGTGTTACATTGAGATACTACACCATGGATAAACGTTTATCTTCAGGATCAGGTAGGGTATTGACAATGAAGTAGTTGATCTCTCTCCAATCCACATCATGACAAATTTTCTCAATTATACCATTTTGAAGGTCCCTATCAGATAACATGATTGTTTGCTGTCATTCATCTTTCATTCTTGAAGAAGACCAATGAGAACAAGAGGGTGATGTCTTGACTTGTAAGTGAATTGGGTTTAAATGAGGCCAAGCTGTGCAAAGTCATCTCCTCCAGAGCCAACTGGGTCCGGTGGCAAGATATAGGTCAGGATGACTAGCGATGACTCCAGAATATGAAGCAGGAAGCCAACTGACGTCACACCAAAATTTTCTTCAATGTACACTGGAGAACATCCAGAATCACTCTGATGAAACTCTTCTCCCTCTAATCCCATCATCTTGAGAATTTATGATCCCTACATGTCAACATTCAACAAAGAAACCTGTTTACTTTCTTCTTACACTATATCATGAGCAAAACGAGCGCTGAAGGTACTTTCAACAACATTATCATTCCCAGATAAGATAAAGATTTTGTATTTCACAGTTCTCATTCTGAACAATTTCCTAGATTGCAAGGTAGGAGGCACACAAGCTGCTGGATGGGGCATAAGGCCCCTTTGCTCATTTGAGCACTGGTGGTCCCAGGGTGGCCCTATGACAATTCTCCCATTTGACTTCTTAACTTCTACAATCAGGTTTCAAAACACTCCTGGTCAACAGGACAAGAAAATTCTCAGAGACACTAAAAACTTCCATCAGGAAAAGAGAAAAAGAACTGATCATTGTCATGGAATTAAAAACATTAGAAAAGAAAAAAAAACACAATTAAAGATAAAAATAAAAATTCCTCTCAGGAATAGAAAATATTTGGATCTCCACTGTGGTAGGAGCTATATTAATTTTGTATGGGCAGCAAGTGGGTGTTTTGTGGACCTACACTGAGAGTAGAGCCACCTGTACTCATGGACCACTGAGGGAGGGGTCATGTTTTTACTGTTTATATTGGCTGCTTCCAGAGCCTCTCCTCCCTCCTGGCCCTTTCACACCATTCTCTCTTGTTCTTCCTCCCCCTTTTCCTATGGATATCCTCATCTGGCATTCTATATAATGGGTAGTGGTTCTAATAGGAAGGGGACTAAGGCGGTGGAAAGCCACATAACTTTTTTTCTTGCCTGTTAAAGCTTGTGTCCTAGCCTGAGGGGAAATTGTTTCAAAGGTTATTCCTGAGTTCCAACTGCCAGTCCGTCACCTTCTTGAATTTCTGACCTGGTGACTTTGAAGGCATAGGAAACAGACAACCTGAATATTTAAGTCACACACTAATGAGCATGTTGGAGATATTGGGACCAGAACAAATCCGAGAGAAGCCAACTTGCAGCTTTCCTATTACATGCGCACTATTGACTTCAACCTCACCTGCTAATGCTTCCACCTGAACCCTACCTACTCATTGACTTGTGCTCTGAGGATGGAGAAACTAGTGTATCTCTTAACTGACAGAGAAGTTGAAAGTTGCTTATCACCTACTTACAATTTAAGCTCAGAATAACATTAATAGAAATAAGTGACTATATCAAGCCCAGGTTCAATGTCAATACTTTCAACAAGATGATAGAGTTCTGCTGAAAAATATTAGTGCTCACAGGATCCACAAGTTAGCATTTTAATGGAAAGACTAAATAGTTGTGGAGCGATTGGGCTACTTGTCTATTTACAAAATAGCTCCAAAGACTGGCGGAGGCCCTGGAAAGACAATTCATCACCATCACTTGTTGCCAATTGGAGGTTTAGCCAGATTCCCTTACTGGCAAGTTGAGACTAATGAACACTCATCAGAGAGACACTAAGTGAAAGAGACTGCCTGCCGGTCATGCAAAGACTGTCTGACCCAGACAGTGGCTCAAAAAAAGCCATTTAGAGAGAAGAAGACTATCTGTACTGTATCCTAACAACCAGTTCAAATAGTAGAAGAAGTCTAAACCCAAAGGCAGCACATTTTCTACTTAACGCTTCAGTCATCGTGACTCCTAGGGTACAGACTCTGTTATTACCCTGCAGAATATAGCTCTGCTAGGCAGCCTGAGTCCTCTACAAGCTCAGGTTTAGGTAGGCAGGACTGTGGTTCTGATGAAGATAACAAATCAGCCCATACCATCAGGCTGAACAGGTTTAGGGAGAGAGAGGTCAGCAGGTCCCAGGAGGGTTAAGACCGACTGCTCAGTGACCAGACTAATGATGAACCAGGTGACATGGTCAAAATGGTCTCTCTACCTCAAGGCTCACCACTGCCATCAAATAATTATCCTTAAGCACAGCTGACCACGTAACTTCTGTATTCAACTCCCCTGGCTTCCTATTATTTCTCCATTTGGCTTTTTGTTTGTTTGTTTTTCTTTTTTTTGGAAGCCATCTGGGTTGTGACTTTCCCAGGGTCACACAGCTAAGTATCTGAGACTGGATTTGAACTCAGGTCCTCTTAACTCTCCAGGATTGGTGCTCTGTCCATTGAGCCACTTAGCTGCCCCCCACCACCACCATTTAGCTTTCGAAGCCCTTTGCGACCTGGCCCCAATCTATCTTTCCAGCCTCATTGGATACTACTCCCTTTACTGTATTCTATGATTCAAAGGACAGCCAAACTGTCCCTTTCTCTGTTCCTCCTACATGACACCCTATATCCCATCTCCCAGCATTTGAATTGGCCATCCCTCATCCCTGGAATGCAATCCCTTCTGGCCTCTGCCTCCCAGAATCCTCCTCTTCCTTTAAGATGCATCTCTAGTACCATCTTCTTCATGAAGCTTTTCCTGATTCCCCTAACTACTAGCGCCCTCCCTTCCAAACCACATTGCATTTAACTACTTTGTATATGTCTATATTTATTAACTTTATTTTTACGCCGTATATGAAGTTCATCGCAGGTAGGGATTGTTTCATTCTTTGTCTTTGTATCCCCAGTGCCTAGCACAATGACTGGCATATAGTAGATGCTTAATAAATATTTTCTGATTAATTGACTGATTACACATATAGCCAGATGATAATGCCAATTTAACCCATGTAATGTGGGGCAGCTAGGTGGTACGGTGGAAAGAGCACCAGGCCTGGAGTCAGGAAGAGTTCACATCAGGCCTCAGATGCTAGCTGTGTGACCCTGGGCAAGTCATCTAACTTTGCTTGCCTCATTTTCCTCATCTGTAAAATGAGCTGGAGAAGGAAATGTCAAACCCCTCCAGTATCTTTGCCAAGAAAATCTCAAATGGGGTCACAAAGAATCAGACACAACTGAATAGCAACAAAATGTGTCTTGCATGTAATTACACATTGACACATGTGTTAACTACCACATGTTAAGTATGTCTCTTTTATTGGGATTGTTACTAATATTGTTTTTGTTGTTAGTTTCTCCCTGGATCTTCATTTGTTTGGTATCGGTTTCATTTATGTTTTGTAACGACATTAGTTTGTTCACAAGGCTGAGTTTTTCTGTGAGCCATGGGCACCTAGTTTTGCTGCTTTCTACATTTGGTTATTTATAGGCCTCCTGGTTTTATTCCTGCTTAATTTTGCTTGCTGTTATGCACATTTGCTTGTATTGTATGGATATGCATGAAGTCCTGTGTCATATGCATGTGATATAATCTGCATGTGATTTAGGCCTGTAGTGACTGAAGCAGTCTGTCAAATGATGCTTTACATTGTGCTCTGTCTCTTGTATGTATTGATGATGTATATTTGCTATGAATAGTACCCTAAGGTGATTACCTGGGATGCTGGGTTAATCATCCTTGTACTGCTCAGTGCTGATATGTATATTGATGCTGTAGTATATAATTTCAGGTGCCACGTGGGCTGTAGCAATTTTGCAAGAGACTGCAAAATTCCAAACCCTAGGGAGGAATATAACAGGCTGTTCAGACAGGTTACAGACTGGCTGCTTTGCAGGTGTAGTAAAGGTCTGGCCTTCACTGAGGATCCTCTGCTTTGTAGTCTTTTCATGGTCTGGGAAGAAATAAGATCTAGTGCATGGTTTGGACTGGACTGGGAGAGGTTATGGTTTTCTAGACAGTGGGAATGAGTCTATAACAGGAATGGAGAGAAAGAGGGAGAGAAAGTGGGAGGGGAGGAAGGGGGATGAAAGAGAGGGAGAGAGAAAGAGAGAAAGGGGAGGAAGGGGGAGAGAGAGAAAGAAGGAGGGAGGAAAGGAAGGAGGAAGGGAGGAAAGTGGGGGGTGTGGAGGGAGAGAGAGAGAGAAAAGCAAGACCAAGATGGTGATCACAATGGATGATCAAAGGAGAAAGGAAAACTGAGGTTTGGCGAGAGAGAAGGACAACTGAAGGAGGCCATCTGAGAGTGACCATCCTTTAAAGAACTGTGGGAAAGCAATAAGGGGTTTACATCCCGACCCTGACCCCTTCTCCACTCCCTGCCCTTTGTACCTTTTCTACTAACAGGCATTACAAAAATATTTTTTCTTTCCATTTCCTTAAATTGTTTCTTTATCCTGATTTGCTTTCTTTTTATATAAAGCTAATGTTCAATGATAAAAATTGTGTACTGCATTACTGGCTTCATCCAGAAAGTGCATTTGGAGGATAGCAGTTTTTATTTGAATATATGGAATTTAACAAGTTGGGGACCCCCATTTTCAGCCTGATGACCAAAGGTCACCTGGATGCTCAAAGTTTTTATCATTTTATTAATAATGTGCAATATTAAGTTCTCAACAACAACAACAACAAAAAGCAGGGGAAAAGGAGAACCATGTGAACCTGAGAAACATTGCCCTAGACTAAAAATTCATGAGCTAATCTCTTTCTTTCCAGCAGGCTGGGTTGCTTTAACCCTCAACTGCTTCCTCCAGCAAAAAGCTAGAGGAATAAGGGTGTGACCAGAGATAATAAAACTCCCTAAATCCTAACCCTGGGGGTGCAGATGACAGACCTGGTTTGGAAGATTCTGGGATATCCCTTTCTGTGGGGAAAAAAGTCTTCCCCAAACTCCACCTCTCCTATCTATCCTTCCATTTCAGAAAGAATAATCTTTCTTCTGTGTAGTGGAAATCTGTGTCATTGCTCTTCTCAAAAATTTTCCGTAATTGCCTATTATGAGTAAAAGTCACACTGCCAATCAAAATTGGAAAGTTGGAAGGCAGCCCAATGTTATTGTTTGATTATTTCAGTCATGTCCAACTCTTTGTGACCCCATTTGGGCTTTTCTTTGAAAAGATACTGGAGGGGTTTGCCATTTCCTTCTCCAGCTCATTTTACAGATGAGGAAATTAAGGCAAACAGGGTGATGTGACTTGCCCAGGTCACATGGCTAGAAATTGTCTGAGGCCAGATTTGAACTCAGGAAGATGAGTCTTCCTGACTCCATGCCCAGCGCTCCCTGTACTATGACACTGCCTAGCTGCCCCTGTAGCCCAATACATGAAAGGATTTCCCAGTAAAGCATATGTAATAAATGGTTGTCCAGCCTCTGCTTGAAGAAAGAAACCCCACCCCCTTTCAAGGCAGTCATGTGGCCTCAAGTGTGGTCCTTTGAATCCAAATTTCATAGAACAAATCCCCTTAAAAAAAGGCTTTGTTCTATAAAACTTGGACTCAGTCAAAAGGCCACACCCGAGGACCTAGAAGGCCACGTGTGTCCTCAAAGCCACAAGTTCCCCACCTAAACCAACCCTAGAGAAAAAAGTGTTCAGTCAGATAAACAACAAGATGATAGACTTCAAGAACATGGACTTTTAGCCTTTTCTTATGTCATGCACCCCTCTGGCAGTCTGATGAAGCCTAAGGACCCCTTCCCAGAACAGTGTTTTTAAATGTATAAAATAAAATACATAGAATTACAAAGGAAACAAATTATATTGAAACAAAGATCTATTTTCCCATCTACTAGTTCTTTCAGGCCCCAAAGGTACAGTTCATCTAGGCCAAGTGACTTGCATTTCTCAAGGGTAGTTAGGTATAACTTTGTTAAGTGTACTCTATCTCTGGCCAGGAATCTGTCCACCTTATATTGTAAACCACAATCTGGACATTCAAATCCCATTTTCAGACACTACCTTCCTAACCAGCTCTTCACTTCCCAAATGATTTTTTTTAGAAGCAATTGAGGTTAAGTGACTTGCCCAAGGTCACAAAACTAATTGAGTATCTCAGGTGAGACCTGAACTCAGGCCCTCCAGACTCCAGGGCCTGAGCTCCATCCACTGGCCCTCCATTAGCTGCCCTCAAATGATTTTTTTTTTTCTGCATCCTTTGACTTTAGTAGACCACGGTGAGGAAAACACAATCTGTCCTAATTAATCATTAATCTAGTATTAAGTTTCTTGCCCAAGACTTCATAAGCATTGGCAATACATTCTAGGTTCCTCCTGGTCATTTGTGCCCATATGAATCAGCAATGGATAGTTATCATCCTTTCTGAGAAGTCTTGGGAGATTCTCAGTTTCATATTGGATGTATGCCCTAGGAAGACAACAGATCTGTGTTGTTCCTAGGTTGACAGACAAGTTGCCTCAGTACTCCTCAGTAGGGAATCACTAACTATTACTCCTCTCCTCTTCTTCCTCAGACCCTTAGTTGATGGTCTGTCACTTGACTATCTCTACAACTCTACTGTATTATTCCTGCAGCACTACAATTCTTTTTAGTGCATACTGCTTTCTCCTCTTTAAGAAGAGCTTACGGTCTGTTTTTTAAATCTCTAATTGTACAGCTGTCTTTTTCTGTCCCCTTCTCCTCTGCACTCCCCTCCTCTGCCTCAGATCCCTTTCTTTCACTGTGAAGTCTTATTTTTGTTTCGTTTCCCTTAACAACCTGAAGGGTGAAGAGGAATTATTTGAATCCCTTTACTTTTTCTCTGGAGGGCAGCTAGGTGGCACAGTGGATAGAGCACAGGTTTGAAGTCAGGAAGACCTGAATTCAAATTCAATCTCAGACACTTACTAGCTATGTGACTCTGGGCAAGACACTTAACTCTGTTGGCCTCAGTTTCCTCAACTGGAAAATGAGCTGGAGTTTCTATTTAAAATTACCTTGTATGTATTTTGTAGCTATGTTGTATGTGATTATGTGTGCATGTGTTGTCTTCCCTGATGCAAAGCAAGCTCCCTGAGGGGCAGAGTCTGTCTCATTTTTGTCTTTAGAGCCCTAGCACCCAGCCCACAGTCTGGCTTACAGTAGACACTAAATAATTATTATTTACAGTAATGATAGTTGGCATGGTTAGCAAAGTGCTCTACACATATTAATTTCTTTTGATCTCCCTCTAAAAAGGGAGGGTGCATTTGTTCTTTGCCAAGGAAGAGCCCAGTCCAGTCACCAGAACTCCTGTGAGGACCTTGGGAATTTACCCAAACTGGGCATGGGTGACTAAGATATGACCATAGGATTACAGGATCATAGGTATAAAGCTGCAAGTGGCTTTAGAGGCCACCAAAGCAAATGCCTCATCGAGGGCAGCTGATGTCACAGTGCTGAACCTGACATCTCGAAGACCTGAGTTCAAATTTGACCTCAGACTCTTTCTAGTTGTATGATCCTGGGCAATTCACTGAACCTCTGTCTCATTTTCCTTGTCTATAAAATGAGGATAATAATAGCACCCACCTCCCAGGGTTCCTGTGAAGATTAAAAGAGATAACAATTGTAAAGTACTTTGCAAACTTTAAAGCACCATATATTGCTGAGGCAGAGGAAAGTTAAGTAACTTGTCCAGGGTCATACAGCTATTTAGCGCTGCAGGCAGGATTCTGGATAGACAATTAACTGTGCTGGTCTGAAGCTCATTCATTGTTTTACATAGGCTGTTCATCTTTTGTTTGGTTTGAGTTAAGCACCTTGTCCTTACTGGATTTCCACTCTAAATTCTTTGATGTCATGAATGTAGGTACTCTCTTCACCGACACAGATTGCAATCCCTTTATACTTGACAACTTTCAATTCGGTTCATTTCAAGAAATATTTACTAAGGGCTTACTAACCTCAAGGCACGGTGTTAGCTTTGAGTTCCTGCCCTCTAGGAACTTATCTTCCTCAAATGGAGAGAGGGTGGGAGTGGCAGAGAGAACGGCGCTTGCATTTCTAAGTGGTCTTCATGAATGACTATTCCTTTGGAGCTTTTCCAAACTGTCTAGGCCGGTCCTGGGATGACAGGCATTCACCAGCCCGTACTCAAAGCCTTTCTGTATCTTCCTTAATCAGCGGTAATGGATGGGCCCCAGAATCCCCCCTCCGTCACAACCAGTGGCCATTAGTGTCTGACCACGATCTAGCACCTAAGGTGGCCGCCTAATTGGCAGTTGGAGAGAGAGCCTGGAATTCGGAATCCGGCCGCTCCCTGAGACAAGAGGAGGCTGCAGCAGCGGGTCCACAACGCGCAAGGACAACCTAGTGCAGATGCCGGCAAGGCTTTCATTAGAGCCGAGCCGGCAGGCAGCGAAAAAAAGATTCCTGAAAGTGGAGAAGCATCGAGCCAATGGAGCTATTTTCAAGGTGTGCATGGGAAGCAAAGGGAGCTACAATGAGGCGGGAGGAGGCTTCGGGAGCAGAAGACTGGGTGCGGGGCTCAGCGTGGGGGAAACACTTAACACAGTCTCTTGGCCCCAGCATTTATGATGATTAAAATCAGCAGAAAGGGCTCCTACAGCGTTTGTGGCTGAGAGCCTTTTTCCTCCCCCTCCAACACTGGTTCCATTCCTGGTTCCCAGCTCCTCCTCCGCCTAGAAATACTCATCATTACGAGCTAAGCTGCAGTCGTGCTGAAGGCCTCCTCAAAGCTAGGCTTTTGATAATGCTGGTTTATGAGTCACCGCTGAGTCGAGCTTGGATGCTCTAATTTAACCCCCCCCCCCCATCAGTGGAAGCCGGAACTATTGTTGCCTATCAAAGAAGCTCGGCTTTCGGCTACAGGGCACAGTTCTGTGCTTTCAACCCATTTAAAAAGACCTCAGGGCAGGAGGTTTCCTCCTGAATTTTCCCTGTTAAGGACTGGTGTAGAGTGGAAAGAGCATTGAATTTGGAGTTACAAGGACCTTAGTTTCTGGTTCAGTGCTCTTCCAGGAACTGTGACCTTGGGCAAGTCACTTCCCTGGGCGCAGTTACTTCATGTGTAAAGTGAGGCGTTTAAATGTGATCTCTCAGGTGCTTTCTGGATCCAATAGGCTACGATTCTGTGATCTGTGAGCTGTGATCCAGACTCCTCATTCCTGAATCTAGGGGATAAATAAAAGTACATATTTTTAAAAGTTCAAGCATTTATCAAAAGCCTAAATCTGCAAGGTTGTCTTGCAGACTAGATATCCTAAACTTAGTATGTCCAGTATGTCCAGAACTGAACTCATCTTTGACCCCGGACCCTCCCCACTTCTAAATTTCTCTATTACTGTTTGAGGGTGCCACCATGCTCCCAGTCACCCAGGCTGTCAGCCTCTACTCCTCACTCTGTCTTCCCTCCCGTATCCAATGTTACTGTCAATTTTATCCTTTTACCATCATAACATCTCTCTTATACCTCTTCTTCTCTCCTCTGATTACTACCACCTTCCTGGTACAGGGCCTTATCACCAAAACCTGGGCTATTGCAACAGTCTGAGGTTGGTCACTCTGCCTCAAATAAGGTCACTATCCTTATTACAATTCATTCTCCACTCAGTTATCAAAGTGATCTTCCTAAAGTGCAGATCTGACCATGTTGTTATCGTTTGTCCTTCATTCTCAAAGAGGATGGTGGCATGAGGAGGTGATGTGAAGACTTGCAAGTCAATTGAATTTAAGTGAGGCAGGGCTGTGTAAAGTCACCAGCCTCACTTTCTCCTCAGTTTCCAGTGACCAGATATAGATCAGGATGACTGGAGATGGCCCCATGTCACATACTCCTGTTGCAGTCTGAGAGGTTGAGACCCCTCAAAGACTAGAGTACAGGACGGGGTCTTCTGGAATGAATTCACAGACTCAAGCATTCTTTAAATCAAGGTGGCGAAGATTTATTGCTACACTTTTCAGCGGGCAAGGATTCTTAAGGAACCTGCGAGAGACTGAGGATGGAACTAGGATTTATATAGAAAAGGGCATGGGAAAGGAATGCCAGGGATACCGATTCGGTAATCTAAAGGTCCAGGTGTCTTTGGGAGCTATGGATGGGAAAGTACAGGGAGTATACTGGGCAGGGAGGGAGATGACAGAGGTATGGATCTTGGGAGTCTGGTAGGAGGAAGAGTCCTTGGGCCAGCCAAGGACAAAACTCCTTGGGCTGGGCAAGGACCCCTTTCTCTGTCTTGATGAGAGAATGCTCTGCAACAAGGGAAAGCTGTCTCACAAGACAGGAGCTTACTAAGGAATTGGGAGGCTTCCAGAGATATGATCTGAGGGCTGGGGCCTGAGCAGCCCAGCACTCTCTCAACCAGCTTTGTGTAGCTGCACCAGGGAGAGAGATAAGGTTCTTGCTGGGGCCCACGCATGAGTAACTGCTAGGCACAGTGTCCTTGGGCTGGGGAGTGGTTGTCTAAGACAGTGTTTCTGAGACTAGGGAGAAAGTGGGGTCCAAGTAGAAGCACAAACACCCAAGCACCCCATCACTCTCTCCCACTCCATTCAGCAAACTCCTATGGCTCCCTAGTACCTTCAGGATCAAATATGAAATCCTGTTTGGAGTTCAAAGCCCTTCATAATCTGATCCCACTCTCCCCAACCATTTCAGTCTTCTCATACTTTACACCTCATATTCCCTTCCCCAATTCTGTGATCCAGTGATTTTGCCTCCCGGCTGTTTGTCACACAAGACACTCCATCAAGCAAATCTATGCATTTCCACTGGCTAGATTTCTTTCTTCCCTCATCTCTACCTCCTGGATCCTGTGACTTTCTTCAAGTCCTAGCTTAAGTCTCACCTTCCACAAGAAGTTCTTTCCCATTCTCCTTTAATGCTAACGCTTTCCCCTGTTAATTATCTCCAGTTTGTCCTCTGTGAATCTTATTGTACATAGTGGTTAGCATATTGTCTCCCCCATCAGACTGTGAGCTCCTGTAGAGCAAGGTCTGTTTTTTGCCTTTCTTTGTATCCCCAGAACTTAGTACAGTACCTGACACATACTAGGTGCTTAATTATTGCTTATGGACTGTCTTCAAAGCACTGTGGAGGCCCTTGTGAATGATGCAAAAAAGCATCCTTAGGGTCACTGATCTAGGGAGTTTATAATCCTTAAAAAGACTGAAGATTCTTTTAAAGGGCTCGGTGAAGAGCAAGGGAAAGGCCAAGAAGACGTGTGTTAAGGACATGGTCTAGAGACTCAACAGAAAAAACTGGTGAAATCCTATAAGAGGAAAGCTAGGGTCTTCCCTTAGTGCATGAGTGCCTCCCTGTGATCTGAGAGCAACCTGTGAGCCACAGAGTTTTGGGGGGGGTTTTTTATGTCAATAAACAACTATTATGGGCCCTGGAGATACTTTGGTGTTAGGAGATACAAAAATGTATTGGATTTGCCCTGCCCTTAAAAACTTACTTTGTATTATTCTGGTTGATAAGACATGAAAAGATAATCAAAAGATTAACATTTATATAAAGTTTTAAGGTTTATAAAGCATTTTACAAATAGTCTCATTTTTTCCTCACAACAACCCTGGGCAGTAGGTCCTGTCCTTATCCCCATTTTACAGATGAGGAAATTGAGGCAAGTCAAATGAGTTGCCCAGGGGCACAAAGCTAGTAAGTGTCTATGGCTAGATTTGAACTCAGGTCTTTCTGATTCTGAACAGCTGGGTGGTTAAGTGAATAGAGCGCCAGGCCAGGAGTCAGGAAGATCTGAGATCAAATCCAGCCTCAGCACTCACTGTATGCCCCAGCCAAGTCACTTAACCCTGTTTGCCTCAGTTCCCTTGTCTGTAAAATGAGATGGAGAAGGAAATGGCAAACCACTCCAGCATCTTTGCCAAGAAAATCCCAAAAAGGGTCACAAAGAGCCAGACATGACTGAAATGACTGAACAATTTTCTGATTACAGGTCCATTGTTCAGTGTTCTATCTTCTGTGCCACCTCACTAAAAATAAAAGGCATGATATATTTAAATGCTTAAAGAGAGGTCCAAGAAGTTCTTAGCGGGGAGGGAAAGAGAACCTGAAGGTGTAGCTGTCCTGGAAGGCAGAGACTAGGAAAACAATAGGAAGGCAAGCAAGGCTTAGAATCACACAATGTTCGGGCTGGAAAGACACTTTAGAGATAATGGGAGCGGAGTCTCAAATACGCCCTTTTTTGGCTGTAGAGTCAGAAGAGTTTGGGATGTTTGAAAAGTATCAACCTCACCCTGAGCTTCCGTCCTTTCCAGCTACAAATAATCTTAGGCCTTTTTCGGGCTGCTTCTCCAGAGGTAGGTGGGGAAAGGGAAGGTTTGGTTTACCTCGTTCCCCTCCCCAGCCTTCATGCAGTAGTGAGCACGTGGCATTTAAAGTGCTTACTCTGACTACGTAAGCCTGGGCCTAGGTTCAGTCTGCCTCTTTTGTGTGTGTTTGTACTTTCCTGATCATAAAGCAGATGAGTGTCTCTTCAGAAATGGATTTGTGGTAGGTGAAAGGTCCCCAGCAACTGCTCTTGGAAAGGATGACAAAACCAAGCCTCTGTTTGAACTGCCTCAGCAGAATACGTGCTATGTATAAAATGCTGTGTGCTCAGTGCTGCTTGGTGGGCAAGGGCCAGGGCTGCTAGAGCAAGCCTCCCCTTCCTCCATCTGCTTCTGGGGCTGCAGGGCAAAAGAGTCCTGAGATGATTCATAGCCAGAAAGAGAGTTGAGGGTTGGGTTGATTCCTCTTAGACAACTACTGAGTCATCAACTCTTGGCCCTACATCCAATAAGGGGAATTTTTGTCATCTCAAAGTATAAGACCTTTAGCTCTGAATCACATGACGCTGGAAGCAGACTTCAAAATTCTCACATGGTTCATTCAACCAGGAAGTGCAACACTAAATGCCCCATAGAATGGTCGTCATAGCACTGGATCCATGAGGAGTTCTCAATTCGTTTTAACAGGTGAACCATGGAGTAGTTTCCTGCAACAAAGTATGGATTGATTCTCTGCTGCTTGTGCTAATTTTGGCCTAACAATTAACAAGAAAATACAAGAAAATACAGATTTTCCTCCAATCAGCACCACACCATCCAGCCATGAAACCACTGGTTACAACAAATGGAGAAGTTTAAAATACTGTGGATAAGTTCACTTACCTTGGCAGCATACTTTCCAGGGATGTCCACATAGATGATGAAGTGGATGCGTGCATTGCCAGAGCTAGCTCTGTTTGGGAGGCTTCGAAGGAAAGTATGAGAGAGAAAAGTTATTACGCTGCCTACCAGACTGAAGGTCTATGGAGCCATTGTGCTGACCTCATTGTTGTATGCCTGTGAAACCTGGACAGTCTACTAGTACCATGCCAGGAAACTTAATCACTTCCATTTGAATTGACTTAGGAAGATTCTGAAGATCACCTGGCAGGGTAAGGTATCAGACACTAAGGTTTTTTCTCAAGCTAAACTGCCAAGCCTTCAAACTCTATT
Source organism: Vombatus ursinus (assembly GCF_900497805.2). NCBI lineage: Eukaryota > Metazoa > Chordata > Mammalia > Diprotodontia > Vombatidae > Vombatus > Vombatus ursinus. The sequence goes on along the minus strand of NW_020954587.1, from coordinate 6,232,081 downwards.
GTGAAGAGCACAACTCTGATGGGCAGGTCGTTCAAATGCCAATCATACACTTGCCTAAAAGACTATTTTATGGAGAACTCACACAAAGAAGGCACTCACATGGTGGTCAGAAGAAGCGATACAAGGATGGTCTTGAGGTCTCTGAAGAACTTTGAAACTGATTGCACAACATGGGAGACATTGGCAAAGGACTGCCCGGCATGACGTGCCTGCGTCAAAGAAGGCGCTTGAGCTCTATGAGCAAAAGAGAATTGCAGTAGTTCAAAAGAAACATGAGATGTGCGAATTTAGAGCCATCTCCACCCCAAATGTTCATATGGACGATTTGTGCCCCACCTGTGGTAGAGCCTTCTGAGCTGGCCCTGGTCTGATCAGCCACAGTCAGACACACTGTAACCTGACTCCAACGTAGTGATGTCATTTTGGTCCTCTTCAAGGACAAAGGACAACAAACAACCCTCATCCTTTCTTACTCCCTCCATACTATTTAATTACTTCCATTAGGAAATTGTGGGAAATGGAATCCTGGCCCCACCCATGCAAAGAGCCTTCCTCCTAAGGCCTGATTTCTTGGTGGAGATTGTTCCAAAAGCGGTGCCTGTCTCTTTCCTACATTACACGCATTTTTCACTCTGAATGTGTGCATTTTTCTTCCCCAAATGTTTGTATTGTAATTTATTATACCCCCCTAATGGGATTTATTTTCAGAGCTTTTCCATGACAGAGAATATTCCCCATAACTTCTTGTAAATAGTTTGCAATGGGTAACTTAGTCAATAAACCAGAATTAATTTTTTTTCCTGAAATTTAGAAACCTTTTTTCCTCCTCGGGGACAAGTCTCTTTATATGACAGGAACTTTGGAATAATAGGATTAGCCAGCCTCACAAGGGCTTATATTCTGCTATAGGAGTTGCAGCTGGTGTATTACTTCTTGGACTTGGCCACACCTACTTGGGGCTCTGCGGGGAGTGGGAACAGGGATCAGACTTCTAGCACCAGCTGCTGAGTCGCTGCTCCTCTAGGTGAAAGGGGTAGCAAATGTGGGGATATAGTGTAGCCAAGGCCAAAAGTGGAAAATTTAGAACTAGTGTAATTGCTCCTGCGGTTTTAATTGCACATTTATCATAGTAACAGGTCCACTGAGCTTGTCGTTTTCAAAGTGGTTAGTAATTAAAAGTCTGGAGGTGAGGTGGGATGAGGGTGGGATGGAAAAATAAGGTAAATAAAAACCAAAACCCATTGCCCCAAAAGAGTGAAAACATGGGGGAGGAAGGATCTTTATCCTTCCCCCTTCCACTTTTTATGATGCAGATTTTATAGCTGGAAAGGATCTGAGAGATGATCTAGTCCAGTGGGCTCCAAAGTTGGGGCTGGATCTGCCTGGGACAAAGGGGTTCATGACCTAATTCCAAGGGGACCATGGCCCAGCCCCAAGAGGTATCTAATCAACTAATTTAAGGATATGAGAATGGATCAAATCTCTCCCTCCATCCTGGCTATAACCAATTGTAGGATTTGTCTCCAATCCAAACACACCTCCCCTTATCTCCCACTACTCCACTTACTGTCCCCCCTCTCTTCTATGCAGACTCTCAACTTTCCCCTTTCTGAACTGAATCCTTTAGTAGTTATAATTAAACCATTACCTAGATACCCCCGACAGTAGTTATGAAAGTGTCATTAGGAAAATTCCTCTTCCTCCCCATTTCACTCCTAGCATACCTACTCCTTTCCCCATCCCCTAGAAGTTTGGGCAATCAACCTTCAGTGGATGGGTTCAGAACTCCAGTACAATGACCTGAACAGAGTTCCCCACCCCTCCTCTTTTCATTTTTGGTAGGACAGTGAGTCACAAAGTATAGATGAGTTGTGACATATCAGATCTCACTATATTGTCTTTCCCCCTCCTCTCCTCCAAAAAAACTCAACCTTGTTCTAAACTTCCCTATTTTGGCTGAGGGTACCAGTATCCTTCTACTCAGGTTCACAACCTTGATGTCTTCATCAGTATCTCATTCCCCATCTCTCTAAACATCCAATCATTTGTCGAATATTGTTATTTCTACCTCCACATCTCCTCCATCTGTCCCTTTCTCTCTACTCACACACTCACCACCCATCACTTTTCACCTGGTTATTAGGTTGGCTGTTGCCCACCAGTCTCCAGGACACTCTCCTTCCTTTCAATGGGTTCAGTACTTGGCTCACTGTCTTTTTCTCCTCCCCAATTCCTGCCCTAATACGAGGGGACTTGAAGATATATATGATGCTCCTGAAAGCACCCTAACTTTCCAATTTCTAAACTTACTCATTTCTCATGACCTACTTGTCCTCATCACCTCAGCCACACAGAAATGATCATACCCTTGATCTTGCCATCACCTACAATGTTACATTTCCATGTTCATGAACTCTGAAGCTCCTTTTTCAGATCATAATCTCTTGCCATTCCACCTTTTCCTCTGCCTTGCAACTAAACACATCCTTCATCCTCAACATAATCTGTAATTCCCTCCACCCCTTCAGTTCTTTCCCAGACCATCACCACTGCATTAGCTACAGTCTCTACACTTCCATATCTTGACCCATCAGTGGGCCATTTAATTCTACTCCGTTCTGTCTTGAGTCCTTAGCCTCTTTATCCTGTGGCTGATCTTGCTCTGCCAAGCCTCAGCATTGGATTACTCCCACCATCTGCTGCCTTCAATCTTACTTTCATGGTACCAAACAGAGATGAAGAAAATCATAAAACCATGTGGACTGGGTCCACTACAAATTTATGTCACTTACTCTTAACTAAGCCTTCACTGTGGTGAGACCATCCTTTTATATCTCCCCAGTCAGCTAGAAGGCACAGTGGATAAAACAATGGACTTGGAATCAGGAAGATCTGAGTTCAAATGTGACCTCAGACACTTACGAGCTGTGTGACCTCGGGCAGGTCACTTAACTCCTATTTTCCTCAGTTTCTCATCTGTAAAATGGGGACCCACTGGAGAAGGAAATAGCAAACCACTCCCGTATCTTTGCCAAGAAAACCCCAAATGAAGTCACAAATTGTCAGACACAACTGAACAACAGCCACAAGTGGTTCGCTATTGATGCTAGAAGAAAATATTAGGTTATCTTTCTCATATTTTAAAATTCTTTTTGCATACATTTTATGGCATATATTATGTAATTACTTGTCCAATGCTGCACACATAATTTAAATAAACATATACATGAGGAGTGCTCAATTTTATTTATTTATTTACTAATAGAGGTACATGATTTTCAAAGTTTAGAGATGACTGATCTAGCATCCTCATTTTACTAATGGAGAAACTGAGGCTTAGAAAAGTCAAATAATATATTCAAGGTTATACAGCACCAGAGTCAGAATTCAAATCAAGGACTTCTAAATATGGAACCATTACTCTTTCTACTTATCTGTCACATTGCATTCTAACACTGTCACCCTATTATTATCCTGAGATTTCAGCATAATTTGGTCATGAATATGTACATATGTATATGTGTGTGTGTGTGTTATACACACACACACACACACACACCAAATTTCACTCCTAAAATTCCAGTTCACACCTCCAATTGCCTGCTGGACATTTCCAACTGAATGTCCCATCTAGTCTAGCCAATGTGCCTCAGGTGTTAGGATTTGAGACAAGAAAGATACTGATACACTCATCACTAACAAGTCATCCTTGATGTCCCAGGATTCTCAAACTATGAAACACACTTTAGCATAGGTCATTGGAACATTTGCCATCTGGGACGTTACCAGACACAATTTGAGTCAAAGAATCTCAAACTCAACATATCCAAAAGGGAACTCCTCATCTCCCTTTCTGCCCCCCCAGCCTCTCCCTCCTCCCAACAGCTTTTGTGAAGGGGACACCATTCTACCAAAAACACAGGTTCTTTGATTTTGAAATCACTCCTGACTCTCCTCTCCCTTACTCCCCATATCCAACCAGGTGGCAAGTCTTGTTGGTGTTACTTCTACAACATCTTCTGAATCTGTTTTATTCTCTCTGCTCCCACAGTCAGCAGCCCTGTTCAGGCCCTCATCACCTCTCACTTATACCATGGTAATAGCTTCCTATTTGGTCTCCCTGCTTCTATTCCCTTTTGTCTTCAATCCATCTTCTTCTGATACTCAGTCCAAATAATCTTCTTAAGACATAGGCCCAACCACATCACTCCCCTGCTCACAAACCTTTAGTTGCTCACAAATGTTTCTCACATGAAGTAGAAACTATTCAGCTTGACATTTATGGTCACAGTCTGGTCCCAATCTATTTTTCCAGTCTTTATTGACTCTATGCTCCAGGCAAACTGAACTACTCACTGTTTACTGAATTCAACATGGTATCTCCTGCACCTGTGCTTTCACACAAGCTGCCCCTTCCTATCCCCAGTCTGGAATTAACCTCCTTCTCCCCTCAATCTATAGAAATCTTTATTTTCTTTTAAGCCTTAATTTAGGTTAGCAGGTCTCAAACTTTTTGGTTTCAGGGACCTTTATGCTCTTAAAAATTATTGAAGACCTCCCAGTGAGTTTTTATTTATGTAGGTTATATCTAGAAATGTGCTGGTAGGCAAATGTTTAACAACCAGATGGGGGATGGGGGGGAAGGAAAGCATGTATGCATGACATACTTTGAAGTTTAATTTGCATCATTAGCATGTTCTTCATAATTTTATTAAGTCTAGACAATCAACAAAACTATAAATCTGCCCTGATATTGAATATTTGCCAATTTCTGAAGTACAAATACACTGAAAATTTAACAACTGTCTCTTATGAGCTGGTTTGAGCTGGCTGCAGTACACTTCTGGTTATATCTATCAATATTTACTGTATTAGAAATTAAAATGGGGCAGCTAGGTGGTGCAGTGGATAGAGCTCCAGCCTTGGAGTCAGGAGGACCTGAGTTCAAATGTGGCCTCAGACATTTGACACTTACTAGCTGTGTGACCCTGGGCAAGTCACTTAACCTCAATTGCCTCACCAAAAAGAAAAAAACAAAACAGAAATTAAAATGTTTTTGTATTATTATTGTAACCCCAGTCCCAAAGCTCATTGGTATGGAACTCTATTCTCACTGGGGGAGATGAATGCCCTGCCCTGCATGAGGGGAGGGGCAAAGTTGTTGATTGCTCTAAGCTTCAGTCTCTTCGCTTCTTCAGGTGGTCTTCAAGGTCCTTCTGAGTTTTGAGTGGCTTTGGGCCCTGAAGTCACCACGGTGCTTGTGGCTTCATGCTTCAAGAGGGAAGCTGGAAGAGGCCAGGCCCCTTTCAGGTGTTGAAGGAAAAGACTCTGGGATGACATGAGAGGAGCTGGCAGTCTCCATCATGTCCCTATCCCCAGCTTGCTACACTAGAGACTTTGGGAAGTTTCCTCTTGTATGAGATCTAGGACTCTCTTGGTTGAGATGAGTTAACGTGCTCCCAATGGAAGAGCTCCTTCACTCTGTATTGTCTGGTATATATTAGCCTACATATATGTGCCAGTCGCGCCGTGCACTCTCCTCCTATAAGGAGCAGGA
>NW_020954587.1:6180131-6226336 GCF_900497805.2 Vombatus ursinus | reverse complement strand
AGGCTAGGACCGGATACAGGAAGGAGACGTCTGGGGTTAGTGCATAGACAAAGGGAAAGTATGTGACCCAAGAAGTCAGGAAGGAGACATCTGGGGTTGATGTTGTACCTAGGGAGGGGACTAGACAAAGGGAACTCGTTCTCTGCCATCCCACTCCCACGTGGCACAGCCCCCTGCCTCAGGAGCGTGAGCTCCGGTTACTTTCTAATATCTTGTTCCTACCCCATCTTGCCACAACTTTCACGTGGCAGTAGCCAACATCAGACAATCCCTCACACATATACTTCCTCTGATTTCTGCTTTGCTACTGATTTGGATAAATGGATTTTCTTAATTAAGTGCTATATGTACTCATTGTGGAAATAGTATTTCAAAGGAAAATGGTCAAGCCTTGTATATAAAACTTGGGGTTCTGCTTCTCCCTAGTAATAAAACAGCAATCAGAAGTTAGCCTAAACCTGATCATATCCCCTAAACTAATAATATTTAAGGGAACAGATGGATATAATCCTAGCTCAGTGTTCCCTTTCTCTGAAGAGAGCAGAATAGTAGCCTCCAACCTGCTGCCTCACCTCCTAGTAGGAATAAAAGTCTCCATTGGTGAAGGGTAGCGGAAGAAGAGGCTAGAGATGTCAATTTTGCCCCGCTTCGAGCCGCAATACTCCCATGTTACAGGTGGGGGACAGCCCTCACAACATGTGGGCCCTTGCCACATTATGAAAATAGTTTTAACCTCAAGGACCTCTTGAGAGGGTGTCAGAGACCCCCTCGCCCCACCCCACCCGCACCCAGGGGTCCCTGGACTGTACTTTGAGAACTACTAGTTTAAGTATTACTTCTTTGGTGCAGCCTTTCTCTATTTTTCCCCACTCCCAACCCCAACCCTATTAGTGCTTTCTCTCTCTTTAAAGTTGTTACTTATTTACTTATCAATGTGCATGGTGTATTTTTTCTGTTAGAAAAGATCTTTGAGAGCAAGAACTTTTGTTTTTTACTGTATCCCAGCACAATGCCTCACACATAGATAGTGCTTAATAAATGTTAGTGGAATTGAATTGAACTGAATTTCTAGTTTTTCATATGAGTCAACAAATCTAACAAAAACTTACCAAACATCTACTATAAAAGGCACTGTGACAGGACAAAAAAAAAGTCCCTGTTCTTGAAAAAAAAAAAAGGAAGAAAGAAAGAAGGAAGAAGGGAAGGAAGGAAGGAAGGAAGAAAGGAAGGAGAGTTGGGAGAGAATGAAGGAGGGAAGAAGGTAAGGAGGGAAAAAGGGAATGAGGGAGGGAGGAAACAGTCATTTATTAAGTCATTATTAATTACTATGTGCCAAACACTGTGCTAAATGCTTTACAAACATTATCTCATTTTTTCATAATAATCCTAGGAGGTAGGTACTATTATTATCCCTGTATTACAGTTGAGGAAACTGAGGCAGACAGGTTAAATGACTTGCCCAGGGTCACATAGCCAATAAGTATCCGAGGCTGTATTAGAACTCAGATCTTCTTGACTCCAGAACCAGTGCTCCATCCATGGCATCCCCTAACTGCTAATAAGTAAGGATGGGATATGCACAGGAAGGGCTAGCCTAGAAATTAGAGACCCAGTGCTCCATCCATGGCATCCCCTAACTGCTAATAAGTAAGGATGGGGTATGCACAGGAAGGGCTAGCCTAGAAATTAGAGACCCAGTGCTCCATCCATGGCATCCCCTAACTGCTAATAAGTAAGGATGGGGTATGCACAGGAAGGGCTAGCCTAGAAGTTAGAGACCCAGTGCTCTATCCATGGCATCCCCTAACTGCTAATAAGTAAGAATGGGGTATGCACAGGAAGGGCTAGCCTAGAAGTTAGAGCATGATTAATATATAGGAGCAATCAAGCAGAATGCCATCTGAAATCCAAGGAACACTGTGCTGCTGGACATTGTCATCACTTTTCCACCCTGTCCTGGGGCATTAGAATCGTGTTCCCCTTGGATTTCATCTAGAGTGACTTAGTATTGATGTTTCAAGAGTTGGCCATTCAAATTGCTCCATAACATGGTGAATGCCTAGCTCTGAAGGTGCCTCTCGAGTCATCTCTATTTTACAACCTCTACATTCTAGTTAAAGGGGACCACAAGCCCCCTTGTTCTCATCTTGCCCTGTGCCATCTCCATGCTTGTCCTGTCCCCCATGTCTAGAGTGGATGCCTTCACCCTCATCTCCCCCCACTGAAGCCTTTCCTTTTTGTGTGTGTGTAAGGCAATTGGGGTTAAGTGACTTGTCCAGGGTCACATAGCTAGTCAAGTGTCAGTCAAGTGTCTGGTCTGAGACCGGATTTGAACTCCGGTCCTCCTGACTCCAGGCCCAGCGCTCTATGCACTGAGCCACCTATCTGCCCCAATCCCTTCCTTCTTTCAAGACCCAATTCTGATGTCATCTCTTCCACAAAGCTCTCTCTGATTCTTCCCACCTAAAAGTGATCTTTTAGTCCTTAAATTGCAGTTAAATCACAGTCAAATTTGCATCACAACTATTTGTTTACATATCTTGTCCTCTCTATTCAGTTGGAAACTCTGTGAGAACAGGGAACACATCTAGGCCATAGTGCTACTAACACATCAGGCCATAAGTGCTGCTACATTCTAAATTCTGTAGTACCATGTGTTGTCTCCCAACACGTAGCACCGCGCTTTGCAGACAAGGCCAAGAGAGAACAAGAAATGCAAACATGTGGACATGGGACACCCAGTAGGAAGAAGCCAAGAATGGATGCCGCATCTGGCCGTAGGCCTGGATTGTACTGCAGAGAAGAGGCCCAGAGAGATCAGTGTGATGATGTCACTGAGAGTATCAGTGTCTCGATAGCTCCTTAGACATGCTAACTCTTCCCACTGATGGTTGGTATATTTGTGGAAGGGTCTGCCTCAGTTTCATAGAAGGAATTTTCTATTACTTCTTTTCTTAATTTGCTATTTATTTAAAATGAGCAGCTAGCTGGTGCAGTGGATAGAGTATGGGGCCTGGAGTCAGGAAGATTCATCTTCCAGAGTTCAGATCTGGCCTCAGATGTTAGCTTTGTGACCCTGGATGAGTCATTTAACCTTGTTTGCCTCAGTTTTCTCATCTGTAAAATAAGCTGGAGAAGGAATTGGCAAACCACTCCAGTATCTTTGCCAAGAAAACCTCAAATGGGGTTATGGAGAGTTAGACCCAATTGAACAACAACAACAAAATTAATTAAAATGGCTTTACTTTTAACTAAAAAGCCTTCTGAGTTACTGGGGGAAAAAAAGGTAAAGTCATTGGTGAAGGGTCACGGGCTAGAGTGGAGGTGGGCCCTTGGGGTAGCAATCTGAAGGGCCCTGGAGGTAAGGGGAGGTGTCTCCAGTGTTACATATGAAATAGGAGGGTCATCAATGGCATCTGTATATAAATAATATTTGCTATCTCTCAGGCAAGTGCCATGTTGAAATGTTATCGTTCTCCTAAGGTTATTGATTCACTTCTTGATTAGTTCTTACACACCCATGGATCACAGACGGTCTCTGTGCTACTACCTGTAACAGTAAAGACTAGAGAAGCATAAAAAGTCGGGCAGAATCAAGAGAGGAGGAGGAGTGGGGCTAATGCAAAGAGTACCAGAGTCTTTGCTTACCGCTAATGATGCCGGTGATGCCTCCCTGTTTGCAGGGAGCTCTACACCGCCCCACACTAGAGCTGAGGAATATATCTGCCATTTTTGCCTTCAAGGCTATGATTCCCCTGCTACAGCTTTCTGCATACATAGGGACCTGCTCATCAAGTGGTCAATGAAAAAAAGCAATATACCACATTAATTGAATGTCTAAACATGCTAGGCCCCTTGGGGAGGGGAGAGAAGGCACAAAGATGTTTAAGACTCTTTCCTTGCTTCTCAGAAGCTTATAAACTAGTTGGAAAGAAGCTTAAGGTTTATGCACATGAAGAAAAAATGATAGAAGGCACTATGTAAATGCTGAATGAGTGATACCCAGACAATCATTCTAGGAATTCAGTGGAGAGAGAGATCACTAAGCCTGGGGTGGTCAAAGAAGACTTTGTGGAAGAGGGGGCATTTGAGATGAGCCTTGAAGAATCAAGCATTTATTAAGCACCTACTAAGTGTCAGACACTATGCTGAATCCAGGCATATATGGATAAGTAGCATTAGGTTAGGTTGAGAGAAGCAGGAAAGCAGAATAAAATGAGAGGATCACAAATTTAGACTTTAATGGACCTCAGAAACCATCTAGTGCAGCCTTTCACTATCACTAGAGAGATTATTGCCTAGGGTTACAAAAGTAGTTTAATAAAAAGTTTTTTTAAAAAAAGCTAAAAAAAAAGCCTGAGGCAGGGTTTGAACCTGGGGCCTCTGGTTCTAAATTTGTCATGTTCCTCATGAGGTCGCAGGACTCCAAAACCTCTGAGGTGAATCTGCATAAGGCATGCTCAGGGGCATCCCATTTAACTGAATATCTGAGAAATATCTGGATTACTTTGAAATACTTTGGATGACTCATCCTCATTAATAGTTTCCCACCATTCCATATACCTAGACTTGGCTAAAGTTCCACACAGCAAAATGTAGGTGCTCTCGGTACTTTTATGCTTCCTAGATTATTGCAACAGCCTCCTAATTGTTCTCTGTTCCTCAGCTCTTTCCTCGTTTCACATCAGCCTCCGTACTGCTGCCAAAGTAATTTTCCTTAAGTGCAGATCTGACCATGTCACCCCGTCTATGGAAACAACTTCAGTGTATTTCCGTTGCCTTTAGTATCAAATGTAAACTCCTCTGTTTAGCTTTAAAAAGCTTTCAAATTCTGGCTCCAACCTGTCTTTCAAGTCAAATTATTATTCCCCTTTCCACATTCTGCAATCCATTCAAACTGGCTTTATCTTTCTTCCTCACATTCAATTTCCCATCTCCATAGCTCTGCATTGGCTGTTCCTCATGCCTGGAATGCAGTACCTCCTCACTTTCACTGCATTTCACTTCCGTCAAGTTGTAATGTTGTTGTTCAGTCATTTTTTTCAATCATGTTCGACATGAGCCCATCTGGGGTTTGTTTTCTTGGCAAAGATACTGGAGCGGCTTACAATTTCCTTCTCCAGCTCATTTTACAGATTAGGAAACTGAGGCAAACAGGATAAAGCGATTTACCCAGGGTCAGAGCTAGTAAGGGTCTGAGGCCAGATTTGAACTCAGAAAGATGAGTCTTCCTGACTCCAGGCCTGGCACTCTGTGCACTGTGGCACTACCTAGCTGCCCCAAGACATAACTCAAACATTTCCTTCTCTGTGAAGCCTCTTCCTGATCCCCTCAATGGCTAATCCTCTTATACTTAACCACTTTGCATTTCTTTGTATTTATTCCATATATGCTTACACGTCTGTTGTCTTCTCCATTAGAATGTAAGCTCTTCATAAGAAAGAATCGTCTTATTTAATGTATTTGTGTCTGGCACAGTGCCTGGCCCATAGTAGGTGCTTGTTGATTGATTGATGGGTGGTCTCAGCTCAACAAAGTGTTGATGAATTCTAGTTGTGGACTTGTGGTCTGGTTTGAGCCCCAGTGCCCCAAATGAAGTAAGCCCTCTATGACCCGAGCCACTTTTGCTTCATGCTTACTTCTATGTCCTCAGACATGTGCCTTTCCACACTCACCTGCGCTATTCAGACCTCCATTCAAGGGAGCAATAGAAATGATTAAGAGACCAGAGGGAATGCCTGAGGAGATTTAAAGATGTCAGCGCAAAAGTTAGTACAACAGCATCTGAAGGAGAGGAGAGCAGAGAACAAAAGGTCCTTTTCAAGGAGAAGGATTGAGAAATATGTCTCATGGTGATGTAATCATAAGGAATGGGGTCACATCTATGTATAGAGGAAAACTTTCTGATGTTGTAGTCCCATTTAAAAGAATATGAAAAACTATTTCAGGAGTACTGTTTCCAAATGCTAGTTTTTATTTTATTTATAATTGTGTATGTATATATGTCAATTTAACAAGTATTTATTCTGGAGCTACTATGTGCGTGGCCTTCAGTTTAAGTGTTGGAGATAAAAAAGACAAAAACTCACCAGTCCTTTCCTTGAGGAGCTCACATTCTGGAGTGGGGAGTGGGGGTGGAAGAGACCACGTGTACATAGAAAATTGAATTCAATTACATATGAAGTCGTATCTGGGTTGAGGGACCTAGCCCCTAAAGCAGGGGATTCTTAACTTTTTGTGTGTCACGGACCCGTACGGACCTCTTCTCAGAACAATGTTTTTAAGAAATGAAAGGAAATGTTCAATTTCAGTTAGAGGTTAGTAAAAAAAAAATTTTTTTAAATATGCTAGTAAAAATTAAGATAGGCTTTTCTTCTCCATTCAAGTGCATGGACCCGGGAAAAGGAGAATGGACTCCAGGTTAAGGAGCCCTGAGCCAGTGAAATCTTGAAAGAACCCTAGAGCTGAAATAGTACAACCTGCGTTCAATTCTGGACTTTGTTACTTACTACCTTTGTGGTTTTGGGCAAGTCCCTTGACTAACCTGGGTCTCAGTTTCCTTGGCTGTAAAATAATGAGCTTGGATTTAATGGTCTCTAAGGTCTTTTCTTGCTCTAAACACTGTAATTCTACTTCAGTTTTACAAAGGCCACAACGTGCCTGACATACAGAATAGATGATTAAGGCAATTTCTTCAGATTCTGGGTTAGGAGAGTCACCATTACTGCTCATCATTCCTGCTGGAGAGCAAGGAAGGGTGTGTCTCAATTTACCCTGATGTGTTCTGCCCCCTCTGTGGAAAATAAGAAAGAAATAAGCAAGACAAATATCTCTGGATGAGCCTCGGGGTCTTTGTAGCTATTATAGAGTACCTCAGTGTGGATTCGGTGTTATATGTAAGGAAGCCTGGAAGGTGGCTTTCTATGGCATTTTTTGAGGAGTCACAGGGAGGAGCAGATGGTTGTAGTAGAAAGAACACTGAATCTGGAGTCTGGTGATCTGAGTTTGAGTCCTGCTTGAGCCTTTCACTAGCTGTGTGGCTTTGGAAAAGTCATCTCCCCAACCTAGACCTCCATTTTCCTGTCTTATAAAAAGCCGTTAGAGGGGGCAGCTAGGTAGTAGCATGGATAGAGCACCGGCCCTAGAGTCGGGAGGACTTGAGTCCAAATCCAGCCTCAGACATATAACACTTACTAGCTGTGTGACCCTGGGCAAGTCACTTAACCCCATTGACTCACAAAAAAAAAAAAGCCATTAGACAGTATTATCTCTAAGGTCTCTCTGACCTCTACATTTTGCTTCCTATTACAATTTTAAAAATGCATGTTTTAAAAAAATAGTATATTAAGATTTAGAAACCAATTTTCTTCCCATAATTCTGTGAGGTAAGTAGTGCCAGTACTGTTTCCCCATTTTATAGCTAAGGAAGCTTAAAGCATAAGAGAATTCAACCTGTTGCTTCCCCTAGTCCGATCCAAACTTATCAAGGGTGGCAACGCTAAAATTCAAACTCAAGTCTCCAGAGCTGTGCTCTTTCCACTATGCCATATTTCTTCCCATTATTTGTCCTTTCCCAAAATTTCTCTTCCACCACAAAATTCTACCATTAGTCATTTGCATGCAGAATTTTTCCTGGCTCTCTATCCTGGTTTTAAACTATTAAGTACCTCTCATAAAGGAACTCTTCCTGAGTTCAAATCCAGCCTTAGACACTTACTAGTCGTGTGACCCTGGGCAAGTCACTTAACCCTATTGGCCTCAGTTTCCTCATCTGTAAAATGAGCTTGAGAAGGAAAAGGCAAATCACTCTGCCTTTGTCAACAAAACCCCAAATGGCGTCACAAGGAGTTGGATACAACTGAAAAATGACTGAACAGCAACACTTCATAAAAGTAACTGAATCACAAGATTTTGAGGGTTGGAAGTCTGACCATCTAGTCTAACCCATACCCCAAATGAATCCCCATTACAACATACCTAACAAGCGGTCTTCTAGCCTTTGTTTGAAAGGTTAAAAATCAGGGGTGTAAGAGAGCCAATTTAAAAGGAGCTGATTGTTGCATTTTCAGTGTGAATATTTACACTTTGGAAACTGGCAAATACTACAAATAAAAGCTTGATTTATAGTTTTGTTCATTGCCTAGACTTAAGAAAGTGATGGAGAAAATGTTAAAAACATAAACTAAACTTAAGAGTTTGTCAAGAGTACTTTTTTTTTTCTTTCAGAGATCTGGTTGTTAAACATTGATTAGCATACCCCTAGGAGGAATAGCTCTAATGGTTAGGAAGTTTTCCAGATATGAAGCTTAAGATTGACTCTTTGTAACCTCATCTCATTACTCCTGGTTCTTCCCTTAGGAGTCAAACAGGACAAGTGTAATTCCTTTTCCGTAAGATGACCTTTCAAATTATTGAAGGAGGCCTCACTGAGCTTTCTCTTCTCCAGGTTAAACATGACTCTTGACTTTTGTTCTGCCACTGGACTTTGATGTCTCTGGGGGAGAGAGTGAGGCTAATGACTTTTCTCAGCTCTACCTCACTGAAATCCCATTCACTTGCAAGTCAAGACATTACCTCATGATGTCATTGGTCCTCTTCAAGAACAAAGGACAAACAACAACAATAACAACCTAAATGTGGCCCCTTCCATCAACTGATTTTCACGTAGCATGAGCTTCTACCTTTCTGGTTGCTCTTCACTGGACGCTTGCCAATATCCCCTTTAAACTGTGGATCTTGGAACTGAACAGTCTATAATTGATAAGCCTCTAATAACTTAATGTGACTGTCATACTGCTTTTCATTTTGAGTGTCACAGGTCAGTTTGGGCATTTATCCAATAGGACTCACTGCCTTAGATCCCACTCATTTTAACAGACCTGGATTAGTCCCCCACATCACCCACTCCCCTTCCCAGTCCAATTCAGAATCTGGTCCCAACGGAAGCAGACCCTCGCCTCAGGTGAGGACTGAACACAGAAGCAGTGGGCAACTGTAGAGAAGGTCACTAAGGCTGGCCACTGTGAAATCCTTCCAGGACCCTTTTCTCAGGGGTTGAGAGACCAGATCTAAGATTTCATTGGCATGGAGAACTCCATCTAGTAACACAAATCTGCAGCTGGTTTGCAATTTAGTCTTAGGTGCCTGGGACACTGAGAGGTTGTGACTTGCCTGTATTCACATAATCAGAATGTGTCAAGGGCAGGACCTATACCCAGCTCTCTATCCACAATACCACCCTGACACATGGGTAGCACATGTGTGCCCTTGGGCATGCACAATGCCTCATAAATTTTATAGCGTAACATCATCACTGGCTTTTGGCTGTAAAGGTGATGTTGCCTTTTAATTAATGATTTATAATCATCTTTTTTAAAAAAAAACACTTCAAAATAGTAACATTTATTTGTAATCACAAACCTTTTAAGATATAAAGAATAAAAAGATCATTATATAGGAAACAAAAAACTTGTTATTTACAATTTATTTTTAAGTGTTTGTTTACTTTAATAGGGTATAACAAAATTACCCTGTTTGTATCCCTTTCTGTAATTCTTTTTGTTTTCTTCTGTGGATTTTTAAATGTTTTATTCATGCTTCTTTCCTCTTTCCCTCCTCCTCTCCCTCTCTCCTTCCTTCCTTTCTTTTTTCTTCCATCTTTCCTTTCTTTCTCTTTTCCTTCCTTCCTCTCTCCCTCCTTCCTGCCCCTTCCTTCCTTCCTTTCTTTTCTTTTTTTCTCCTTCCTTCCTCTCTCCCTCCTTCCTGCCCCTTCCTTCCTCTTCCTTCCTTTCTCTTTTTCTTCCTTCCTCCTTCCTTTCTTTCTCTCTTTCTTTCTTTTCTTTTCTTTCCTGCCCCTTTCACTAACTCACTCTATTTCTTCAGTCCCCTAATAATCAGAGTAAAACTCTTCAGCAGACTCCAAAGCGTCTCCATGTCCCCACAGGCCCTAGTAGCCCCAGCAGTGCTATCCTTTAGTCTCGGTTCCTGAATTTGAGAGGGTCTCTATGTGTTTAGTAAATGCAGCAGCAGTAGTAGCAAGAGCCAGTATGGAACAGTGGAAAGCTAAATGAATTTTGACCTGGGACATCCAAATCTGCCACTGAGGTCACTGTATGACCTTGGGGAAGTCACTTAACATTTCTGGGTCATAATGACCTTGTCTAAAATGAGAGCATTGGGCTAAATGGCCCCTGAGATCTATTTCAGCTACAAACCTATAATCCTATGAACTAAGGCTTCTCCACAGCACGTAACCAGTTTGTGCCTTGGTCTAACTCCACCATTTGACCTGTTCCAATTACCTTGATGACTTTCATCTCTGGCGTCTGTTACTTTGTTCACCATGATGGTTGAACAGTAAGGAGTGCACGAAAACAAAATAAACCTCAACTGCAAATTGTTGATACAGACAGTAACCTACAATTATATATTATCACGCAACCAATATGTTAAAGTTATATATGGCCTCCTTCATTAAAGCCCTCCGATGCTTCATCCTGGCCTGGAGGTGACCAGGGGTGAGGCAGCTAGGTGCTTCAGCACATAGGAAGGAAACAAGCATTTATTAGGTGCCTACTGTGTGCTAGGCACTATGCTAAATGCTTTAGAAAGATTATCTCATTTAATCCTCACAGCAGCCCCGTGAAGTAGGTGCTTTTATGCTGAAGTAACCGAGACAGTTGTTCAGTGGTTTTTAGTTAACTCTTCCTGGCTCCATTTGAGGTTTTCTTGGAAAGATACTGGAGTGATTTACTATGTCCTTCTCCAGCTTATTTTACAGATGAGGAAACTGAGACAAAAAAGGTTAAGTGACTTGCCGAGGGTCACCCTGCTAGGAATTGTCTGAGGCCATATTTGAATTCAGGTCTTCCTGATTCCAGGTCTGGAGCTCCATCAACTGCACCACCTAGCTGCCCTAACTGAGGCAAACAGAGGTTAATTGACTTGCCCAGAGTCACACACCTGAGTCTGAGGCTAACCACAGGAGCTAACCACAAGCTCAGTCCACTTTAGGACTACTGACCTGGGCCTCCAAACTCTTAGGGTCTTGGTTTTCTGAGCTTTAAAATGAGGTTGGCAATATAAAGCCCCTTCCAGTTCTAAGACTCTTTTTACTTGCTAACATTCAAGGACAAACTAACCAAGTGTGTGCTTGTGGGGGTGGGGTGGGGGCGGGGAGAGCATTTGTGGAGAGTTAAGGGACAGGGGAGATTGAGGGAGGGGAAGAGAAAAGGAAGAAGGGGGAGTTGCAAACGCTCACAGAACATAGATTATAAAATCAGGGCTTCAATCAAGGGCTGGAGGGTCAAAAGGACAAGGAAACATTTACCAGTCTTTTTCTGTGGGAACTCTAGGTAGCCCCTGAGCCCTTTGGATAAGGCCCAGGGCATTTTGTCTCTCTGTCTCTCTCTGCCTTTCTCTCTCTCTCTCTCTCTCTCTCTCTCTCTCTCTCTTTCCCTCCTTTTTCTTCTTCTCTCTCTCCCCCTCTCACCTCTCTTCTTGCCTTCCCTCACCCCCCTTCATCCCCATGTCCTTCCCTCTCCCCCGTCTTTCTCTCTCTGTTCCCCCTCCTCCCTCTGTGCAATAATCCTAATCTGAACGCTGCATTGCTGCCATAATGTCAAGGCTGACAGCTGGCCATAGTGGTGAGAGAAGGGGTGTTGGGTGTCCTTTCATTCCCACACCATTGTACTCCTTTCAGCTTTTCAGTGAGCTCAGCTCCAGTCCTTGTTTAATTAGTAGACTTTCTTGGCCTGCATTCTTTCAGCGGCATCTTCTTATCTCCTTTTCTCTTTTCCTCTTCATCTGTCCCTCCTGCATGCTTAAGGTCATTCACTAAAGGATTAAAAAAAAATGCAACTGTGTGTATTGCGCTCACTGTGGAAAATCACAGAATGGAACGTGAGAGCTGAAGAGACCATCTGATCCAAACACTTCGTTTTTACAGAGATAGAAACTGAGGCTCAGGGTCTCACAATCTCAAGTTGGTAGCAAAAGAGACACATTCTTAAACAACGAATAGTTCAGCCTAGTAGAATAGATCAGTGAATTCAGATCTAAGAGAGCCTGAATTTTCTTTCTAGCTCCACCTTTGACTATCTGTGTCTTTGTGTCATGTCTTAATCTCTCTGTGTCCCTATTTCCCTCCCTCTAAAATGGGGAGACCTCTCTTACCAATGTTATAGAGTTAAAATGAGATACTAAAGTGCCATTAAAATGTTGGGTGATATTAGTGTTATTGCTATTATTATTATTTATAAGATTAAATCACTAGTTAAAAATATAAACACATAAAGCTAATAGAATTGTAGGTTTTTATAAGGTTTGCAGTATCGTATTGAAAGGAAGTGCCATGTTCCTTGGACCATCTCAGTATTAAGTCATGTTTTGGTAAAATATTAATATTCAGAGCTGTGTTGATTAGCTTCAGTCTAGTTGCTAAGCAACATGGTCTTTTGTCTGTAACCTCTGCAGTGTTATTATTTTGGGGGGCGTATGGGGGTGGGGAGAAGAGAAGGGGTCAGGGTACAAGGGAACTTAATACAGCAAGAAATGATTTTCAGTTCATACCAACAATTACAAGGCTGCTGAGGGATAGCTCCATACTCTTTAAATAATCTTTGTGAATCTAGGAAGAGCCTTTGGGTAAGGGGCTAAACACAAAACATCCCACAAAGCTTATTGCTTCCTGAAAAATGTGTATATCAGGGACACAAGATGTCCCAGTTGCAGGATAGGATAAAAGCCAAGGGCTACAAGCTCAGAGCTATGAAGGCCCTTTGAGATCATCTAGAACAACCCCTTTATTTTACAAACAAGGAAACTGAGGCCCAGAGAGGGGGAAATAATTACCCCAAGGATATACATAGCTAGTATGTAGAAAAATCAGCATGATGTAGTGGATAGAGCACTGGATTTGGAGTTAGGAAGTTCTAGGTTCAAATCCTTCCTCAGACATTTAATAGTTGTATGATCCCAGGCAAATCATTTACCCTCTCTAGGCCTCAGTTTCCTCATCTATAAAACGAGGATGTCCAATTGATGACCTCTAAAGTCATACATATACTATGAATACAAATCCAATGCTCTCAATGCTATAGAAATTTTCTTCCCTAAGCCATTTACTGCATTTCCTTCCTTCTTACTGGCTACCCACAATTATGTAATCTTGAATTTCCCAGGACAGTCCTGCTGTCATTAGGAATCATAGATTTAGAGCTAGAAGAACTCAAATCTTGATTGGGTACACTGAATTTTCCAGGAAAATCCTGATTTCCTTAGGAAATTTTAAGCTGGAAGAGTCTTTAGAAGCTAATCTAACCTCCTTGCTTTATAGATAAGGAAGCTGAGGCCTACAGCATTTAGGTGACTTGTTCAAGGTCATATAGTTGATAAGTTGTTGTTGTTCATCCTTCATTTTTGAATAGGACCAATGACACCCTGAGGGTGGATTACAGTCCAGCTCTGCTAATCCAAGACACTGAGTGGCATTTGTTTCCAACATTCTATTCTGTTGTATCCATATAGGATTGAAAAGTCTCAAATATTCCTGAACGTTGTCAAATGACAACTGAATCTATCAAGTGGTAGTGGGTGGGCATGGGGGCATTTATGTGTCAAATAAAATAAAATAAAGCATTGAGAATAAATAAAGGCATGCCATTCGGTTCCACAATTTGCTAGTTATATGACCTTGGGCAAATAACTGCTCTAGACCATAGTATCCTCATCTGTAAAATAAAAGAGTTGGAATAGATCATTAAATCATCAAACCACACAATCTGAAAGTTGGATATGACCGCAGTAGCCGTCTAGTCCAACCAAACATGAAAGGGAATCCCCACTTTAACATATTGCAGCAATAGTCATCCAACCTCTTCTTGGCCACCATGGCCTCCACCTCTTGAGGCAGCCCATTCCATTTTTGGAACAGCTCTAATTCTTAGAGATTTATGTGTGTGTGTGTATATATATGTATGGATGGATGGATATAATTTATATATATGTATGTGTATATATATAAAATTGGTCTCTTTGCAAATTCAACCCATTATTCCTGGTTTTGCCTTCTGGGGCCAAAGAGAACATGTCTAATCTCTTTTTCATGATGACCCTTCAAATGCTTGAAGACAGCTATCATGTCCTCTCTGAAGTCTTCTCTTTTCCATGTGCAATTCTTTCAACTGAGCCTGGTATGATGTGAACTCAAAGACCTTTCCCATTCTAGTTGCCCTCCTTTGCTCACAATATAGCTTATCAATGTCCTTCTTAAGCCATATTGACCAGAATTGAACACAATGCTCCATTTGAGGTCTGATGAGGACATCATACAGTGGGGCTATCACCTTCCTATTCCCAGAAGCTGTACCTTCCCATAAAGTCCCTTCCAGTTTTTATACTATTATTTTAAGATTGAAGAGGCATAAAAAGTGGAAGAACTACAGGCTGAAGAAAAATCATCAATACTCTTAAAAAACACATGCATAATAGTCCTTATTATGTCTATCTAAAGCTACATAGGTAGCATGTAGATAGTGGAGGGATTTGCCCCCATCCCTAGTTCTGTAGATGTACTCATAGAAAGTAGGACTTGGATGATAGAAATAAGAAAGTTTTAATATACTAAGAAGAAAGACACATTAGGAAGTATGAAAAGGTTTTTCTTAGTGAATTGAAAGGGAAGTCAACATTAGCATCAACATTGATGCTAAACATAAATGGCCTCTTTCAGGTCTCTACCTCGCAGAATGTGACAATATTGGGGGTGGGGGGGAGTTCCAATAGCCCAGGGAAGGATGATAAAGCTATCATTGAAAGTAAACTACTGCTGGGGCAGCTAGGTGGTGCAGTGGATAGAGTACTGGCCTTGGATGCAGGAGGACCTGAGTTCAAATCCAGCCTCAGACACATAACACTTACTAGCTGTGTGACCCTGGGCAAGTCACTTAACCCCATTGCCTAACCAAAAAAAAAAAGAAAAAGAAAAAAGAAAGTGAATTACTCCTGACTAATCTCAGCCACAGAAATAGAAAACAGAGCACTGGCAAGGTTGATAACCCACTTGATCCATCACATTAATGAGGTCAGGAACACCCAAAGTAATGGGCACAATGACTTTATTCATCTCCCTCTAGTCAACTATAAATAAATACAAACTATATAGGTGCCATTCATCTCCCTCACTGGCCACAGGTTGTCATAAGGAAAGTTGGTATAGCAAAGTATTCCAGCTTTTTTCAGTTCTGTCACTGGAGAGAAAATATCTTTCTTTCCCCCTGGGGACCTAATTTTGTTTGATGTCATCTATGCTGGATGACTTGGGAAATTCTAAAGGTTTCCATTCAGCATTATCCACAATAACTGGCATGAAAAAATCCATAAAGAGACAGATTCGAAAGAGCTCATAGTATCCCTTCTCTTGTTAGTCAACTGTGTACAACTCCCCATTTGAATTGTCTTAGGAAGATACTGAAGACCACCTGGCAGGATAAGGTACCAGACACTGAGGTCTTTTCTTGAACTAAACTGCCAAGCATTTGAACTCTACTGCAGAGCTCAACTTCAATGGGCTGGCCAAGTTGTTTGAATGCCAAATATACACTTACCAAAAAGACTATTTATGGAGAACTCCCACAGGGCAAGCTCTCACATTGTGGTCAGAAAAAGTCACACAAGGACACTCTCAAGGTCTCTCTTAAGAACTCTGGAATTGATTGTGTGACATATGAGACACTGGCACAGGACTACCCAGCAATTGCATGCCCTCATCAGATAAGGCACGGTGCTCTATGAGCGAAGCAGAATTGAAGTAGTTCAAAGGAAATTCGAGATGTGCAGTTTTAGGGAATCCACCCCAAATGTTCATATGGACTATTTGTGCCTGACCTGTGGCAGAGCATTCCAAACTAGTATTGGTTTGATCATCCACAGTTGGACACATTGTAACTTGACTCTAACACTGTGATGTCATTTTGGTCCTCTTCGATAAAGAAGGACAACCAATAACTCCCCATGGAAATTGGAGAGTTCCCAGTAGGACCAATGGGGGCCTTCTGGCTGCCAATGGCTACAACACATTATGTCCAGATATGCAAGGGGCTTTAAGGGATACCTTGGGTTTTAAGTGATGCTGAAGGTCCCCTATTACCTAAGTGCTAAATTTCACCATAGGGTTTTACTAGCACCTCCATAGTCTGGCAATCAGTAGCTTTCTTCTCCACCTTGTGTTTCACAGACCACACATAAAGATCCTGAGAGGAGACAGTGCCTTGGCCTTTGTCCCACCTAGTAGGGTGACTGTCTCTGTATCACTGGCATTTGTCTTTGAATCACCACTACTGTCTCAAACTCCTGCTCAAACTTCACTAATCTACCCACACCTATATAGTTGTTTGGTGGGAAAAACTCATAGCTATATTCTATGACTATTGTGGGGTTTGCTTTCCACCCAGGATGCAGAATCTAATTGCCCAATGTGCAGGTTATAGGGCATAGCAGGTCATGAGGGTGAGGGTGGGATGGTGGTAGTGGTGGTGGTGCATAGATCCATCTGTCAGATCATTTTTTTCCTATGGACAATGTATCTCCTCTAGTAGATCAACAGAGGACCCCAAGAGACTGCAACAGAAATTCATCTTTATGAAGTCAGGGACTCACAACTCTCCGTCTTAGCCACCAAAAAAGGGAAAAGAACAATGTCCACTCTGGGTATCTAAATAATGCAAAAGTATATTTTTGGAGACATGACCAAGCAGATGGAAGTCTGCTTTGAGAGGATATAGGTATGGGCTCCTTTGTATCATGCCCTCAGCAGCTATTCCTTCAGTGACTCCAGCAGGTTGCTGTTTAAACTTCTCTTGCAATCTCTCAGGTTTTTTTCGTGGTGAAAGCCTGCGTACCCTCTGTTCCCTCTGTGGAAGAAATCATACTCTGATGAGTAGCAATAGAATCAACTTGGGACTTTCCTAACCCCAGTGAAGGTTCCCAAGTCTCATCCTCACTCCCACTCTCTATCTCACATCCTACGGCTCTCTGATCTCAGCAGGATGTAGCAAAACCTCTGAGCTGGAGATAGTTCTTTGAAACCATGGGCTATAAAACTGTACATACCCTTTGATCCAGCAATACCACTGCTAGGACTATATCCTAAAGATATCCAGAAAAAAAGGAAAAGGACCTATTCGTACAAAAATATTTATAGTAGTTCTTTTTGTGTTGGCTAAGAACTGGAAGTCAAAGGGATGCCCATCAATTGGTAAATGGCTAAACAAGCTATGGTATATGATTGTAATGGAATATTATTGTGCTATAAGAAATGACAAGCAGGATGATTTCAGAAAAACCTGGAAAGACTTACATGAATTAATGCATAGTGAAGTGAACAGAACCAGGAGAATGTTGCACACAGTAACAGCAATATTATTCGATGAAGAATTGTGAATGACTTAGCTATTCTCAACAATACAATGATCCAAGACAATCCCAAAGGACTAATGATGAAGCATACTATCCGTTTCCAGAGAAAGAACTGATATTATTTGAATACAGACTGAAGCATACTATTTTTCTCCTTTTTTCTTTCTTTTTTTCTTTTATTCAAGTTTTCATATACAAAATGACTAATATGGAAATGTTTACATAATTGCACATGTATGACCTATATCTGATTGCTTACTGTCTGGTGGCAGGGAGAGAGAAAAAAGGGAGAGAGGGATAGAATTTGGAACTCAAAACGTTAAATAAAAATGTTTTTAAAAATTAAAAAAAAAGCCACAGTTCTGTCTCTGGTTGTTGAATGTTAAACATACTTTTAGCCCTCTCTTGCTGGTAATCCATCTTCTGCATGATGGTCAACAACAACCAAAAAATTCTAAAATGTGTTGCATTCTTTACTCTTTCTGGTAGCTTTTTCCAGCCCCACTGAGCTAATCATCTTTGTTAATGGGGCCAACTTTCTGTTCCATTGAGAGGACTCTCTATATACCACCAGAAGGGTTCTTGTCTCAGGGTGGAACAACGCCATATCTGATTACCCCATCCTTGTTTGCATCACCTTTCCTCCACTTCAGCCACAAGGTAAGCCATGATATCATCTTGTCCCAGCAACCACCAATGCTGATTATTGTAGGCTGGTCTCCTGTTTGGTTAGGTCTGATATGAGAATGAAATGAGATGCTTATAGGTCATTCAATAGTTGACAAAAAGAGGTTTACTTAGCCATAACATGAAAAAGATACTTGACAAGGAAACTACACTTAGATCGGGTAGCTATATTCCCCTTCAGTTTCCCTGCCCCCAACCATCTACATATAAAAACACATCTCATCATGTATTTTTCTCTATACACAAGTGTATCTCAAACTCTGGGTGGTGGAAGACATTAACAGAATTCCTTTATTGGTCCAGACCCAAGAGTAGGAAGTTTTTAAGTGTTCAATTCTGGGCATTCCAGAAAGACAAGATGTGGTGATTTTTGAGGCCTTGGGAAATCTGTCAAATCTGACTCCTTGAGGGCAGGCCTTTTATCCCCTTTATCCCCCTGGGTATCCAGGAACCCACATCAACAAGGCCTGAATCACCAGGAAGCTGAATCAGCAGTAAGCCTTAGCCGCCTGGACAAAACAAGGTATAGAGAGAGAGAGAGCTTCCTTGCCTTTCAGGGAAAGAACTAGCCTAGCCTATATGGTGAGGGAAGGGGAGAGTGTGGAACCTTGGTAATGGTTGATCTTATCACAGCATTCTTGAACTTTAGATCCTGTCAGGACTGTGATGGTGATTGGAGCCTATGTCCAGAGGAATCAGCATTCGAGGTGTACTCTTTGCCCTGACCGTTTGAGAGCGAAGGGGAGCTGAGCAGGCGATATAGCTACCAGCATCGGTGCCATAAATTAAATTGGCTATGTCCTTACTCCTGCTGTGTTGGAAACAGTAGAGATGGAATAGGGAATTTACTCATAGTCACTCATGGAGGCACGGGAGGGAACTCCCCAGGTATGAACTCTAGAGTTATTTGCTATTTGACATAATTTAATATTACTACCTTCCTAATTCCATGTTACTATCTTCATCAAATGCTTTGTCCTTTGAACTCCTGTGCCATCTGACTTGGTTTGATACAAGGGAATATCAGATAGGGGATTCTGGGGGATTTTGAGCTGTAGGTTTGAATACATGCTGATCCAAAGAGTATCCTGACTCTCTGTATCTCTCAGGAGTCCTTGGACTATGTAAGATAATTCAAAAATAGATATGAAACTTCAATACATGTGCATTTATAATTAGGTAGCATAGTGTGGTAGATAGAGTGCTAGGCTCAGAGTTAGGAAGACTTTTGTTAAACCCACCTCACATACATATAAGCTGTGTGACCCTGGGCAAGTCAACCTCTCTTGTCCTCAGTTCTCCATTTATAAAATGAAAGCCTTGGATGAAATGGTCTCAAAGGTCCTTCCAGCTCTAAAATGATGATCTCATGAACTACAGACAAACCTCACTGGGACTCTTATTCTTCAAGCAACAAAAATAATCAAATGGTCCCCATCTCCTTACAGAACCAGCCTACTTCACTGGTTACTAGAACCACCACTCAATATATAGAATAATATATATATATATGTATATATAGAGAGAGAGAATATTATATATGTAAAATAATTTTCCACAGAAAAAGAAGGAAGAGTAAGGGGGAAAGAGGGAAAGGAAAAAGAAGGAGAAGAGTTTCTGGTCAAGGTCCAGCAGGAGCTGGTTGCTGAGTAGAGGATGGCCTGGAATGAGGAGAGACTGGAGGCAGGGAGGACAATCAGAGGGATATTGCTATAGTATCTACAGCAAGGTGATGGCAATGTCAGAGGAGAGAAAGGAGTGTCTATAAGAGATGGTGCAAAAGTAGAAACAACAGGATTTGGAAAGAGATTGTGTAAGGAGGTGGTCTAAGTGTGTGAGACACTGAGGAGTCAAGGATGATGCTTAGGCTTCCATGAGTGCCTGGGAGGGTGGTGGTGCCCTCAACAGTAATAGGGAAGTTAGAGAGAAGGAGGGGTTGGAGGGAAAGACAACAAGTTCAATTTTGGACACGTTGAGCTTATCCAGTACAAGAAGACTAATAGGCACTTGGAAATGGGAGACTAGAGGTCAGGGCTAGATGAAAAAATCAGAGAACCTTCTGCATAGAGATGATAACTGAATCCATGGGACCTGATGAGATCACCAAGTGAAATAGTACAGAGGGAGAAAAAGAAGAGGGTCCAGGATAGAGCCTTGGGTGGACATCTCAGTTAGTGGGCTTGGCCTGGATGAAGATCCAGGAAAGGAGATTGAGGAGGGGTCCAACACACAGGAGGAGAACCAGGAGAGAATGTCATGAAAACCTAGAGAGCGTAGAATATTAAGGAGAAGGAAGTGATCAAAAGTATCAAAGGCTGCAAAGAGGTCAAGAAGGATAAGGGTTGAAAAAATGCTACTAGATTTGTCAATTAACTTTGGCCAGAGAAGTTTTAGTTGACTAATGAAGTCAGAAGCCTTAGAAGAGAGTAAGAGGAGAGGAAGTGGAGATACCCATTGTAAACTGATTTCTCAAGAAGTTTAGCCAATAAGGGGAGGAAAGATATGGGATGATAAGCTAATAGATGAATAATAGATAATTATCTAATTACTGGAAATAGGAGCAGGTGGTATTTTCCAGTAAATAGGTAATAGAAGGAAGAAGTAAAGGAAAAAACTCCTATTTCTGGTAAACAGGTAATAGATGAATCAAGTAAAGGTTTTTTGAGGATGAGAAAGACGTGGGCATGTTTGCAGGTGGCAGGAAGGAGCCAGTACTTAGGGAGAGACTGAAGATTAGTGAGAGAATGGGGAATAATAAGAGCGTAGCTTACTGGATAACACAAGATGGAAGGAGATCAAAGGTATATGTAGAGGGGTTAGCCTTGGCAAGGAGAAGGGCCATGTCTTCATGTGAGAGAGGGGTGAAATAGTGGGGGAAGTCATCTGAGTGGTGCGAGATAAGGAAGGGGGAGAAGAGGGAGCTCTCAGTGAATGGCCTCATCTTTTTCAGTGCAATATGAGGTAAAGTCCTGAGTTGAGAGGGTGGGAGAAAGAGGCATCAGCGGAGGCTTGAGGAAAGATGGAAAGATTTGGAAAAGTCATTGTGGTGAGTGGAATAGTGAATTGATTAGAAGAATAAAATGATTGCCTTGCCCAGTTGAGACTATGTATCATAAATTTGTAGTGGATCCAGTAGAACTCTTTGGTGATTTTCTCTAGTTCTGTTCAGTAGCACAGGAGTAAAAGAGAAAGCAGGGGGTAGTAGGAATCATCCAAGTTTGAGACTTGCAATGCATGACTGGTAATAGGGTAAGGAGGCAAGGACTCAAATGCAGAGGATAGGGCAGAGCTGAAATGGTCCACCAATGGCAAAAGATAGGGAAGGAAGGAGAGTGCAGCCAGTACAGAGGTGATGGTCTAGGAAAGAACTAAGGGGTAGCACAACTAGAAGTCATGATAGGAATGAAGTATGGGGTTATGGGTTTAAAGGCAAAGGGAAATATGAAATGATAAAAGATTATATAATCAGATAAAGAAATTTCAGAGCTCTTTTTTTTTTTTTGGTGAGGCAATCCGGATTAAGTGACTTGCTCAGGGTCACACAGCTAGTAAGTGTCAAATGTCTGAGGCTGGATTTGAACACAGGTCCTCCTGACTCCAAAGCTGGAGCTTTATCCACTTCACTAACTAGTTGCCCCTCAGAGCTCTTTAATGTTAAAATCCCACCTACATTCTGAATCCTCTATATATGAGTCCATTCCCTGGGAAGCAGAATGGACTGGGGGAGGTATCGATGGGGTAAACCTGAGGCTTTTATCATCGCTCCCATTTCCACTCATAATCAGCATTATGGCAGTTTAATACTATCTTCCCCTCTTATAGCTCTCATTTCAATGGGGTTGAACTCATTCTGCAGAAAAACCCTTGGGTCAGAGATCATGCTTTCCACCTATTAGTCCACACCTCTGTTGGCATTGCCCCTTTTACTTATGTAATTAACAAATACATTAATCTTCTTTTGCCTTCGAGGCACAATCTTTAAAGATCAAAATCTCATTCACCTCTGTCTCTAATTGCCTAATACACAAGGACAATTTATTTTCACTCTCCTTGTATTGACAATCCAGCCTCCTCAGAGTTATCAATAAAAACCATAAAACACTAGAATTTTCTCTTTCCCTGTCAAGCCTCCATCTCATCAATTCCATGACTTGAATAAGAGCTTTCTCCTTATCACATCAAAAGGATTCCCCATAAACCCTGAACAAAACTTTAGCTACCAGAAACCAGGATCCTATACTTGTCTATCCATTCACCCAGAATTCCCTTTCTAAGATACAGACTGTTCTAGGAACTAACTAGGAAAACTCTATTTATCATGACGACCTCAGAGAACACCTCAAGAACTTGTTGGTTAATCAACAAAGACTTCAAAGGAGTGCATGCATCCTCCATAGAGGTAATACCAAAAAATAATGGAAAGATGTGTGCATGGTTCATGATGGTTCGTGAGGACCTCTTTGCACTTTAACCCTGGAGCCTGAATCACTAGATTAGGCTAGGCTAGGCCTAGCCTAGAATATTTGGCCTAGCAACAGGGGTTATTTTGTAATGGCCTTGTGGTTAAATTAATTTTTAAAGTTGAAGATGGTGTTGCTCTGCAAGCACAGCCTATCTCCCACACCTCCCACCCCACATTCCATTCACTCAGTGGGAATATGCCTATCTTTTTGCTGTGCTTCTGCCTTTTCCATTCCTCTGGTACTAGGGAATTCCTAGCATCAAATTTCCCTGGATCCATCTCAGAGATGAAGAACCAGTGCACCTAGATATTGTTCATTGCTCCTGACTTCCTTAAACCCCAACCAAAATTCCACCTTCTCCAGGAGGCCTTTCCTAATCCTCCTTAATTCTAGTGTCTTTCCTCAAGACTAGAATATTATGAGCAATCCTTCTCCTCTGTCCAGAACAACAGAGCAGGCCACATTCTCAATTTTTAAAAAAATTTTATTTGTTTTAATAAGCCAAGACCCACTTTCTCACTCTTCCACTCCTCCCCCACCCCAGTGAGAATTCAAGAAAAATAAAATTCCATCCCTGACATGTATAATCAAAACAAATTTCCGTATTGGCCATGTCTAAAAAAAAGTATTTATTTCATTCTGCATTCTGAGTCCTTCACCTCTCTATCAGGAAGTAGGTAGCATGTTTCATCATTTGTCCTCTGGAATCCTGGTTAGTCATTATACTGATAAGAGTTCAGTACAATAGTACTCCATCACATTTGTATATCATAATTTGTTCATCCATTCTTCAATTTATGGGCACTCTTCAGATTCCCATTCTTTGCCACCTCAAAAAAAAGTCATAAATATTTTTGAACATCATTAGAATTTGTTTGCTTAGAACTAATCCCTCCTTTAATCTGCCATCTAATTTCCTCTTCTTCCTTATCTCCTTTCCCTCCTATTTCACTGTTGAGTGAACTATATTTCTGTATCCAATTGTGTGTGGTTATTCTCTTCTTTGACCAGTTCAGATGAGAGTGAGTTTCAGGTGTCAGCTGCTTTCCCCACCCTCCTTTTCATTAAATATATGCTTGTGCTACCTAATTAGATGAGATTGGTTCCCCTAACCTTTCTTTCCTTCTCACTTCCCAGTAAAAGTCCTCTTTCCTTCTTCCCACTCTTTTCTAAAGATCATCAAACATTAACAAAACTACCCCTAGACTTTGTCTAATTGGACTCCCTCTATGAACCCTGTTGATAATAGGATTCAGCAAGGACACACATATCATCTCCTTGTATTTGAATGTAAGTATTTTATCTTTTAGTCCTTTATCATTATTCATTCATATTTACCTTTTTGTTTCTCTTCACTCCTATGTCTGAACTTTAAAGTTTCTCTGCAACTGGGATTTTTTCATGAGGAATGCTTGGAAGTCCTCTATTTCATTCCCCTCCACTCCACCCTTATACTCAGTTTTGCTAAGTAAGTTGTTCTTGGCTATAAGCCAAGACTTTTGCCTTTTAGGAATATTATAATACAAGTTCTCTTCCCTTTCATAGTGGCGGCTGCTAAATTCTATGTGATCCTAAATATGACTCCTTAGTACTTAAATTCTTTCTGGCTGTTTGTAGAATTTTTTCTTTTACCTGGAAGCTCTGGATTTTGGCTATAATATTCCTGTGAGTTTTCATGTTGGGGTTTCTTTCAGGAACTGACCAGTGGATTTTTTTTTCTTTTTCCACTTTGCCCTCTGGTTCTAAGAGACCTGCGAAGTTTTCAGATTTTTAAACCTATTATGTCTAATGATTTCACATGTATAACCTGTATCAGATTGCTTACTGTCTCAGGAAGGGGAAGAGGAAGGAGGAAAGGAGAGATAGAGTTTAGATCAAAAAAAATTTTAAATGTTAAAAATTCTTTTAATATGTAATTAGAGGGAAATAAAACATTATTTTAAAAATATTATGTCTCAGTTCTCTTTTGGTCATGACATTCAGATAGTCCACTGATTCTTAAATTTTTTCCTATTCCAGATAAGTTGTTTTTGCTATGAGATACTTTACATTTTCTTCTTTTTTTTTTTTAGCATTTTGATTTTGTTTTAATATTTCTCATTCTGGTCCATTCAATTTTTCAGGGAATTTGTTTCTTGGGCAAGGCCTGGTACCTCTTGTGCCAAGCTGTTAATTCCTTTTCCAGTTCTTTCTTTGATAACTCTCATTTCTTTTCCAATTTTTTTCCTCAAGGGCTCTCATTCCACATATTACAATATTTTAAACTCTTGTTTTAAATCCATTGCTTCATCTCTTCCAGGAATTTGTGCCAAGCTGGGTTTTCTTCTGAGGCTTTGCTTGTAGATGTTTTGGAGTCATTCTTTTCTGTGTCTACGTCTTGAGCATCCCTGACATTAGAACAGCTTATCATGGTGTAGTCCTTTTGGTGGTTATTGTGTGTCCATTCTTCAAGACTACTTTCTGACTGTGAACTTGATGTCAGGGCTGAGCTCTGGGACACTTCTGGAGGGAAGGTCTGGGCTGGCCTTGTTACTGCTTTCTTGGGGGTATTAAGTGTTTTGTTATTCCAATATCATAAGGACAAGCCAGTGATATGCCGGTTGTCTGTGCTTCCAAAGTGGTCTGATACAGGGCAAAGTCTATTTGCTCCCCCATCCTCCTGGACTGAACTCTGCAAATTCCTGAACTAGGTTTGGGTCTGGGCAAGAGTAGACTATACTGCCGGCCTCTGCCCCCATCGGCTAGCTGGAAAGCCCTTTTGGTTCAGTGTGGCAGAACGTAGGTTCCTCTTTGGTCTGAGATTCCTGTCTTGGTTATTCCTTTGCAAGAAATGCTGTGACACCGTTCTCAGCTTGAGGTCTGAGCTATGCCACTATTGCTACTGGCTTCTGTACTTGCTCCTTTCTCCATGCATAGCCCAGGGCCTCCCTCCTCTGAATGCCACCCCTTTGTGCAGGTTCCCTTCTCACTCTGTCCAGGATCTGTGACTCAAAACTGGGTAGCGGGCAATAAAGCTTCCAGTTCATTCCTGTTCCTATTGCATTACCTCAGTATGGGTCTAGAGGTGCTGCTGAATGGCTTTGGGGTACACAGTCTCTCCCTGGACACTGGAGATGTACCTGCTCTTGATCTGACCCTGTCTCTGGCATCCAAAGATCCTGTGGCCTGTCTTCCTACGCCAACCTAGACTGGACAAATGACCCACTTTAACTTTTTCTGGATTTCCCCATCAGGATTCAGTTTGGTGCATTTTGAAAGAGTTTGTGGAAAGGAGCCCACCACATTGCTTCCTACCACTCCTGCCATCTTGATTTGTTTCTGGGTCTACTTCTCCCCAAAGTTTCTGTGAGTTCCTTCCATTGACTCTGCCCCTATAGGATCACTCCCTTCCTTAATTTCCTTGTACATATGAGAAAAATGCCGTTGTGGTGGTTGAGTTCAGGTCTTTGTCCTAGGAGTAATCTCATAAATTGTTACCCATATTGTCAAATGATATCATATAATTTATCAATTAGTCACAGGTCTATGTTTATTTCATTGTTATAATAGTTTTTATAGATTCCATTATGTCAATCCTGTCCCATAAGCCTATGGTTACTTGGGTCATTCTGGTCAAGTCTAAGTCATCAGGGCCTATCCCGCTTCTTCTGAATGTATGGCTGTCACATACTTTTGACAGGAATTGGGAAGGCAATTCCCCTTTTTGCTGAGCATTTTTACCAAATTCAATTAATGCCGCTGCAGCTGTGTAACCAGAGCTATAGAATAATTCAATTTATATATGCCTTCTGGGGAAGTCCAGGATTTCATTTCCTTACACACCACAACCCAGGAGTCATTCACTATCTCTCATCTGCCATATCCAAGCTATTGCCAAGACCTGTTGCTTTCACTTTTGCAAAATCTCTTAACAATGCCCTTCTTCTCACCTCTGACACTACCAGCACTCTAGTGCAGGAACTCATCATCTCACACCTAGGTTATTACAAAAGCCTGCTGGTGGGTTTGCCTGCCTCAAATCTCTCCCCACTCTAATCCATTCTCTATTCAGCTACTAAAATGATTTTCCTAAAATGCAAGTATGAACATGTCACCCTCTGCCCCTACTCAATGAACTCCGGTGTTTCTCTATTGCCTCTAGGATCAAATACAAAATGTTGTTTGGCATTCAAAATTTTCATAACCTAGACCCCTCCTACTTTTCCAGTCTTTTTACATCTAACTCCCCAATACGTACTCTTTGATCCAGTGACACTGGCCTCTTGGCTGTTCCACAAATAAGACACTTCATCTCTTGACCATAGGCATTCTCTCTAGCTGTCCCCCATGTCTGGAATGCTCTCCCTTCTCCACTACAACTACTGATCTCCCTGGCTTCCTTTAAGTCCCAACTAAAATCCAACTTCCTATGAGAAGCCTTCCCCAACCTCTCTTAATTTCAATGCCTTCCTTCAGTTAGTTATTTTCTACTCATCCTGTGTAAAGCTTGCTTTGTATGTGTTTGTTTGCTTGTTGTCTCTCCCATTTGATTGTAAGCTCCTTGAGGACAGGAACTCTTTTTATATCCCCCAGTGCTTAGCATATTGGTTGGCACATAGTAGACACTTAATAAATGTTTATTGAATTGAAGTTCAAAAGCATAGACCTTAAAGCTTTCCATTAAATAATGCTTCTTGTCAATTTAAGAGATGTTGGGCCTGTCCAGCAGAAAATTTGCTACATATCCAGATAGGTGGTCATAGTTTTCCTTACGGGGTGTGATGGAAGCAATATGATGCCTCTCAGGGGTACTAGTCTTTTAAAAGAAAGAGGAAGCCTGGGAAAACTGGACAACAGTTTGTATATTATACCATATACCACAATAAAATCCAAATGAATATGTGATCTGAAGAGTAAAGATGCCATCACTAAAAATTTAGAAAATAATTGATTAGGTATTGAGGGAGAATTCTTAACCAAACAAAGGTTGGCAAAAAGATAAAATAGATCATTTCAATTCAATACGATCGAAAAGCAGTTGTACAAACAAAATCAGTGCAACCAGGGTAAGAAGGGAAATCACTGATGAGGGGAAAATATTTACATAAACTATGACTGATATGGGTCTGATATCCCAGATATATAGGAAATTGACACAGACATACAAGATCAATGACCATTCTCTAATGGATACTTGGTCAAAGGATATGAACAGCCAGTTTTCAAAAGAAGAATCGCAAACAAGTAACCATTTGAAATATTGCTCCAATTCTCTAATAAGAGAAATTCAAATCAAAATAATTCTGGGGTTTCCCCTCACACTCAGCAAATTGGCAAAGTTCACAAGAGGTAGAAATAGTCATTGTTGGCATGGTTATAGAAGGGCAGGCATACCAATGTAGTTGTAAAGGGGCTCAGGCACCTGTGCAGACACCATGAGCCTGACCCCCACAACACACTATTAATGGATCTGTGAATTGGTTTGGCCTCTCTGCAAAGCTATTTAGAATTAGGCTAAAAAAAATGTCTAGTATGTCTTTATCCTTTGACCCAGAGATCCCACTGCTAAGCATATACCCTAAAAGACACCAAAGACTGAAAGAAAGAACCCATACATTAAAATCCTCATAGTGGCACTTTTTGTGGGAGCAGAGAATTGAAAACAAAGCAGATGTCCATCAATTGGGGAATGGTTAAATAAAGTATAGTATGTGAATATAATGGAATATTACTGCAGCATAAGAAATCATTAATACAGAGAATTCCAAGAAGCAGCAGGGAATGAAGTAAGCAGAACCAGGAAAACAATATATACAATGAATATAAAAATATGGATGAAATGGCCAAAAACAAAACAAAACTGAACTCTATGTAATAATTAATTGTAAAATTCAGTCCTGCAGAAGAGTTGAGAAATTCTATTCTTTACAGAGGTAGGGGATATGGGCATGCAATATCACATATTATATTAGACATGGTTGATGCAATGGTTGGTTTTGCTGATCTACTTTTTTTTTCCTTTTCTTTTTTTTTCCTTTTTTCCCCTTTTAATCTTTGTTTCAAGGGATAGTTTGCTGGGTAGAGAGGAAGGAGAGCATATTTGGAAATGAATGTGATTTAAAAACAATAAAAATAAGATTTTAGAAAACAATGAAAAGAGAGTAAGAACAGTGAAAATAGTAAAAGATTAGAATATTGCCCAGACAAGATCTAGGTTCAAGTCTGCCTCTGTCTGGGTTCTGACATTAGCTGTGTGACAATGAACAAGTCACTTAACTTCCCTGAGGCTCTGCTTTCTCATCTATAAAACAGTGATAATCACGCTACCTCATAGGGTCATTGTGAGGAAAATACGTTGTAAACCCTAAAAGGTAAATGCAATTGTTAGATTATAACAATTGTTATAATAATAATAGAAGCTCTTAAAGCTATGAAGAGACCAAATAAGTAGCTTCCAGATTGCTTAATGATAGGTGATAGAGTTGATATTTTTGGATAGGAGGACCCTCAAATCATACCTGGCATGTACCTGTCACATACTAGGCATTTTAATACATGTTTATTGATTGAATATACATCTTCATATCTATACTAGCAGACACACACATTCATTCTTAAACTCTATACACAGATGTAATATAAATGTATAAAACATATAGAATTCATATGTATATATATAAAGCCTCATAGTGGCATTTATAATATATAATATGGATTTTAAGCTAAGTATATTATTAGTGACAAGAGTATTAGATTTAAAGCAGAGAATCTGGATTCAAATCCTAGCACTGGTATTTACGTTCTACCTGTGCGAACTTAGATAAGTCACTTAATCTCTTGGAGTCTGTTCTTTCATCTGAAAAATGAGGCTACTGGATGTGACAAGCTCTCAGGTGTTTTTCAGCTCTGACATTCTGTGATTCTCTCATATTCATGCTTATGCATGCCAGTGTACATTCATATTCTCAGATACACACACGTATTCCTATGCACACAGTCATATACATATTCCCCTACTTATACATAGACGCTCAGACTCCTTCCTTTCCCCATCCTCCACTTCTGTCTGCCCTGTGTCCCATCCCCATTGTAAATGAGGACACTTCATGATTGACATGCCAGCCAGGGAGCTTACACGGTTGGTCTGAATCCAATATACCATTACCATGGCGACCACGGTCTCTTCCAGCTCTGTTATCTTTCATGCCCTGAGGAGTAGGGGTGCTGTACCCTGGAGACTTTCTCTATAGAAACCACTCCTTTCTGAAACGAGGATCTCTCCACACATGCCTCCTTCCCCATGGTCTTTGTCTTTAATCAAACATTTGGATTTTGATCTCCCCCACATCCCCACCTCCTGCATCTACTAACAATGTAGAGAAGTTACATAAATCCACTACATTCAATTATGCTTTATTTATTAGAGCCAGGCCTTCCAATTTATTCCTCGGAGCCAAACTCCCAAAATCTTTTTCTTTTTTCTTTTCATAGCAATCTAGGCTTCTGGTGCATAAGGCAGGGAGGACATAAATCAGGGGTATAGATTCAATTGGCCAGCTCCAAAGCTAGGCTAACCCTTCTGATTAACGAATGAAGGTCTGTAGAGTAGCAAAATAAACTGGACAGGAAAGAGAACCATGTTTGAAATCCTGTGAAGTTATTCCCCAATTTTCCCTGTAATAGGTAAATGAACTCTTTCCCAAAAAAGTTCAAGGGCTATTGCCCAGTCAAAGATGACATGCTACAGAAAAGGATCTGTTTCTTCACCAAAAGATGACCTGAAGCCAAAGCAGAGATTTCCTGGAAAACCCTTTTCTTTTTCAAATCAGACTTAATGTTTTCTTTTTCAGTCTAGCTACCTTCACATTCCTTGAATCTTAATCCTAGTTTCATGATGCTTCCTAGGGTGTCTTCGTTTGTTTCCAGGAGTGTCATGAAAGTCTCAAACAAAGTAATGGAAAGCTGTGATCCTATGATTCTACTGTGAGCACATTTTAATTCACCTAAATTTTTTAAATAAACAAATTGTGCCACATAGTAAGTTGATTGGAGTGGAAAGGAACTACTGCAATCAACCAATCAATTAAGCAATAATTATTTTATCAATTGTCTACTCTGTGCCAAGCATTGTACTAGGCACCAGGGGCATGACTACAAAAGTGACAGTCCTGGCCTTGAAGAAGCTTACCTTTTACTTATTTCCATTCTCTACACTGCGGGTACAACAAATTTGATTCCTAACCTAAAGGGTTAGAAATCCTTGTTCTGACACCCCTGGTGCTGTGTGCAGTGATAACGAGTCAGCCTCCTGGTGACAATTGGCTTTTTCTCCATAAATCAGGGGAAAATAGCGAAGGAAGCTTTGAGTCAGACACTGACTGACTGGAAAAAACACCAGAGCCCCCAGAATTCCTAGAGTCTTCCAAAAGTTGCCTAGGACTACAATGGGGTTCATAGATTTAGAACTGAGCTTCAAGCTCACTTAATCCAACCTCTTCGTTTTCCGGAAGTGGAAAAAGCCCCAGAAAAATGATGTGACTTGTGCATTGTCACTTGGGAGCTAATAAGTAGTAGACACAGGTATTCAAACTCAGGTCCCTGAACTCCAAACCCAGCATTCTTTCCCTGGCACATACTGCTAACACTACTCTATGGTAGGAATATTACAATATGGTACTGCGGTACCTGGTGTCCATGGCAGTCAGACAGCAATACCGTTTGGGCCACACTTCCATAGCAGGAGAAGGAAGGCATGATGTGTCAGGTTGCCTCATGATGACTGAATAATCCTAGATTTCCTGGAATACATGATAATTCCCACCCACCACACATCCTTGCCTCTGGATTGCCCATTGAAAGAAAGAGCGAACAGTCGAAAATGGTGCTTAGATTGTTCAGTTACATCTGACAATGCATCCAGTCATACTGATAGCGTGATGGCTGCAAGATCCACAGGGCTGCATACTAATGGTTCTCACAAGGGCATTGCAAAAAGCGATGGGAACCAGTTTGGTGTAGACTGCCAGACAGAGGAGGCCTGAGAAGGCTACTGAGAAGTGTCCCAGTGCATCCATACTCTCCAAATAACATCCCTATGAATTGCCTGATGCCTGAAATACCTTTCCTTCCTCCCCTTCTTGTAAACGTCATCTCTTTAGTTTAAAGCTGATTCCTGTTTAAAAAGAAAGTATCTCCAGTGATATTGTACTTGAGTGCAAAGACCCGAGTTCAGATCCTGAAGGGACAGCTAGATGGCACAGTGGATAGAGGAATGACCCTGGAGTCAGGAGGACCTAAGTTCAAATTTGGCCTCAGATACTTAGCTGTGTGATCCTGAGCAAGTCATTTAACCCTGATTGCCTTTAAAAAAAAAAGATTGCCAAAACCCCCCCTGAAACTATTAGCTTTGTGACCCTGGGCTAATCACAATCCTGTTGAATCCTGTTTATCTGTAAAATAAGGATAATAATATTTGTGCCACCTATCTCACATAAGGGTTATTAAAAGGGAAATGCTGTGAAGCACTATGTAATTGGGTGGGGTTTTGTTGGTGGGGGGGCAGATGGTATTTTAATATCTTCCTGGGAAAGGAAAACAAGATCAGCAAGAGACCCTGGGAGCACTGGGTTTCTGAGGATGGGAACAGAGCAAGTCAGATTGGACCAGACATAGCAGGAGTGGGGCTGGGAGGAGCTGAGGACTGCTTCACAGTTTTGCCCAGATGAACCCTGCTGACTAACCAAATTGGATGCGTGTGCATACGTCAGTCAGTCAGAGAAGGAATATTTATAATCTCTTACTATGTGCCAGGCACTATACTAAGTACTAGGGGTACAAAGAAAGGCCCCTGTCCTCAAAGAGCTTATAATCTAAAGGAGTATAATGTGTGAGTGTGAGTGTATGTGTGTGTGTGTGTATGTGTGTTGTGTGTCTACACCTCAGGTGCTAATAATAAACCTGGAATTCATCAAGGAAATGGGTCTGGATTTTAATTAGCTACATGTTTCAGCATCAACAGCTACATTTGCATATACATCCATCTCCACTGCAAACAGGAGGAAAGAGAGGGGAGAGATTTGGTTTTTTGTTGTTGTTGTTGCATTTAATCTAGGAAGCATTGTTTCCAAAAGGATGAAACACTAGAAGAGATAGGATAGACTGGGGATAGGGAAGATGAGGGAGTTGGGCCTCTTTTTGGTTTTGTTTTGTTTTAAGGAAGTGTTAAGAGGTAACACATCCCAGTGGATAGAGCACTGATTGATTGTTCTCAATTGGCAATAGGAGTCTCAGTTCCAGAAAGCTAGCCTAGACATCAGGAAGATAGCGTGTACTGGCTATGTGACTATGGGCAGGTGTCCATAGGTGACCTCAGTGCCCTAGGCCACTCTCTGAGATGATAATTTCCAGAACAATCACCAATCTACATTTGTTTTGGCAAAAAAGAGCAGTAATTACCTAAATTGATGAAAACACAGGTTGGGTGGGAGAGAAAAGTTGTTTCTTTCTAGACAGAGTTCAGAAAGGAACTGTTAAATTCTTCTTTCCTTATTCCTAAATTTATCCCACCAACCTTATAAATAAATCAACAAAAATGCATCAGTCCAAGAACAAGAACCTGACTTAGCCCCATTTGAAGATAGAAAGGTTGCTGATAAAGGTGGGCAGGAATGCTCATTTCATGATTGATTGACAGGTTCAGCATCAGGGCTACTGACTGAAGCCAAAGATGGAAGAAAAGGAAGCTCTATGGAGAAATCATAATGAGAGAATGATGCTTTTTTTTTTTTTCTGAAGACTAGAGGTTATACCAGGAGCCTCACAAGAAAAAATAAAAACCTTTAGAACAGGAAGGGCCCTTTGAGATCATAATGTTCAACCTTCTCATTTTACAGGTGAGAAAACCAAGACAGGAAGATTAAGTGCTTTGCCTAAGGTAATAAGTAGCATACCAGGATTCAGTCCAGGTCCTCTCATTCCACTCTCCAGACCAGTCTGAGAGGCAGAAACAAACAGACAGCTATAAAAACCTCATCACTGAGGTCTGGTCTATATCACAAAGCTGCCTTGGTTTATCACCCCACAGAGAGCATGCAGACTGTTTGTTGTTGGTTTGTTTTTTTTTTTTTTTTCAGTTTTGCATCTGAAATAGTTGACAAAGTGTGTCAGACACAATGGATGAGGGATACACTTTATTTATTTATTTTTAAACAGATAAAGAATTCCAGAGAGAAATAAAAGGAGAAAGGAGGTCACAATCTGAACAAAATAGGGCAACAAGCATTTATTTAGCTTTATTTGCCTTCCATTACACTAAGCATTGGAGATTCACATGCAAGTGAAAAGAAAAACAGTCCCTGCCCTCAAGGAGCTTATATTCTAACAGAGAAAGATGACATATACAGGCATACCTGAGAGATATTGCAGGTGTGGTTCCAGACCACTGCAATAAATCAAATACCACAATAAAGCGAGTCATAGATATTTTCTTTCCCTGTGCATATAAAAGTTATATTTATACTATACTGTAGTCTATGACATGTGTAATAGTTTTATGTCTAAAAAAACCAATGTACATACCTTAATTTAAAAAATACTTTATTGCTAAAAAAAAAAAACACTAACCGCCATCTGAGCAAGTCATAATTGTTTTGCTGGTGGAGGGTCTTGCCTTGATGTTGATAGCTGCTGACTGATCAGGGTGGTGGGTACTAAAGGTTGGGTTGGCTATGGCAATTTCTTAAAATAAGATGACAATGAAATTTGCCCCTGATTGACTTTTCCTTTCACTTGAACAATTAGAGGCCATTGTAGGGTTATTAATTGGCCTAATTTCAATATTGTTGTGTCTGGGAACAGGAAGGCCTGAGAGAGAGAGAAAGACCGAGGATCAGTCAGAACACACACATTTACTGATTAAGTTTTAAGTCTTTCATGGGTGTGGTTCATGGCACCCTAAAACAATACAATAGTGACATCAAAGATCACTGATCACAGATCACCATAACAGATATAATAATAATGAAAAAGTTTGAAATATTGTGAGAATTATCAAAATGTGACACAGAGACACCGTGTGAGAGCGTATTGTTGGCATTGTTAGACTTGCTGGAAGATGACTGGCCACAAACCTTCAATTTGTAAAAAATGCAATGCCTGTGGAGCACAAGAAAATGAGGTGTGCCTGTAAAAAAGAACTGAAAAGTGGGTAGGGCATGGTGAGAAAGGCTAAAGCTAGAAGCAGAGCAGGCTGAGGAATGAAGAGATAGAGCACGGCTAGCCTGGGCGCTTCCTCAAAATGGAGATGGTTGGAGGAATGCACCAATTGGAGGAAGGTGTACACAGGGATGGAGGGATCTTTAGGGTGAGAAGGCTACTGGGGAATCGGAAAGTCTGGAGAGTTAGGAGCAGAAAACCCTCTTTTCGGGGTGCTAATTTTGTTTGTTTGTTTTGGAGAGGCAATTGGAGTTAAATGACTTGTCCAGAGTCACACAGCTAGTGAGTGTTATCTGTCTGACATTGAATTTGAACTCAAGTCCTCCTG
The DNA here is from genome assembly GCF_900497805.2 of Vombatus ursinus. Lineage (NCBI taxonomy): Eukaryota > Metazoa > Chordata > Mammalia > Diprotodontia > Vombatidae > Vombatus > Vombatus ursinus. The sequence continues at coordinate 6,191,251 of NW_020954587.1, read as the reverse complement.
ACTCCAGGGTCGGTGCTCTATCCACTATATCACCTAACTACCCCTTGGGTGGTGCTAATTGGAAAATCAACAATTATTCACACTGAGAACCTTCAGTTTGGGGTTTCACATAGCCAACCCACATTTTTCCCCTTCTATTTCTCCCTGCCCTGGTAAGGGAAAATGACTGGAATCAGTATTTTCTACCTCAGTTACTCATCCAGAGACAGGCTATGATTGTTCGAATGCAAAATGTACGCTTGCCAAAAAGACTATTTCATGGAGAATTCACACAGGGCAAGTGTTCATGTGATGGTCAGAAGAAGAAATACAAGGACGATCTCAAGGTCTCTCATAAGAACTTTGGAATTGATTGTGTAATATGGGAGACACTGGCACAGAATGGCTCAGCATGGCATGCCCACATCAGAGAAGGTGCTGCGCTCTATGAGTAAAGCAGAATTGAAAGAGCTCAAAGGAAACACAGAATGCACAAATTTAGAGAATCCATCCCAAATGCTCACACGGACTATTTGTGCCCGATCTGTGGTAGAGCATTCTGAGCTCTCATTGGTCTGATCAGCCACAGTTGGACACGCTGAAACTTAACTCTTTTTGTAATGAGATAAGTACTTGAGTGGTATAGTTTGGTAATGACACTTGTCCCTTAAATTTGATAAACAACTACTAATGACAAAGGTGTCCCCTAAATTTGGTAAACCACTGATAATGATATCATTTTGGCTCCCTTCGAGAACGAAGGACAATAACTGGCTTATAAATGATGACACAGTGTAATGACAACAGAGTTCCCAACTTCTAGCCTGTGGTTGCTCTAGGGTGCCCAGGAGAGGACCAAGCTTAGATAAGCCAAGCAAGGCACATTGCATTCCAGTCTATATTCTCTTCCCAACTGGGGTTAGCAGACCCAACCTACTTTGCAGGGGTATAATGAAAATATTAATGTTCCTAAAGTGTTTTAAGTGCTATATAAATGCCAAGCTTCACTAAATAATCCACCAATGGTTTCAGCCTGGAAAAACAAAAGTTTGAAGGTTGAAGACTAATTCCATTGCTATATATTAAACATGTATGCCAAGATGGATTGTAGAATAACTGTCCTTACATGCCACAAGTTTTCAATTTGCTGCACAAGCAGATACTTAACTATGGTCTCTCTCTCTCTCTGCACAGACACTTGACCTGGTTTAGTTTTGGGTTTTTTGTCTGTGCTGTCTCCCTGTACAGACTGTTTAGTGAATCTCCTTGGAACTTCACTCAGAAAGAACTAAAAACAATAAAATTCAAGTCAAGATGAGCACACGAGTCACCAAGCACCTCCTGGACCAGGGTACTAGAAGAGATCCAAAATTTAATTATGACAAGACTTGTGACAAGAGTCACTTGTTTCCAAGGTCCCCTTGTGGTCATTTCATCCTCAAATTTGAACAATAAATTCCAAGGCTGAGCTGATTTCATCCTAATGAACTTTATTGGACTTAAAGTCCCAAGACAATTAATCTCAGTAGGCAGTATGGTATAGTGGAAAGAGTAAAGGACCCTGAAGTCAGAGGCCCCTGGTTCAAATCCCACCTCAGCATTTACTGCCTGTATGACCTTGGGCAAAATGCATAATCTCCCTGTGCCTTGGTTTCCTCAGTCTGTAAAAAGGGGTTGGATTAGAAGGTCTCCTAGGTCTCCTCCAATTTTAGGTATAATGCTATTGGAGCAAGGACGAATTAGACAATACCAGGGACTCCAAAGACGTGGTGACTCATTGCTTGTACCTCTGGAGAATGACAAACTTCTTGACTGCTTCTAGTCTTAAAAGAACTGGGCATTGAAGTGTATTTGAGAGGCGCCTTCGTCATCCTCTTAACTCGTGACAAAAGCATGGCGGCAGGCTGCTTTATTATTGTTGTTGTTGTTGCTATTAAGGAAGAAACAGCTTCTAGCCCTTTTAGCTGCAAATCTCCAGGTGGCAACATGTGACTCTAGTAAAGGCTAGGGAAGGACAGATCCTGGTATCATGGCAACCCCACTGTTGCTTACGTGGATTTAGATAGGCAAGCTGCTTCAGGGCCCTTGGCTTCCTTTGCCTCTTTGTCTTTGTACTTTTCCCATCTTAGGTGAATAATACTTCAGAATACTTATTCTGAAGTTAGGTGGGATGGTGGATAGAGAGCCACGCCTGAAGTCAAGAAGACTCATCTTCCTGAGTTCAAATTTGACCTCAGACACTTACTAGCTGAGTGACACTGGGCAAGTCACTTAACCTAACTATTTGCCTCAGTTTCCTCATCTGTAAAATGAGCTGGAGAAAGAAATGGCAAACCACTCCGGTATCTCTGCCAAGAAAACCCCAAATGGAGTCATGAATTGTCAAACATAACTGAAAAAATGATTGAAACTTTTTGTGAATTCCAGAAGTCCAGAGCTCTCATTGGCACTTGGAGCTAAATGGTGGTAGGGAAGGAGTCCCTAACTGTTACCCTATGTAATGGGTATAAGAATCTTGGGATGAGCAACTCCATTTTGTTTAAGCATCCATTTTGTGATTAAATAGTTGCTATGTAAGTTGTTTTTTCTGTAATAAGTACTTGAGTGGTATAGTTTGGTAATGACACTTGTCCCCTAAATTTGATAAAGAACTACTAACAACAAAGGTGTCCCCTAAATTTGGTAAACCGCTGGTAATGACATATGAGTGTGAATGTGTGTGTGTATGTATGTGATGTCTGTGTGTCCAAAATCTAGATGTAGTGGGTATATGCTAGCCTTGGAGTTGGGAAGAACTAAGTTAAAATCTGGGCTCTGACATTTACTATCTATATGACCCTGGGCAAGTCATTTTACCTGTGTCTGCCTCCATTTTCTCATCTGTAAAATGGGAATCATAATAGTACCTACTTCCCAGGAAGCACAAAAAAGCACAGTATACTATCATTAGAAACAACTGATACACACTTGATATTGACAGTAGTTTTGATTGATAGTTTCCCTTTATCATAAGCTTAGGTAACTGATCACCAATTAGAACTTAGATGCAACTTGTAAATGTCCTTAGCTAGAGCCATAAAAACCCACCAGAGGGTCCAGCCAAGACCCTGGTCCTGGGTTAAAAGACTTCTCTGTTCTCCACACTTAGAAATGTGATCACCTTCTGTTAGCTTAAGAGTTATGCTGGTTGACAGAGACTTACCAGAATGACACCTCACAGGGTGACACAGCCTCCAGCTAGACAGAGAGGGAGCCTCTCAATAAGCCTGGGTGTGAGACACGCCCACCTTTAGGGATCAGGTTGGTGGCTTGTTCCTAGAGGCTTTGATGTTTGCTTATTGAATCATCAATAAAATTTGATGGTATGCATTGATGAGTACAAGTCTTATTACCGTATCATTAGCCCTAATAAGCATATATAATGGTAAATAGATTTTAGGGGTGAACCATGCATTACGCATTACACAGAACTCTTGGAGAGGATGGCCTCCAGCAAGAAGTCCAAACTGGGCCGTGTGGCCAATAGACAGTTCTTTGGACAATAATTAGAGGTGCAAAGTAAAATGCCTGATTAGTTGTTTTGCTAATTTCTTTATATTCTCATGAGTTTAAGTAACAGAAAATTGTACTGGCACTAAATTTTATTCTGTTCATACATATTTGTGAGGTCTTTTATGCTTAGTCTTTCTTATGTGCCTGGGAATAAATTCCTTGTCCCATACTTGAGTTATATTGTACTTTGTTACTCCCCCTTTTGGGGATGCCCTAGATGTGAGCCATAAGTGAAATTATTCCCCTGGGTGTCCCTGATGTCAAGCTTAATGAGACAGTGAATGTGAGAAAAGGGAGCCAACTCTCACCTAAGGCAAGCTCCCCTGGACTGAACCTGATTGTGAACCACATGCTTGGGTATGGAACAGGCAGTGGCTTGAAACTCCAGCACCTGCTATTGGGCACAGCAGCAGGTGTCACAAGGCTAGACTGTGAAGGGGTACAAGGTTGTGTAACCATGGGAAGAGACCCAGCTTTGGAGCCAGAGGACCTCAGTTCAAATTCTAGTTCTGCTGATTATTACCTAGGTGACGCTTGGTGAGTCACTAATTCATTCAGTTTTTTTGGTTGGGTTGGGTTGGGGGGGGCGGTGTTTGGGGTGTGTGTGTGTAGGCAATCAGGGTTAAATGACTTGCCCAGGGTCACAAAGCTAGTAAGTATCTGAGGCTGAATTTGAACTCAAGTCTTCCTGACTCCACTGCGCCACCTAGCTGCCCCATCAGTTTTAAAAATAGAGTTCCCTGGATTGCAGGATGAATCCTCAGCTCAGCCTCCTCTATCTAGCCAGTCCTATTCCATCCTTCATCCCATCCAGTCAACTATAAGAACACTAGAATCTAGCCAGAGGAGGGACACTTCTTACCATATGCCCTGCTGCACCCATCTATTCAGCTCTTGCTTAGGCAACAATGATCAAGTCACCATGTTCATTGCTCCTAAAAAGGGGCTCCTTCCTGGGGCTCCACTCACCATCCCCGTGGCTGCCTTATAAATAAATCAGAGTTACCTTCAAGGGTCACCACTCTGTCTTGTAAGTTGTATCCCTCTAACAGAATATTGTCATTGTTGTTGTTTGTTCTTTGCTCTCACAGAGCACCATGGCATCAGGAAGGTGATGCCATGACTTGCAAATTTATTGGATTTAAGTGAGGTAGACCCGTTAGGGGCAAGAACTGTTTCACTTATATAGTTTTATCTGTGATGCCAGGCATATTGTCTGGCACATGGGGTGCTTAATAAATGCTTCCTGATTCTTTGATTGATTGAGGAGTTTGGAGTATATTTTCCTCAAGGTCCTTTCCAACTCCAAATCTCATACTTTAGGACGGCCTTTTCCTTTATATTGGAATGCTTACGTTGTGATGGAAAAACCATCAACTTCCAGACAAAAGATAACAAACATTCTTCCTTCTTTTGAGATGAGGAAGACTACAGGGGCTCAATGTTGTTTACTTTGTCAAATATAATCACTGTGTCCGTGCTCTTTACTTAACTATTTTTCCTCTATTACATGAAAGGATTTAATATGAGGTAAGAGAGGGGGAGAGGATGATATTACTAAGCATAGCTTAGAAATTGAATTGTGTCTTAAACACTCATCCAAAAGGACAGTGCTCTGACATATCATATGCCTCCTGGAAATGCTGGCCTTAGCTCCCACCAAAACCCTCAGCAGGAAAGGGGCACATCAGCTTACTCGTGGAAAGACATGAGGGAAATTTGCTATACTGGTAGACTTGGACACTTGGAAGCATTGGTTTATCAACATGGCAGCTAGAAAGTCTTGTCTAGATAGATGTTGATTTCTCTTGGTAAGAGCTACAGTCTAAGGTGTAGCGCTATCTCTCAGTACTGCTGTTGCCCTGTTGTTGTCTAGACATGGCCTCCATGTTTCTTCACTCTGTTTTACACAACTCAACCCAACAAGGCTCTTTAGCCTTTCAGATTCTGTGTGTTAGGAACATACCTACCAAATTCACAATATATTCTCGATGACCTCATCATGCTGCAGGGCCTTTGTGCAAGGTTCTGGGAAATGACATTGGTAAATTTCTCCCAATAATCAAGGCCTTTCCTCTATCCAAAGCATGGTGGGAAAATGCTGTCCAATCCCCTCCCCTTTATTCTATTTAAAACCTAACAACAAAAATATGGTGTTTGTTTTAATGATAGTAAATAGACTTTTGAAGATATGGTCATAAATCTCATGCTCTACTACAGAGTATTATTTGACTAGTTAGATATCACTTTTAAGCATTTGGAGATGCTTTGCTTTAAGCAATATATGTGTTTTATTATATAGCGAATACTTTTGTTACTCCCTCTGGTGTGAGGCTTGCTGAGTGCTTTTCGTGGCTACTCATCCGTGTCCACTCTCATCTGTAGCTCCAAGAAGCATGAACAGCAGCCACACCCCAGTAAAATTGTCTCAGAAGACGGGCTAACCCAGGTTGAAGGTAACCAACAGGCCTCAAACTTGTTGGTGAGATAGGGAGGTGTCTACTCCAAGCACGCCAAGATTTCACCCAGCAGAATGGGTGGATGAGAGCAATTTGTTCCCGTGGCCATGTAGGCGGCTGAAGCAGTCATTGTAGGGCACTTAGAGCTTGATCAGACATGGAAGATGCCAAAGACATCCAAAAGCCTCCAAGGCTATCACCAGTCATCCTGACTTTTGTCTTACTACTGAATTTCAGTGACTGGAGGGGAGAGTGAGACTGGGATTTTGTGAGAAACTCTGCCTCACTTAAATCCAATGCACTCAAGAGTCAAGACATCATACTGAGATATCATTGGTTCTCTTTGAAGACAAAGGACAAATAACAACATGTGTTGCTGAAATGTTGAACTACAGAATCACAGAACATTGGAGTTGGACTCCAGGGAGCCAGTGATGAAACAGATCCCCTTCCTTTCAGTAGGGAGGTGGTGATCCGTCTTGACTTTTGTCTTGTCACTGGACTTTGATGACTCTGGAGGAGAGAGTAAGGCTGACAACTTCATGCATTTCTGCCCCACTCATATCCAGTTCACTTGAAAGTCATGGCATCACCTTCCTGATGTCATGGCCCTCTTCAAGAATGAAGGACAAATGACAATAATATCTATCTATTGTCTAGACTATGTCTCTTCTAGTTCTAAATCTATGATGATTGCTGGAGAAATACTCTTTCATATTCCTATAGTTTTAAGGCTTACAGAGTATTTTCCTCAACAACAACAACAACAAAAACCTATGATGTAGTAAGGCTATTATCTCCCTTTTCCAGATGAGGAAATTAAAACATGTAGAGGTTAAGTGACTTGCCCAAGGCTTAATATTAGGAAATATTAAGCCAGAATTTGGAAGAAGGGAAGAAGGAAAGAAACAAATACTTTTTAAGGGCATACTATGTGCCAGGCAGGGGCAGCTAGGTGGTGCCATACTGCATAGAGTGCTGGGCCTGGAGTCAGAAAGATTCATCTTCCTGAGTTCAAATCAGGACTCAGACACTAACTAGCTGTGTGACCCTGGGCAAGTCACTTAACCCTGTTGGCCTCAGTTTCCTCATCTGTAAAATGAACTGGAGAAGGAAATGGCAAACCACTCCAGCATCTCTGCCCAAAAAAACCCTCAATGGGATGGAGAGTTGGACGCAACTGCAAAACAACTTAACAACAAAATGTGCCAGGCACTGTGCTAAGCTCTTTACAATTATTATCTCATTTGATATTCACAACAACCCCGGGAGGTAGGTTCTATTATTATCCCCATTTTATAGTTGAGGAAACTGAGGCATACAGCAGTTAAGTGACTTGCTCAAGGTAACACAGCTAATAATTGTCTGAGGCCAGATTTGAATTCAGGTCTTCCTGACTCCAGGTCCAAAACCCCAACCACTGCGCCACGCAGGCAATTTGAAACCAGATCTTCTAACTTTGAGTCTGTTGTTACTTCCACTGCACTCTATGGGGTGTCCCAAAAATCTTCATGCAGTTTTAAGCTATCTCAGACACTAAGACTTTTGGGACCTCCCATATTAAGGGTGACAATAGAGATACAGAGCTGGAAGGGACCTTAGAGATCACTAAGATCGCCCCCCTTCATTTTGCAGATAATGAAACTGAGTCCCAAAGAGCTATAGTGACTTGTTCAAGGTCACATAGATGATAAATGTCATGGTTGATATTGGAACTCAGGTATTCTAATACTCAGGTACTCATTCCATATCTAGCACCACACTGCACAAAGGTCAAAGTTGAGTCAATAATAATATGTTCTCCAAGGACATGTGTTTTTGGAAATAATTAGAATAAGACTTTGGGGTCAGAGAGAAATTAAGCCAAGTCAGAAAGCAATTAGATGGTAGACAAATAACCACTTACATAAAAATCAGAAATTTAGTGCCTAATGATGGGGTATGGGCTCAAGCCAAGATCTTTGCCCCTTACCTCAAAAAGAATTAGGGTCCCATTTGTCTACAGACTCTTTGAACTCTCCTACTTGGTCAAGGAAGTCTCTAGCGTTCCCCTGAGGCTATAATCCTATCAACTGGCCTTTCACTATCGCCTACACCCAATCTCCCAATTCTCTATTATGCAGAACCTAATCCAGCCCTCCATTGCCTGTTATAGCTACTTCCCATCCTTGATACTACCTAGATCCCATTTAACCTCCCTCTCATTCCCATCCAGATCCTCCCTAGACCCTCCTCCAGCCACCGCAGTTTACTGGCATAGCCCTTCTCCCAGACTCCTCCTCCAGTCACCCAAACTACTTGGCCACTCCTAGATCCCTCCCACAGCCTTTCTGTATATAAGATCCATCCTGGCCGCCATTTAGGGGCTGAGAGTTCCTCATGTTGGCCAATCTTTACAAGTATCGCAAATGTTCAAATTCCTTAAGAGTCTAGCCTAAGTGGCTGATCTTTAATAAATCTTCTTTGGCTGAAAGAAGGCTTGGGTCGAATTCTTTCAGGCAGGACCTGCTTATTGTGATTTTGGGCTCCCAGCACCCCTAAACCCATAAATCTCAACACCTAACACTGATACAGTAGGAATTCAAAACTGCCAGGCTTGAGTGCCCCCTTTGTTTCTTCTCAGACCTCTCTCCTCTAAGCTTCCAAGGGTTGGAGACTTTTACTTGTGATACACAACCAAGAATGCAATGTCAATAAATGCATGCTTACCCATTAACCATGACCTTGCACCCTGTGAAATTCTACAAAAGGCCTATGAAAACTGGCAGGATACAAGGAGTTTAGAATGATTGCCTGACTCATTCAGTCTCCCCAAAGCATGTGCTTTTTACATTGATGTGGGGGGTGGGGGTGGGGTGGGATTTGCGCCCTGTCCCCACATGCCCTGACAGGTCAGAATGGTCAGAGGCAGATCTGCCAGTCTCCCCTAAATCAGCTGGGCTGGTAGTGCCATGGGCTTGATGGGGATGGGATCTGGACCCCTAAAAGGAAAAGACCATGTCTTTGGAATCTGGACCCCAAAAAGCAAAGTCCTGGACTTTCCCACTGGGGACTACTCCCCCTGGCCGTTAGCCTGAGGGAACTGGCCCTTGCAAGTTAACTAACTGTCCTGGCATTGTAGCTTTGACCTTTATCCCAATCTTCAAGTCTGTTACCTCTGATCCAGCCCAACCTTTGATGTTTATTACCTGCCAATCACCTTTGGCCACTTCCCACCCTTAATCCTGTCTAGACTCCAATCTCCCTTGACCACATGGTCCTCAACTACAACAGGCTCAGACCCTTTCTCTTAGGCCTTGCTGAACTTCCCAAGGTCTCAGCTCCTCCTTGGAACAAGTCCAGAAATCTTTGCCTTTAACCGCCCTCCCCTCCACACTCCAACGCTTTTCCCTTTAGCTGTTTTCTCATCTAAACCTGTCCTGATTGATCACTGAGCCCTAATCCTCCTGATATTTCCTGGTCCTTGGGCCTGCTTAGCTTCATGGGTTCAGACATCTACCATATCCAACCCTAACTACTATCTCCCTCTCTCTGCCTCTGTCACCATAGCTGGACCAATCTATTCTGGCATCTGCTACCTCTTTACTCTTCTGTATCCTCTACCCCCTAGAGATGGTAGATGGCTCAGTGAATAGAGAACTGGGCCTGGAATCAGAAAGTTGTTGTTATTGAGTCATTTCAGTCGTGTTCGACAATTTGTGACCTCATTTGGGGTTTTCTTAGCAAAGATACTGGAGAGGTTTACCATTTCCTTCTCCAGCTCATTTTACAGATGAGGAAACTGAGGCAAACAGGATTAAGTGACTTGCCCAGGGTCGTACAGTTAGTGTCAGGGGACAGATTTGAATTCATGAAGATGAATCTTCCTAATTCCAAGCCCAGCATTCTATCTACAATGCCACCTAGCTGCCTTGTAATCAGGAAGACCTGAGTTCCAATCTAGCCGGTGTGACACAGAACAAGTCTTTTAACTGCAGGTTGCTTCAGCTTCCTCAACAGTAAAATTGAGATGAATAACACCTATTTGGGAAAGGTGATTGTGAATCCTCCCCTCCACCCCCTCCAGCCTTCCTTTAGCTTCCTTGGAGAAGATATCTTCTATTAGAATGTAAACTCCTTGAGGGCAGGGATTGTCTTTCTACTTTAGCACTTAGTAAGCACATTTTTTTTGTTTTTGTTTTTAACATTCTTTTTTTTTTTAGTTCCAAATTCTCTCCCTCTCTCCAGACCCTCCCCCACCCATTGAGAAAGAAAGCAATATGATACCCATTATATATGTGAAATCATGCAAAACATTTCCATATTAACCAAGCACTTATAAATGCTAGGTGACTGATACTATGCCACTGTCAGTGGTGTGCAGCTAAATATTTCACAACATATTCTCCCCAAAAGGTACCTCTGACACTTTTTTAGTCTAATCTGAAATTAACATTTTCTCCATCATTTTTAAAAGTCTAGACAATAAAAATAAATAAATCAAGCCCTGATTTGTAGCATTTGCCAATTTGGTGTGTAAATGTTCACACTGAAAATTTAACAATTAGCTCTCTTGAGCCTGCTCCAGAGGGCTCCAGCACACTCCTGCTTTTAAAAGCAAACCTTAACATGGGACCAGATTAGGGGATAGCCCTATATTCAACTGATTCCAAAAACAACTATGCTTTGAATCACTCCCCACATGAAATAATCACTCATCCCCTCAACGCTGTGCTGAATAGTGGAGAAATCAATCGGGCAACACTCATTAAGCACCTGGGGTGTTCATGGAGGACTTGTCAAGCCCTTTTCACATCTGCTTGTTGAGTTTTAGGAGTTAAGGGGTGCTGGGACCCTAAAATCATAATATACGTGTCCTGCCCGAAAAAATTCGACCTAAGCCTTCTTTCAGCCAAAGACAAGGTTTATTAAAACATCAGTCAGACTCTTAAAGAGTCTGAACGTTAGTGAGTTATTGGCTAGATTGTAAGAACCTGAGCAATGGCTAGAGATTATAAGAATCTAAGCACCTTAATGGTGACAAGATGGACCTTATACACAGAAAGACTGTGGGAGGGATCTAGGAGTGGCCAAGTAGTTTGGGGGGACTGGTGGAGGGGTCTGTGAGGTAACAGAATGCCAGGGACCTGC
>NW_020954587.1:6177226-6180098 GCF_900497805.2 Vombatus ursinus | reverse complement strand
AGAATGGAGCCTAGCTAGGATTAAGGGTGGGAAGTGGCCAGGGGCCATAGGGAGGTAAAACGATGGAGGGCCAGGCTAAATTGAGGGTAACAGAGATTGGGCGTAGCCACAATGAAAGGTCAATTGATGGGTTTATAGCCTCAGGTGAACCATGTGGGAAAGTCCAGGGTTTTTCCTTTTCGGAGTCTAGATCCCATCCTCCTCATGCTTATCCACCTTTGGTATCCACCTCTCATCCAGCTCTCACCTGTGGCTCCAAGAAGCTGTACCACGTGCAGTGGCCACACCCCAATAAAACCTCAGCAGATGGGCTAAACCAGGTTGAGGGTAACTAATAGGCCTCCTCAGACTGGTCAATGAGGTACCGTGTGAAGACTGTCCTAGAAAAATGGACAGATGAGAACGATTTGTTCCAAAGGCCACGAAGATGAAGCAGGCTCTGTGGAGTGCTTAGAGCTTGGTCAGACATGGAAGAACCCAAAGTCATCCAGGCTATCTCCAGTCGTCCTGACTTTTATCTTGCTACTGGACTTCGATGTCTCTGGAAGACAGAGTGAGGTTGAGACTTTGTGCAGCTCTGCCTCACTTAAATCCAATTCACTTGCAAGTCAAAGTATCATTCCGTGATGTCATTGGTCCTCTTAGAAACAAAAGATGAATAACATAAAGCACCTACTGTGTGCGGGGCACTGTGCTAAGTGTGCTGGGGATACAAAAAGAAGCAAAAGACAGAATCTGCCCTCAGGGAGCTTATAATCTAATGGGGGAGACAACCTGCAAACAAAGCATACCACATACGGGATAGGTAGGAAAGAGTTGACATAAGAAAGGCATTGAAATTAAGGAGTTGGGAAGGCTTCCTGTAGAAGGTAGGATTTTAGTTGGGACTTAAAGGAAGTCAGGGAGGTCAGCAGTTGGACAGAATGGAGGTTTTAAGTCACCTAAAGGACTAGCAAGTTTAGATTATTTTAATCACTACAGCTAGAGAAAAGCCTCAAGGCTGTGAACTTGATGGGAACATTAAAGATCTCAGGTGACTGCCTCATCATCACCCAGGTGTGGCTACAAACAAAGCAAACATTCCTCTCCAGTGAGCCACAGAGAAAGCAACAGGCTGGGCAGCCAGGTTGGGTCTGTTGGCCTCTGGGCCCAGAACAATCAACAACGAAGAATGCTTTCTATTATTATTCACTTCCTGATTGGCTTCCCTTTGTATATTCTGCCCATCCCCCCCAAGCACTAACCAATAAGCAGAAAGGTTAATCAGGAAAAATGGCTAACAGACCCAGGCACAGCTTCCATCTGAAGAATAATTTGAAGGAATCTGCATTCACCAATGAGTCTACAATAAACACGCAGCCTCCCTCACAGGTACAGACATGCATGCAACCATACATTCACACAGGCTTATAGCCCTCCCACCCCACATTCACAGGTGAGATGGCACTCACAGACAAACACAGACATATACACAGAGATACAGTGCCTGGCACAGAGTAGGATTTTAGAAAATGCTAAATATACGTATACACACACACACACACACACACACACACACACACACACACACATAGACACATACACACACACACATAACTTTCTGGATGTAATAACACTAGACCGGGGGTGCAGTGGATATAGTGCCAGGCCTGAAATCAGGAAGACTCATCTTTCCTAAGTTCAAATGTGGCTTCAGACATTTACAAGCTGTGGGACCCTGAGTAGGTCACTTCACCCTGTTCGCCTCCATTTTCTCATCTGTGAAATGAGCTGGAGAAGGAAATGGCAAACCACTCCAGCATCTTTGCCAAGAAAACCCCAAATGGGGTCCTGAAGATTCAGATACGACTGAAACGACTGAACAAGACCACCTAACCCGAGGCTTAAATACCAGGCTTAAAACAGCCTCCTAGATGGTTGTTTTTTTTTTCAATCTGCCCAAATGGAATTACAAAATTTTACCATCACCATCCTTCCCATTGGTTGTTATTAATGCAAAGTTACCTGAGGACAGGAAGCATCAGAAACCTGAAGGAGTATGGCAGGGCTTTATGGCAGAGTTTCTATTTTGCACTAAATTCCTAATTCACCCTCACAACCTAATTTCCAGAGAGGAGATCTGACCATGGATAAAGAAGACAGTCTGAGCAGGTAGTAGAAAAGGCCCTGCTGGACTTGGAGGCAGAAGAGCTGAGTTTGAATACTGGTTCTGCTATTTGCTACCTGTTTGAGCTAGGCAATTTCCTCAGCAGTAAAATTAAATTTGTCTTGTTGAGTCCAGTTCTCCATGACCCCATTTGGGGTTTTCTTGGCGAAGATACTGGAGTGGTTTGCCATTTCCTTCTCCAGCTTATTTTACAGATGAGGAAACTGAGGCAAGCAGGGTTAAGTGACTTGTCCAGGGTCACCTAGCTAGTAAGTATCTGAGGCTAGATTTGGACCCCTGGTCCTCCTGATTTCAGGGTCAGCACTCCATTGTGTCACATATCAGTGTAGGTCATCCTTAAATTCCCTTCCAGCTCTCACATTCTGCAATTCCAAGGAGACTGAACTTGAGCTCAAGCAAAATACTCTTTAGCAAAGTGGGATAATTGAAAATAACACCTGACCTGTGTCAGGAGACCTGAATTCATACATCAGTTTTCACACTAGCTATGTGGCCATGGGCAGGCCTTTCTGAGCCTCAGTTTCCTCATATGTAAAATGGAGATATAATATATTCTAATGTCATATATGCGGATAATAGCAGATATACTACCTACCTCATATATATGTGTGTGTATATGCTTTACTATAAAACAAAAATATGCTATCCAGGGTGTCCCAAAAATCTTAGTGCAGTTTTAATGTATTAAATCTTTTTTTATTTAAC
>NW_020954587.1:6165867-6177181 GCF_900497805.2 Vombatus ursinus | reverse complement strand
TTATTTTGATTTATCAATAATCACTGCCACATGCTTTTGAGTTTAAAATTTTTCTCCCCCTTCTTCTCCACCACCATCCCCAAGATGGTGCACAATCGGATATAGGCTATACATTTACATTCATATTAAACATATTTTCACATTAGTGATGTGATAAGTAAAAATTAAAACCAATAGGAGGAACCATCAGAAAGAGGAAACAAAACTCAACAGAAGAGAAGAAAGAAAAAAAATTGCAATTCAACTTCCACAGTTCTTTCTTTGGATGTAAATAGCATTTTCCATCACAAGGCCTCTGGAGATGTTGTATTGCCAGGAAGGGTTAAGTTTATCAATATTAGTCATCATGCAACATGGCTGTTATTGTGTACAACGTTCTCTTGGTTCTGCTCACTTCACTCAGCATCAGACCATACAAGTCTTTCCAGGTTTTTCTGAAGTCAGCCTGTTCTACATTTCTTACAGCACAATAGTATTTCATCACATTCATATACCACAACTTACTCAGCCATTCCCCAATTGGTGGGCATCCTCTCAATTTCCAATTCTTTGCCACTACAAAAAGAGCTGCTATGAATATTTTTGTACATGTGGGTCCTTTTCCCATTTGTATAATCTCTTTGGGATATAGCCCTAGAAGTACTATTGCTGGGTCAAAGGGTATACACATTTTGATAGCCCTTTAGGCATAGTTCCAAATTGCTCTCCAAAATGGTTGGATCCTTTCACAACTCCACCAACAATGCATTAGTGTTCCAATTTTCCCACATCTTCTCCAACATTCATCATTTTCCTGTTTTGTTATGTTGGCCAATCTGATAGGTGTGATATGGTATTAAGGTATTAAATCTTAAACGGTCACAAATACACGAACTCTTTTGGGACACCATATATATGTGTACTGTAATTACCAGTTTCAGAAACAGCCTGATGTTACCTCCTAGAAAGTCATTTCCCGTCTCTGAGTCTCAGTTTCCTCATCCATAAAATTGAATAGGTTTCATTATTAATGATGTCTAAGCTGCTCTAAGGCCTCATGGGTTTATTCAGAGGTTTTTATTTACTCCATCCTGAGTCCTTCCAGGAGGTCCTTTGTGAACCAAGGCAAATCCAGGGGCCAACTCCTTGACAGGTGGTCAGGACAGGTGGTCAGGACTCAGGCCATTGGCAGCCCACGAATTCACACATACCAGACGGTCTTTCCTGTTATGAGGGTGGGCAAAGGCAGTGTGACTGATTGAGATTGTGCTTGCTGGTGCTTTACGACTGGTTTTTACAACAAAATGCTGTGTTTTTCCCTTTGTCACACTCCCTGTTTTGCTCAGCAAGGTCCCTAAGGAGCCTAGGGGATCTGGGCAGGACAGTAGGGAAAAGGGGGGATTTTATACAAGGAAATTTCAGAAAGGCAGTAAGGGAAAGTCCCAAGAGGAAACACACCAGTAATGACAGCTGGGCTCAAAGATACTTCCTCTCTGGTGCCTTATTTTTCCCCTCTAACCCTAGTTTTGCTTTGAGACAGCTACTGCAATAACCACATTCAGGCGCTAGGGGAGCTCTGGTCTCCCTGAAGGCCCACACATCAGGATAGAATTTTTCTAAATGAACTTTACTAATAAATTAAGAGAAAAACCAAACAAAAGAAACAGCAAAAGAATAGAAGCAGATGAGTTTATAGAACATGCATTGTTTATTACAGCAATTACAGGTAATTACAATCTAGCCAGAGATTGGCTTAGCTAGCACAGTTTCTGGGTCATTCTTTACCTCGACCCTGCCTGGGGAACCTGGCCCCCAAAAGCCCTATTTATCCAAGACTTTGGTAATTTCCCCTCCAATTCTCTCAGAAACCCTTTCCTCTTCTTCCACAGAGGAGGGCCTGGAAAGTCCCAATGCCTTGCACTTTAGCTAGTAGGACAATGACTGTTTGTCTGTTCAATTGCCTTCATCTGCTTTCTATGACAAGGAGGCAAGAAGAACAGTTAGAAGGCATTATTTACATTATTACAGGAGACATTATTACAGTGGCCCAAGTGATAAAGGGTGATGAAGATCAAGTGAGTGGAGAGAAAGGGAGGGAAGAGATGTAGTTAGGGATAGGGATAGGGATAGGGATGCAGATCAGGATTGAGATTGGGATAGGGACTGGATATGCTGCTAGGTAGCAGCTAGGTAGCTCATTGGGTATGGAGTCAGGAAGACCTGAGATCAAATCCAGCTCCAGATACTACCTGTGTGACCCTGAAAAAGTCATTTAAACTTCTGACTGTCTTAGTTTCCTCAATTATAAAATGGTACCAATAATAATAGTACCTACATTCCAGGGTTGTTGTGAAGATAAAATGAGATAATATCTGCAAAGCACTTAGCACAATGCCTGGCACATAGTAAATGCTTATTCCTCTACCTTTCCCTTTAATTTGGGGGAAAAGGGCAGGGAGGCATCAAGAGGGAAGGTAGAATATAGGATGACTAAGGTTTGAGATCTGAGAGACCAGTAAGATGGTGGTACCTATAATAGAAAGAGGGAGGTTTGGAGGATGGGTGGGTTTAGGGGAAGAAGATGATGAATGATATTTGGGGCAAGTCGAGTTTAAGATACAGATAGAACATCTAGAAGAGAAGCTTAATAGGCAATTGAGAGAAATTCAGTCTGGCTACAAAAATTTTGGAGTCATCTCCCCAAAGATAGTTTTTTCCGTTGAATTGATGTTAGATGAATTAGTGAGGCAGTAAGACACCACTATGGCTTCGGGAGTCTCTGAAGATGAGGAAGATGGAGAAAGTCACCACCAGTAAGTGAATCATCCGACCATCTGACTGAGTTCTGGGAAGGCCAGCCCAGTGCCCAGCCAGGGCTAAAGTCCAAGAGAGAACAGAGAGGAATAAGAAATGGTATGGTGTTTAGGTTTGCTTATAGGAATTTCAGTCAGTGGATTGAGTCTTAGCATGCAATCCTGGTATCTTGAGACAGTACAAGATGGCAGATGCATGTGGAGCTATGCTCTACCAAATGGTAGGAAGACTAAGTAATCTTTCAGTCTATAAAATGGCATTAGGGCCTGAAAAACGAATGTATCCCAGTTACCTGTTGCCCACAGGGGAATTGGTTAGACTCCATAGAGAAAAGGAAGGCAAGATTGTGGCAGAGTTGAAGATAGATGACTAGTGCCACGTGATTGACCCCTTGAGAAAGATCCAAATCAAATTCCAAAAGAAGGAAAAACTAAAGTTTGGTATCACCTTACGCAGGGGTGAGGCCACATGTGGCCCTCTAGGTCTCAAGTGTGGCCCTTTGACTAAATCCAAACTTCACAGAACAAACCCCATTAATAAAAGAATTTGTTCTGTAAAACTTGGGCTGTCAAAAAGCTGTACCCAAGGACCTAGAAGGCTGGCCTCCAGGAAGCAGGTTCCCCACCCCTGCCCTTAAGTCTATCAGGGGAGTCTCCAAGACTGCCCTGGCCTGAGGAAGACATCTACTGGGAGAGAGGTTGAGCACAGAAACCCAAGGCCATCCCTTTCCTTAAAAATAATACAGCTATGGGACCCCACCCCCCTCCCCCCAAGGAAACAGAGGGCAACTCATATAGCCTGATCCTTTAGGTAAGGGGTCTGGTGAAGCCTATGGACCCCTTCTCAGAATAATGTTTTTAAATGAATAAAACAAAATATATAGGAATGAAAAGGAAACCAGTTACATTGAAATATAGTCATAAGAATGTTTTTTTTTAAAAAAAACAAGTTTATAGACCCCAATTTAAGAACTCCTTCTTTAGGGGATGAGTGGCCACCAGTTAGGTATCATGTAGAAAGGATTCTTCTTCGCTAGATGGCCACAGATTTTTAAAACAAATCTTTATTGTTGTGAGTTTGTTATATGGTATCAGGGATTAGGCCCTCTGTGGATAGAGAATAAATGTAAGACAGCTAAAATTATGATGACCCTCTTTCTTTACTAACTGGGGTTCACAGGCAAATATTATTATTATTATACAATAAAATATAACAACAAATAAAATGCAAATAAAACAAATAAAAACAGAGAATCTGTAATATTACATAATATTTTATTGTAACAAATATGCTACAGTGTTCAGATGCTCCCAGATTTATCTGGATGGGAGCAAAATACAAGCCATATAAAGATTATTGAGAGGCATCATGGGATAGTGGATAAAAAGGCAGCCTCAAAACCTCAAAAAAAAAATTGACTAAACAGGTCAAGTCAATAAGCATTTATGAAATGTCTACTATGTACTAGATACTGGGCCAAGCAATGAGGATTCCAGAAAGGCGGAAAACAAAAACAGAAACAAAAAGGTTGGGGCTGTCAAGGAGCTCACATACATAAGATGTATGCAGGTGAAATTGCGGATAATCTCAGAGAGAGATTGTCACTAGATCTAGATCTAACCTTCTAGGGGATTGAGGAAGGCTTCCTGTAGGAAGTAGGATTTTAGCTGAAACTTGAAGGAAGCCCAGGAAAGTAGGAGTTGAAGATAGGGAGGGAGAGATGAGGATAGAGAGAATTCTGGGCAAGGGTAACAGTCAGTGAAAATGCATGAGTGTCTCGTTCAAAAATGAGCAAAGAGACCAGTTTCAACTGGGTCATGGAGTAAATAGAGAGGGGTAAAATGGAAGAAAACTGGAAAGGTAGGAAGGGCCCAGGTTATAAGAGCTTTAAAAGCCCAAGAGAAGATTTTTTTATTTGATCCTTGAGGTTAAGAGTGATACACTAAGCACTAGCCCTGAAGTCAGGAGGACCTGAGTTCAAATTCAGCCTCACATACTTACTAGCTGCGTGACCCTGGACAAGTCACTTAACACTGATTGCCTCCAAAAGCAAACAAAAAAGTGAGCCACTAGAATTTTTTGCTTGGAAGTGGGATAATATGGTCAGGCTCATGGTTTAGGAAAATCACTTTAGGAAAATGCACTAAGTGGAGAATGGGTTGGAGTGGAGAGAGCCTTGAGGCAGAGAGACCAACCAGAAGACCAGAGGTGAGGTGGTAATGGCAGGTATTGGGATGGTAGTAGTATCAGAGGAAAGAAGGAGGTGTATTTGAGAGATGTTATGAAGACAGATTTGACAGGACTTGGCAACAGATGGGATATGGGGATATGAGATACCCTTAATTGTAAGATCATAGATTGCAAAGAAGGTACTGACCTGCATTGGTAGGGAGATTTTCCTTACTTGAAAGTTCTTATACCAGTGAAGTCATGGGCCCAGTTCCTATACATAATAGAGGTTATTAAACTCCTCCTTCACATGGCAGCTAGGTGGTGCCTTAGTGCATAGAGCACTGGACCTGGAGTCAGGAAGACTCATCTTACCTAGTTCAAATCTGGCCTCAGACACATATAAGCTGTGTGACCTTGAGCAAGTCACTTAACCCTGTTTGCCTCAGCACCTCATCTGTAAAATGAGCTGGAGAAGGAAATGGCAACCCACTCTAGTTTCTTTGCCAAGAAAACCCCAAATGAGGTCACAAAGAGTCAGACATAACTGAAATGACTCAAAGACAACAAATTAACTCCTTCTTCAGGAAGCCATTGGGAAAAAAAAATGAAAAAGAGGGGCCTCCTTTGGAGGATTTTCAGAATGCAACCAGTGGCAGGCCCTGGTTTCTTCTTTCTACAGCCCCCAAAATTGAGGACAGGTTAGCAAGTGCCTTCAACTCTGATTGGGATTTAAGAATTTCAGGATACTTTTCTATCTCCTGCATCCTCCCTACCCCTTGATTTCTTTCTCTCTCCCCTCTTTCTTCCCCTCTATATACTAGCTCCCCTATACTGTCTCACTTCTCTCTTTCTGTTATTTTCTGTCCCCCATCCTGTTACTTTTCTGTCCACTGACCTGCTACAGTTCTTGTCCCCCTGTCCACTCTACAGAAGCCCCTCTTCTGGCCTGAATCCCAGCTGTCCCACTCTGGATATAGGCTTACCTAGGTCTGTATTATCAGAAATCTGTCTTCTAGGCTATTGCCAAGGGCCAAAAATTAAAGGGAAAGATAAAGGAGAATAAAAAATCAGACCAGATTATTATACTAGCTTTGTCTCTTTCCAGCTCATCCTCTGCACTGAGGCCAGACCAATCTTCTAAAGCATAGCTGTGATAAAGTTCTTGCCTTATTAAAAGTCTTCAATGGTTCTTCATTGCCTGAAAAGTATATTTGGATCTTTCTGGTGTGGCATTCAAGGTCCTATCAGATTTATGGGTCCAACCTAGCTCTCCAGACATTTCCCACTGTTAGTCTTGACTTGTCAAGCTCCATGTCCATGCTCTTCTGGTTTCAGCCTTGGCACTCTTGTGTACATACTTCCTTCTACCCAAAATGTCTCTACCTAGGAGCATCCATCATCCAAGAAATTAGAATACAAAAAGTTGGAAGGGGCAACACATCCTCTTATTTTATTTTGTTTTATTGATGTCTTTTGTTTTTCACCCCTCAGGCTTGTCCTGATATGCTTTACCCCTTCATATAACCCTCTCTTGAAACAAAGAAAAACTATTGAACAAAACCAAGTAACATAATAACTAACAGCACATGCTATGTTTCACATCTATGGTCTCCCACCTACCGAGAGAAGTGTTTTTCATGATCTGTTCTCTAGCACCAAAATTGGTCAACTACAATTAATATTGTAATTAACACATTTATTATAATATTTAATTAGTATTGTATTAAAATGAACACATTTTAGTGTTGGTTTTGTTTTATTATTGTAGTTTCTGTGTGTGTTGTTCTACTGGTGCTACTTACTTCACCTTGTATCAGTCGTAAGAGTCTTTCTATGCTTCTCTGGATTCCTCATAGCCATTATTTCTTATTGCCCAATAGTACTCCATTATGTTTTTGTACCACCATGTGTCCAATCATTTCTCAAATGATTCTCAGTTTCCTCAATCCAAAGGGGAAGGGCAGAAGTTGCATCAGGCAGGAAGAGATTACTGCTGCAGCAAGAATGCTGACCAGGGAGCAAGGAAGGAATGAATGGTAATACCCAAAGACAAATACCATGTGATATAACTACATCTGCAGGAGTGTCACAGAGCTGTTGGAAATCATCAGTTTACTGAACACTTTTCCAGTCCTTTCCTTCTCTCTCTCAGGAGAGAGATGAGCCTGTCCTCCAATTTTTATTCCTTAAACACTTGTTTACCTTCTTTCCCACTGCTGTTTGAAAATCAGTTTCTCTAAGACAAATGGGGTAGGTGTTACTGTTCTGATGGGAACAGAGCTACTTATTCCCTCTTTCTTGTTCTCCACCTTCATTGGGTCAATACTTCCCAGCTACTCCCTTTATTTTTCCCTTTGGGCATGATTCTCTCTCTAGTTTTACCAGTTTGGAGGAAGGGATTTTCTTTTAAACCTTTTAAACTTCTAAACAGGAAGACAATGGGAAACAAAAGTCATCAAGGGTCCATCTTCAATGCCAACTTCAGCTACCAAAACTTCTAACCCATTTACTTAGTAAGTCCATGTTTTTCTCCCTGCTCTGGGAAGTTATTAAATCTGAATGAATAATTCTTTCTTATTTGCATGGAGTCCCCATGCTAGGACTTGCTCCCAGTAATCAAAATAATAAATTAATTAAAATAATTCTTCTATCTCTCTTTCCTTGAGTAATTCACTCCCTCTATCTCATTTGTTCAAGGGTACAGACAGCTCAGTAATACAATGGTTAACCATATTTATCTTAGAGAAACCAGCTTTTAAAAAAACAACAACCGTGAAATAGAAAGCAAACAAACTCTTAAGAAGCTGAGATTGAGGAACAGGCTCATTCCTCTTCTCAGATGGAAAAAAGAAGGAGGAAAAAGATGGGGGAAATGAGGAATCATGAGTTTTGTTCTCATAAGCATAAAAAATTTCCAGCAACTCTGCATCTGCATGGCCTGGTCATACAATCATTATCTTGGTGTTCTAGCATTCAATTCTCATGACTATGACCATGATAATCCAGTCAAGACATATTTCCACTAGCATCCTCTGTTGCCCAGTCCTCTATACTTGTTCTTCTTCTATACTCGAGTTACCAATGGTGGTTCCAAGTTCCAGCCCAATGTTGTTTTTGTCCCCTCCATTTAGGATTGGAGGGTGGGTTTGCCAGTCAAATCCAGTTCCAGTCCCAGTTTCTCAGGGACTGAAGCAGTAGAACAGTGGCATTTTCTGTCTACCAACCAACAATGTCTCCACTGTCCTATCATATCTTGTTATAGTTATTTGTGTATGTGTTTAATACCTCTACCAGACTATAAGCATGTTGAGGACAAGGACCAAGTCTTATCTATCTTATCAGTGCTTAGCACATAGTAGGAGCTTAAGTATATATAACAAGAGCTAGCATTTATATCATGCTTTAGAGTTTGCAAAGCACTTTACAAATATTATCTCATTTGATCCTCATAACAACCTTGGCAGGGAGGTGCTATTATTATGCCCATTTTACAGATGAGGAAACTGAGGCTGGCAGACATTAAGTGACTTGCCCAGAGGCACACATCTAGGAAGTGTCTTAGGCCATATTCAAACCTAGGTCTTCCAGACTCCAAGTCTAACATTCCATCCATTGTGCCACCTAGTTATGACTACAATATGAATGTCAATATATGAAAGTGTGTTGCCCATTATAAGCCCCAAATTGTCAAACTGCGTAGGCTAAATAGCAAACCTAACTTGGAATGAGGGATCATACCAAGATAGAGAAAATAATTTTTTGAAATAACTGATATTAAAAGCGTTTACTACCCAAAAAAACCCTGAGATTTTGTAATGTTACTTTGAAATTTTCAAAGTGGATTTCATATATTATTTTTTTTGAGCTTCTCAACAGCCTCATAAGGTAGAACACTAAAGTTCATTGAGGTTAAGTCATTTGTGCATAGTTATTCAACTTGTCTGTGTCAGAAACAGAATTTGAAGCTTCCTGACTCCTAGGCTAGTACTCCATTCACTATGCCATGCAGATAAAAGAGGGATTTCAAACTTTCGCAAATAGCAGATAAATTCAGAGCAATTAATGGATAATTTGGCAGGGTCCCCTAGGTATCACAGTGGATAGAGTGCCAGACCTGAGTTCAAATCTGGCCTCGGATACTTACTAGCTGTGTGATTCTGGGCCAGTGACTTCGCCTGGTTTGCCTCACTTTCCTCATCTGTGAAATGAGCCAGAGAAGGAAATGGCAAACCACTCCTGTATCTTTGCCATGAAAACCCCAAATGGGGTCACAAAGAGTTGGATATAACTGAACACCACCACCACCACCACAAACTTCCAAGAGTACATTCCCATTCCCTCCATGGCAGCTTATCACCAAAAGAAAGGAATGGTCTAAGGCATGATCTACGACAGGCATGATAGACACCAAAGGTATGTTGCCCGCCTAAAATAATCCATGTGGTACCACTTTGTTGCTGCCAGCTCTTATTTAACTTACTCAGTAGCTTTTGCTGGGGTGGAGAGATGGGACAGCAACATATTTGCCAGGTGTGTGGACAAGACCACCCATTGTAACTGCCACTTCCTGCTGGTCTTCAACAAATCTTGTCTTGGGTGTTAAAAGATTCTTCTTTAGGACTCCTTTCCATTATCCTCAGGCACTTAGTGCCCTATCCAAACCCACTCTGTTAAAAGGATCAGATAATCCCATTTTTCCTAAGGTGTAAATGACGAATAATACATCCTGTTCACCCTTTCTGGTTATTTACAACTAGACAAGATTCAAAGCTTTACAGAAAAGTAAAAAATCTCTAATAGGGGATTTCAATAAGAAATTATCAGGTGACAGGAACCTTCTAGAGTCCTTAAAATCAAAGCAGATAAGTATTACAGACTATTCCCATGGCTCTCCCTGCTACCATTATTGGTGTCTTCCTTCATTACCCCGAGCCAGTCTGTAAGAGAAGAGAGGAAGAAAAGAAACAGGAAAACTGCTTCTTGAATTGGGGGAGAAGGAGAATCACCAAAAGCAAAACTGAAAATAAAAAACTAGCCCATAACATCACACATCAGTAAGAAGCAACCAGGCTTGTGGTACAAAAGGTTGTTCTTATTGTTTGTCCTTTGTTCTTGAAGAGGACCATGATATCAGGAAGGTGATGCCATGACTTGCATGTGAATTGGATTTAAGGGAGGGAGGGTTGTGCAAGGTCACCAGCCTCACTTTCACCTCCGGAGCCATCTGGGTTCAGTGGCCAAATATAGATCAGGATGACTAGAGATGGCCCTGTGGTACAAATGGACCAAGCTAGTCAAATGTCAACTGGTTGAGCAACATCTGTTGCCCACATATAATTCCATTCATGAGGCATCTATTTGGTGTCTACCATATGACAAGCATTTCACTAGACAATGGGTATACAAAGACAAAAAATTGAGACCAAAGCCCTCATGGATCTTATACTCCACCATTAAAGAGGATTTTCCTGTTTCAACTGAGTGATTAAATATTTTTTGAGACCAACTGAGACCTGATGGTGGAGAAGGGAAAGGAAAATAATACACTCCCTTCCTTTCTCTAAGCAGAATATGAAGGCTCAGAGAAAAGGCATTTACTGTAGGGCCAAAGACTGAGAGAAGAGGTTGGAGCGAGAGGTCAGAGGTCCATAGCATCGGTTTTCAATTTGAAAGCTCAAATTCCATGACTCGTGTAGATTTAGTTCCAAGGCCCCCAGTCCAAAGCAAATCTTTGACAAGTAGCCGTGTTCCAGGACAACAAAGATACTTCGCTTCTCCCCTACCCTTTCATTTCCATACTGCCTCCCCCCCACCACTACCACCACCACTTTGGGAGCTGCTTGAGCAGGAATAACAAGGATGCTCATGCCAAGTAGAGAAGCTGTTGTCCAGCCCAAGTCTCACCTTTCTCCTGACTGCTCCTCTACCCCCAAACCCCTCAAAAGTCCTCATCCACCAGCCAGGACTCCAGAATCACTGGCCCTATTCAGGCATTAGCCTTTTTTTCTGTCCTTTGTGTATCTGGGTGTGTCACTATTTGGTTTCTGTATATTCTAATTGTGATTAAATTGATTGGCTACATTGATTAAATGTAATCAAGATGTGGTTAAAGCACCTCAGATAGTGCAGGCGAGGCTGCTAATTCATTTCTATAAAGAGCAGCAGTTTACAAAGCATTTTCCTCACAACAGCCCCATAAGGTAAGAAGTACCATACATGGGGGAGGCGGAATAGCACCTCCTGGATCTGGAAAATCTGAGTAAAATTGTTTGGCCCTCTCTTCATATCCGAGAAAATGTCTGAATTATTATGGCATCAAAAGATAAAATATTTTGATATTATATAGTAC
>NW_020954587.1:6147696-6165836 GCF_900497805.2 Vombatus ursinus | reverse complement strand
TATATATATTTTATGCATTTCTGAGTTTCTAAACTTTTTCTGTGTCATTTGTTGGCCTTTGCATGTCGTCTGCAGCTTCCACAAAACTCCCCAAAAATTCCCATTTAATTTCTTATGCCAACCCACAATATAGTGAAACTGTGATATATTGCAATGGGGAAAGTCATGATGTGGAAAGGATAACTGTATTATTACTCCCACTTCACAGCTGAGGAAAATGGGAGTCTCAGTGTTAGGTGACTTGCCCAAAGACATCCAGCTAATAAACCAGATGATGTCATAAAGCATCAGAATTGGACCTACAACTCCACGGGCAAAACTAGTAGCCCCTCTACTGCACTATAGAACCCCTCCACTTTCTTCGGAGACACTGAATCTCCTGAATTCAATAGGCAGATGGTGGTGCATAGGATATGCAAAATGAACAGGCCTGCAAGACAACCCACTTACAATGAATATCCCAACTCCTCAGTAAATTCAGTTCCTTGATTTCTTTATCCTCTCAGATATCCACAGCTTTGGAATCATACAATTATAGAATGCTTTTTCAATATGATGTTCATTTTATAGATAAAGGAACCCATCCCTCCACCACCTCCACTCCCTCAAAAAATCTACTCATTGATGGAGTGAGTCAAGGTATGGAGCTGAACTACACTAGCTAAGGCTGAGTATCTCAAACATGCTTCGCAACCCTCTATAACCAGCCTAGCCCCAGGACTCTTCTGATCCCTCCTTCGATTGTCCAAGGCCTGGAAACTAGCAGGTGCCTAATAATTACTTTTTATTTGTTTGATTGTTTGATTGATTAACAGTTGAGCAGCACTGGAGACAGTAGGTCTGCTCAAGTCACTGAGTCAGGGGCAGCTAGATGGCACAGTGGATAGAGCACTAACCCTGGAGTCAGGAAGACCTGAGTTCAAATTTAGCCTCAGACACATAACATTCACCAGTTGTGTGACTCTGGGCAAATCACTTAACCCCAACTGTCTCACAAAAAGAGAAAAAAAAAAAAAAGAAATCAAGTTACTGAGTCTTCACCAACACCACTTCTGTCAATCTCTTTCTCAAGGACTGATAAGCAAGTCAATATTATCCTTGAGATTATGAAGGAGACATTCTATCCTCAGTCCCTGCTTTAGAATTTTGTAGTTCCTTTCTCTGTACACTGCTCCTTTTTCTTCACACCCATCCATATCAATTCTATCTCTCTAATGCCCCTAACCCACTCTTTCCTACAGTTTCCACTGTTCCCACTGGAGCTCCTGGTGTTTTATTAACAAAGTGCATTTCATAGAGCAGATAAGTGGCTCAGTGGATAGGGTGCTGGGCCTGGAGTCAGGAAGATTCATCTTCCTGAGTTCAAATCTGGCCTCAGACATTTACTAGCTATGTGACCCTGGGCAAGTCACTTAACCCTGTTTGCCTCAGTTTCCTCATCTATAAAATGAGCTGGAGAAGGAAATAGCAAATCACCTCAGTATCTTCCAAGAAAATCCCAAATAAGGTCACAAAGAGTAGGACACGACTGAAATGACTAAACAACAACAATAAATGTTTGCCAAATTTAATTAAATTGTGAGGTCATGTGACTTGCCCAAGGTCATAAGTAACTAGCTAACAGTGGAGCTAAGACTAGAACCTTTGTGCACGCACGTGCACACACACACACACACACACACACACACAGAGTTTTGTTGATCTGTTTTTATATGAGGTCACTTTCCTATCACTTCCCAAAGTCCAAGAATTAAACCCTCTTTTGTAACAAAGTATGGTTAAATAAAACAAATCAACACATCTGTCTTCTCTGACAACGTATGCCTTATTCTGCACCTAGAATCTGCCATCTCTCTGCACACATAGAACTGCATTCCTAACTGACGACCTTGCCAGGCAGATCTTTGAAGTCATGATTGGTCGCCGTTCACTTTCCCCAGCACCATGGGCTAACAGAGTGGAGATCCACAGGAGTCCTGGGTGAGAGCCCCCAAAACTTCAGGCTGTAATGAAGTTGATGCCAACCTAGATTTCTACTCTATTTTTCTGAGCCATTAGGGGGTGAGTAGTGGCGGATGGGGAAGCAGCTACCAGCTTTGGTCTATGTGGTCAGGAGACGGTTTAAGTAAGGAAACCAAAGACAGACACCACACTGAGTATGTCTTGGGGGGAAAGGAAGGGGGAGGATGAATAGTATTGAATTGGGTTATAACAGCTTACATTTATCTAGCCCTTTAAGCTAGTTCGTGATGAAATTGAGATGCAAAGCCAGATGACCTGTAAATACTAAGCTCTTTCTATGGGCACCACACATATTGGCTGCCCAAACCGGGATTTAAAATTCTGACCTGAGGTTTTGACCTACACAACTGCCTGTAATCAAAGCCCACCTGTCCCCTAGAGAGTCCCAGCTTTAACCCTCAGCCTCTGCCAACCCAGGCAAGAATGGAAGGCAAATGGTTCAATGGAAGAGAACCCTGGGTCTGCAGTCAGAGGACACAGGGAGGAATCTAGCTTCTTTTCCTTGCAACCTGATTCTCTGGGCCTCAGTTTCTTCATTTGTAATATGACGAGATTGAACCAGATGTTGATCTCTGAGCTCTGTTTCACCTCTCAATTCTATGATCTCCAAAGCCAGGGCACAGAGGCCCTCACCCCCAGAGGAGCTGGCTTCCCCAAAGAAAATGCAGGTGCTGCAAGATGCCCTCCCCTAGCTGGTGAGGTGACTGTGGGAGGCGACATGCTATATATAATCTTGGTCTGTTGTCATCAGCTCTGACCAGGGAGTAGACAGATGAGAAGGCTATTATGGTTCAGCCAGGGGTCGGGGGGCAATCCAAGCAGCAGTACTCTGAACCCCACAGAAAGGATCTCCCTCCCTTCTCCTCCCCTTCCAGACTCACTCCCCCCAGGAGCCCACTGGGGATTATAAAAGCAGCCGATATATCATAAAAGGAAACTGGATGGGATATGGCAAGTCTCAGCTGGAGGCCAACAAGGTCACGGGGATTGAGGGAATCTGGCCCAATCACGGCACAGGGGTTCCCCCAGAGAGGCGGCTCTGCTTGGTTTATTTTTATGGGGATCTGCAATGTTAGCGCAGATAAGCCGTGTTCAAAGGCTGCATTATTTAACTCTCACTAAGGCAGTGCCCACACAGGGTTAGGTTAGCCTCTATATAAATGCCAGACTACACAATCCCTCCCCTGTAGAGAAAGCACAAACATAACAATACCGTTAACGGCAAAAGTTCAGCCCTAGTCACTCAAACCCTGAAGCCAGGGTGGAAAGAGAAAGATGGGGACTGGAGGAGGAGGCAAGGTCTGGGATCAGTGCCTTCTTTCCTCCTCCCCTTCCCACACCTCAGCCTCTCTCAGGCTCCAAGGATAGTCATGTGTAATTATTAGACTGGGGTAGAAGTCTTTTGTAAAGTGGGGGAGGGAAAGAGAGGGAGAGAGACAGAAAGAGCGAAGAGAAGAGAGAGGAGAAGAGAGAGAGAGGAGAAGGAAGAGGGAGAGAGAAGAGAAGAGGAGAGAGAGAGAGAGAGAGAGAGAGAGAGAATGAGAAATGTCAAATTTAGAGTAAGAGGGAATCTTTAAGCTCATCTCATCCAACCATTCTCACTTTATAAATGTGGAAACTGAGACCCAAAGAAAGGAAGGGATTTGCCTAAGTTTACACAGGTGGTAACAGAACAGGATTTAAACCTAGACCCTTTGCCTCCACATCTGTCAGTTAGTCAGACAACAAACATTTATCAGACGCCCTCTATGTGGCAGGCATTATGCTAAGCTCAGAACTAACAACTACAATAAAGACAGTCCCTGACTTCAAGGAGCTCACAACCTAAAGAGGGGAGACAACCCACAAGAGGAAGCTGAAGGGAGAGTGGGGGAGGGTAGGAAGGTACCTAGAGAAATTTGTCTTTGAAACCTTCCGCCATCCCTTTACTCTCCACATCAGCTCTGACCGGTGTCCTCTGCTCTAAATTGCTGCTCCCTCCACAGGCCCTCTTCTGCAAACCTGCTCTCAGCTAGCTGTCACATTTTCAATAAAAAGGAAAGGGCTGCTAATGGTTTAACATGTAACCTTACAGGGCTATTTGCTATTTCCAATTTAACTGGACAATGCTTTAACTCAAAGGAAGGAAATGGTAGAGCTTCAGTTAATTGGGAGATATTTGAAGACATTCATTCCCAGCTCAAGTCATACCTGATCCCTCTGGCCTATTCTCGCTGTCGAATGTTGAATTTGGCCTGTTGTGCATCTGACTTCATTGATTAACATTTGCGTACATCCCAGGTGAGTACCTCTGGGCTGAACATTATTGACACAAGCCCTCTCCAAAGCCAGAAGCGTGACTAATGGGCAGCCCGAGGACATCCCCCAGCAGACACACACCTTGCCAGTCATACACCCAGTAGGTGCTCAGTAAATATTCATCAATTAGGAGAAAAAAAGGCAACTAAAAAAAATGCCTTGGAAGGAATAAACACAGCATGGAGCAAAGGAGATGGATTAGTTCAGAAGAAGGTTATAGGTAAGAGTGTAGATGAGAGAAGAGGGCTCATAAATGACAGGGTGGACTGGGAAAATCAGAAAGAAAGAACTGTATTTGGGAGGGGTGCAAACTCTACTTCAAAAAGAAACTGAAGACTAAAGAATACTTGATTACTACCTATGAACATAGTAAAGAGTGGAGTTCCCTCTGCATCCTTTTGATGACTTGAGGAAAGGCCTAGATCTAATTCTCACTAGCAATTAACTTGTTCCTGGGGACAAGCTGTGCCAGAAGCCTCCCTCTCCAACCCATAAAGAGCAGTTTGAGTCAGAAGCTGAGTTGATAAGCATTTCTTCTGCATGAGTACCCGTACAAAGTACGGAAGCTACAAAGAAAGGCAAAAGACAGTCCCTGGCCTCAAGGAATTTACAGCCCAACTAGAGAGACAACATGCAAACAACTCTGTTCAAGCAACATACATAGAAAATAAGTTAGAGATAATCTCAGAGGAAAGGCACAGAGGGGGACTGGAAAGGCTTCTTTTGGAGAAGGTGGGATTTTAGCTGAGACTTGAAGGAAGACACAGAAGCCAGAAAGCTGAGGCAAGAAGGGAATTTATACTCTTGCAGATGAGACGAAGAGTTCAGTAAAACGGAGACTTCCCAAGTACAAATCCCAAAAGAAAGCAGTTAAAGAAAAGATGGAAAGTCTCTAGGAACCAGATGGAAAGCCTGAGTGATTGAGAAACAAACCTCCCAGGCCCTGTAAAATCACTGTATATTTATGGAAATGTGTCAGGAAAACATGATTTACTATTAGCTTCCATTCATCTGAAGGGGCATTTAGTATGATGAGAAAAACCTTGGTTTTCCTGGAGGTCTGACAAAAGCATACTGTGCATTACTTTGGAAATATTAATGAATGCACTGACAGCAATGATGTGCTGCTCCTTCTATAATAAGACAGCAAGGTGGCTCAGTGGAGAGACTGGGTCTGGAGTCAGGAAGACTTGAATTCAAAGCTAGCCTCAAACAGTTATTAACTGTGTGACCCTGGGCAAGTCACTTTACCTCTGTTTGCCTCAGTTTCCTGAACTGTACAATGGGGATAATAATAGCATCTACCTCCCAGAGCTGTGAAGAATGAGATTTTATTTATAAAATGCTTAACACAGTACCTGACATACAGCAGGTGCTTATTAAATGTCTCTTTCCTTCCTTCCTTACTAATGAGAAGAGACTACAAGACAAGTTTGATTTCATTAATTCAACAAGCATTTGTGGGGGCAGCTAGATAGAGCACCGGAGGCAGGAAGACCTGAGTTCAAATCCAGCCTCAGACCAGACACTTGACACTTCCTAGCTATGTGACCCTGGGCAAGTCACTTAACCCCAATTGCCTTAAAAAAAAAAAGGAAAGGGAGTGCCTACTGTGTACAGGCATGGTTCTAAGGTTTAGGAATACTGACAAAAAATGAAGAGTTCTTTCCCTCTAGGAGCTTATGTTTTTCTGTAATTTTTCTAGAATTAGGGATGAATAACAACAAATATCAAACAAGGTAACAGTATCAGTACCACTGGTCATTTGTATAGCAGTTTAGAGTTTACAAAGCACTTTCATATATAATATATGACTTGATTGCTGCTTCATTCTCAAAGAAGACCATGACATCAGGGGCTAGGTCATCTCATTTGAAATTCACAAAGAAGAGCATGAGATAGAGTTCTACTGTGTAGGACAGAAAGGTAAGGCACCATACACCAGTTAAATGTAAGCTCCTGGTGGGCAAAACTATTTCTTTGTTGTTGTTTTTTCGTTTTTGTTTTGCGAGGCAATCAGGGTTAAGTGACTTGCCCAGGGTCACACAGCTAGTAAGTATCAAGTGTCTGAGACTAGATCTGAACACAGGTCCTCTGACTCCAAGACTGGAACTCTATCCACTGCGCCACTTAGCAGGGCAAAAAACTATTTCATCCCGTTGTTGTTGTTGTTGCTGTTATCATTGTAACAACGACTGGCCAAGGAGGGCCATGTACTGGAAGTACATGGATATTTGGGGAGTTGACTTCCAGGCATGGAAAGTCTGGAAGTTCACATCAAAGGGGTAGCCAGAAGAGGAAAGGGGACTTATGCAACTGATGTTACAAAGGGAAAATCAAGAGTACATGGCAACAGATTGGATATGGAAGCTGAGAGAGTGAGAACGACACTTAAGCATTGAGTCTGAGTGACTGAGAGCATGGTGGTCCCCTTGACAGTAATAAAGAAGCCAGAAATAAAGGATGGGTTGGGATGAAAAATAATGAGTTCAGATTTAGACCGGTTACTTTTAAGATGTTTCTGGGACTTTCAATTCAAGATGTCTAATAGGTCACTGGAGATGCAAGAATGGAAGTCAGCTATGAGCTTAGGGCTGGATAAGTAGATTTGAGAATCATCAGTATAAAGATGACAATTAAATCTATGGAAGCTGATGAGATGACCAAGTGAAATAGTATAGAGGGAGAAGAGAAGAGGGGAGCCCTACGGGACACCCACAAGTAGTGGGCATGACCAGAATAAAGACTGAGCAAAGGAGACTGAGGAATGGTCAGATAGGTAGGAGAAAAACCAGGAGGAAGCAGTGTCATGAAAAACCTAGAGATAAGACAGCAACAAAGAGAAGAGGATGATTGACAGTAGCAAAGGCCGCAAAGAGCTCAAGGAGGATAAAGAATGAGAAAAGGTCATTTGCTTTGGCAATTAAGAAAATGTTAGTAACTCTGGAGAGAACAGTTTCAGTCAAATGATGGCGTTGGAAGCCAGACTGAAGAGAGTTGAGAAGACAGTAAGAGAAAAGAAAGGGGAGGAACCTGCCATATATGGCCTTCTCAAGGAGTGGAGCTACAGAAAGGAGATCTATGGGAAGAGAGCTAGGAGAGATAGATGGATCCAATGAGGGTTTTCTGAAAACAGGGGAGGCATGGACATGTTGGTAGGCTTTAGGGAGGCAGTAAGTAGACAGGGAGAGATTGAAGATAAGTGAGAAAGTGAGGATTATGGAGGGAGAAATCTGGAGAAGAGAGGATAGAATAGAATCACTTGAATGTGTATAGGGGTTTGCCTTGGCAAAGAGAAAGACCACCACCTTATGTGAGACAGGGGTGAGGAGGAGATAATGGCAGAAAGCATCTATATGATGTGAGATAAGTAGGAAGAAGAGGGAGCCTTTGGTGAATGGCCTTAACTTTTTCAGTAAAATATGAGGCAAGATTCTTAGCTGGGACGGTGGCAGGAGAGGAAGAATGAAAAGGGTTGGAAGAGCCATTGTGATAAGATAGTGAGTCAATTAGGGAGGTGTAAAAGGATTGCCTTGCAGTGGTGAGGGCCCAGTTGAAGTTACTTGACATAAATTTGTCAGTCAGTAAATATCCCTTTGGAAAAACTGATTGATGTTAATTGGTTAAATGATATCTGGGTACCTAAAATGTCCAATAGGGAGTTGGTGATGCAGCTAAGATGATGGAGCCAAAGAGAGAGAGAGACTATAGCTGAAAACACAGATCAGGGAATCAGTCTTGATAAAGATAATAATTGAACACATGAGAGATGATGAGATTCCCCAAGCAAGAGAGTATAGAGAAGGAGAAATAAAAGAAGTCACAGGACAGAGCCTTGGGGGATACCTACAACTAAGGGGAATGACATGAATGGAGATCCAGCAAAGGAGACTAAAAGAAGGGATTAGACAGGTAGGAAAAGAACCAAGAGGGTCCTTAAAAATCTAGTGACACAAACACAGAGAGTCCAACTCCTAAATCTGTCATTTGTTAGCTATGTGACATCAGGCAAGTCACTTAACCTCCCTGAGACTCAATTTCTTTACCTTTAGATGGGGATAATAAGACTGTCTATTATGAGATTGCGAGGGTGAAATGAGATAATATATATAAAGCCATTTGTAATCCAAGAGTGCTATATAAATATGAATCACTATTAGTTTACAAACAATAACAATTTATGACATTTATCCAAAAGCACACAACTAATATGTTAGAGGTAGAGCAAGAGCCTAGGTCTAATTCCAAAATCAAGCACTTATTCCAGCACATAAGAGGAGCATTGGGCTAATTCAATTAAATTCAAAGAAAGATATGCTTTCTTACTTATGTAAAATTTCCAAAAATTTTGAAAATATGAAAAAAGAGGAAATAATAAATGGAAATACTCCCTGCATAATACTTATGTTAGCATCTTTTCAAATATTAAGTAATTTTGGTTGTTCAGGAACATTAAAAAGTATGTTACTCATGGCTCAGATGATACCCCATCCCACAGGAATTTACTGCTCTGGACTCACTTAAACTGGGTTCAATCCTGGGGGAGCCTGAACCCAAAGAGAAGGTAGTCAAGCCTTTCTCACACTCTCAGCCTCACCTACCCTACCCCAGAGTCACAGGGAAAATATCTAAAATAAAGCTTTGGTACGGCTTACACCTAAAGTCTTCCAAAAAGTGGGTTAATAGAGTCTCTTCAAGAAAAAGTATTCATTGTTCAAAACTAAAAATAAATAAGTTAATATTAAAAAATAAAGAAAGAGGAAAAGGACCCATACATACAAAAATATTTATAGTAGCTCTTTTTGTGATGGCAAAGAACTGGAAATTAACTGGGTGCCCCTCAGAAAAGATCTGAACAAATTATGATATATGACTGGTGGGATACTATTGTGTTATAAGAATACTGAAAGGAATAGCTTCAGAGGAAAAAGAAAAGGTATTCAATGTAGAAGGTAGAAATTAATTATAGGACAACTATTTATTTCTTCTATCACAAAAGAAATACTTAAAACACAAAAGACTCATACGTGTACATTAACATATACTTAAACAGAAAACAATGAAATATCACACCTATTATATTCTCCTGAAAGGTGAAGACAACTTTAGAGAAGCACAGAACAGATATTTCATTTTCATCTCTAACTTAAACTATCTGCACAACTCTCAAGTCCAGATTTCCCGGCAAGACAGAGCATGTTTCGTACTTTCTTAATCCTTTCAGTTACAGCAGCTTCCTGGTAGTTTCTCCTGATAATATTTGTAAAGGGCTTTGCAAACCTTAAAGCACTTTATAATGAAATAATATGTCAAGGACTTTGTAAACCTTTAAGTGCCGCATGCATATCAGTTATTACTATGGCCCCTTCTTAGAGTAAGTCATCATGATAACATACTCTCAGATCAGTTTTCTCGAGTTCAACAAGTATCAAAGTTCAGTGATCACAGGTACAATAAGCAGCTACCAGGGCAAGTTTTTCCCACCTTTGGGTAGCAGTTCTGGCAAATTTCCCTCAGTCTGGAAGAATTCAAGACATTTAAGAGCTTCTACAATCTGACTGCAAACTTTTCTTTGCAGAATTGGGAAACCACAAATAGAGAACATCAGACTTTTTCAGTTAGTTGATTTGTCATGACCTTTTTTTCTTCCTCTATTTTTATTTTTTACTATAAAGGATGGATCTTTGGAAGGGAGTGGGTGGAGGAGTTATAGTGGGAAATTCATAAGTGATGTAAAAACAAAAGATGGCAGATAGGGTCTGGCCCTGTGATTTCATTGCTATTATCTTGGACAGAACAATGGCATCTTTCAGAGAAGCAAACTTTCTACCGATGTAGGTCAGCCTCTTCTCTGCAACTTAGTATTGGAGAGTTTCTTACAGCACTGAGGGGATACGTGATGGGTTGGGGGCGGGGGACAATGCACTCAACCAGTATGATTGAGAGGCAAGATTTGAAATTGAGTCTTCCTGGCTTCAATGCTAGATCTAGCCACATGCCAAGCTACTCTCAAAACCAAAACATATCAACAAGCATTTGATTTTTTTTTTTTTTAAGAAGGGCCGTGTTTTATTTATCTGTGTTTTCCCAGTTTCTGGCACAGTACTTTTCTCAGAAAGTACTCAATAAACGTCTACTGAACAAATGAATGAGTGAGTGAATGAATTCAGCATGGTCCTCCTGAATTCAAGATGAGCTTACACTTTCTAAGCTACAAGAAACAATTTTTTTCTTTTTTTTTTTTCAGCATCCAAATCCCACCTGCCCTAAGCTCTTTTTTTTTTTCTAACTGTGGTCCTTCCTCCAGCAAGGCTCCAGACTTATCTTTGATATGATTATTCTCTAAACCCAGAATCAGCTAGTCTCCCTTAAAAGAGAGCCTCACCATCATGAACTTGCTACATACAGTTTAATTGCCTATAGTCATGTAACAGCAGTAACAATAAAGCTTTGGACAATTAAGCACACACACTGGGGGTAACTTGGGAACAATAGGATCATGGATTTAGGATGTCAAAGGACCTTAAAGGTCAAGTTCAACCCTGGCATTTTGCAGATGAGAAAACTGAGACCCAGAGGATGTTAAGTGACTTACCAAGGTCACATAACAATTAAGTAGCACAGCTGGGGTTCAAAACCTGGTCCTTGAATCAATATTCAGTGTTCTTTACTATTTATCTTGGAAATTCCCCATAGGATCAAACTCAGAATCTTTACATTTAATAGATTAATAGATTTATGTAGCCGGACTCTGGACTCATTCTCCCAACCTACATGTAATGTAGATGTAGATCTATCTAATATGAAATTTTTGACTTGTACAGAGCATGAATAGATATCTGATCTGAGATCTGGCCCATTCAATCTCCAAGGGAAGCTACAATTTTTACCTCTGTGGAGGGTAGAAGGAGGACCATGCCTATATTGCCAAAAGCTGGCCAAACAAGGGAGGATTCAGGACTTCCATGGCTGGGCAATCTTTCTTTCACTTTTATCTCTGAGGGTTATACAACTAGAATTGCATCTACCTACCCTACATCTAATATCTATAAGCTAAGTGTATGATACTCTCTTTTAAGGGTTCAAAATAAAATATACTTTCTCTAGTCATTCTTAAAGGGAGGATAACATTTAGCTTACTCTCATGAGCTTAGCTCTGTCCCATCAAATGCTAGTTGCACAAAAGACAATCACAGATAGTTAATAAACTTCATTATCAAAGTCAGCAGTAAACAGAAATTGGAGAAGTTATGCAGTTGAAAGAAGACAAAAGAACATGCAAGAGTAAATGAGATCTCAGCTCAACCAAGAAGAGAAAACGATTTCACCCAGGGAACCTGCTCTTAAGCATTCTCTCTAGGGTTGCAAGCTCTGGGAATTAAGTGATATGTTGGGGGCTGGCTTCCCCACATGTCTGTGACTCTGGAAAGATCTCTCAGCTGCCATTCAAAAGTTCATGCTTTCCTCTCACCCCTCTCACTCAACAGTCCTTCTCCTCCTTTCTTTCTGGCTCCCCCACTTTAAAGCATTCTCTTCTCCACTTAATCAGGTACAGCACAGCAAAGTTCTCTCAGTCCATCAGGAGTTATATCAAGATCTCTTCCCCATCACCTTGTTAAGGCACAACCATATATATATCAAGCCTTGATCTTATTTCCTGAGCTCTACTTCCACATATCTTTCCAACTTTATGTCCAGCATCAAACTCAACTGTCCAAAACATAATTATCTTCCTTCCCCAAAATATCCTTCTTACTAAACTTCCCTGTTTCTGTTGAGTAAGGAAGGGGGAAGGGCAGAAGAGAATAAGAATTTATACAGAGCCTACTGTGGGCTACGCACTATGCTAAATGCTTTTTACAAATATTATCCCATTTGATCCTTACAATAACAACCCTAGGAGGTAGATGCTATTATTATTCTCATTTTACAGATAAGAAAACTGAGACAAACAGAGGTTAAGTGACTATCCCAGGGTCACACAGTTAGTAAGCATCTGAGGTCAGATTGGAACTCTCATATCTTCCGGACTCCAAGTTCAATGTTCTGGGACTTAGTAAACTCTATGTAAATGTTAGCTATTTTTTTTAACTCATTCAAACTATGGTGGTAATGGCTTATAGTGGTTTGATCTGTTGTCCCACCCAACAACATTTTCATTTTAATAGGGCCCCAACCCAAAGGAATATAGGCTGTATTTCTAGCCAGTGCTATTGCATTACATTATCATCTCTGTAGGGTCCCAAGGACCCAGGACCTTTTAGAAAGAGGGATAGAAACAAACTGGAGGCATCCTACTGAAAGTGAGACTGCCATCATTCTCACTAGTCCAGAGAGAGGATGGAGGAAACTGTGCTACCCTAAATGCACTCTGGGGCAAGATATGAGGGAGGGACATGTAATCTGTATGCTGCAGCATCTAAGGATAGCTTCTCTTCTTTCCATTGCCCTTGAATTGAGAATTTGGGTAACCGTGGGAGCCTGGAGGGCTGCCATGCTTCTATTTGGGATGGCTAAGGCAATGGCCATGGTGACCCTGAACATAGCTACTATGGTAGCCAGAGGCACAAACAAACAGCCAGTGAACAATCCATCTAGAGCCAGCACTATGGGAGAGATTTTGATCCAAAAGCAGGGAGTGGAGCAATGAAAAAGAAAATGCCACTTTGCTACGAGTGCCAGCTATTATAACTCCCCATTGGACTGTCGAAACAGGAAGAGAAAACTGATTTCCATGACCATAGCCTCTTCTTTCCATTGTTTACACAAGGGACGACAAAGTATGGATATTCCCTTCCCTTATTTGTGCATGGTGCAGAGAATCCCTCAATGATCTAGGAAGACGAGGGGAGGAGGTTTAGGAGATGACTCCAAACAGGAGTTCTAATCTATTTCTTCTCATTTTACTTTATGTACAATATATTATATGATTGCACAATGGTATTTATGGCTGTGGGGGGTTGCAAGTTAAAAAAGGGGGGTCTAGACATACAGGGTGAGGGCTTTTATAAATCATAGATTCTATTTTATATTCTACTTCATCCCCTAGCTTAATTCCAACCTGGCTAGCACCACAAGCTTAGAAGTAGGAGAAGCAATCTAGACATGAAGCCAGTGGGAACACTGAAGCCTTTTGGGGAAGTTATTTCTATGTATACACCAAGAGCAGCCTGAGGAGACCAATGAATTGGGTAGAATACCACCTGACTGGAAACTCAGATATTGCACCCCTTTATTGGACAATTAATACAGTGACACAATGTCATTTTATAGGATTAAAGAAGGCAGTACTCAGTCTCAAGGGATTTGGATTGCTTACAATCAATCAACCAATTACATATTTGTTAATGAATACTATGTTCAGTGTATTGTGCCTCAGCTAGGCACTGAGAATCAAAAAACATTTTTAAATGTAGTCTTTGCCCTCAAGAACTCTGTATTCCATCAGAGAAACATTAATACATATAAATGAAGCAAAATATATAAACACTAAATACAAAGCAATTTCAAGAGAGGAAAAATTCATGGGAGAAATGCTAGCAACTTGTGGTATCAAGAATGGCCTTATATAAAAGGTGGCCCTTAAACTTGTAAAAAAGCTGGAAATGTTGGGGCATGAGGACTTGCATTCCAGACAGGCCCCGTAAAGACAAAGATACAGGGCAGAATTTCTAAGTGTCACTGGTAGCCTATATTATTTCAGAAAATGGAAAAGTAGAAGATACTTTGGCTGCTTGGCTCCCCTCAAATCCTATAACTTAAATAGTTGAGAGGAAGGAACAATCATCTTTGGGCTGGAGTGACCAAGGAAAGCATCATAGAGGAGACGAGACCTGAGCCTTTCTAGTAGGTAGAATTTCAACAGAAAAAGAAGGGAGAGAAGGGTATTCCAAGTAAGGGGAACTGGATGATGTGGTGGGTGGCATGGATAGGGATGTTCAGGAGGCAGAGAGTAGATAAATTTAGTTGGAGGCAGGGTTCTCATAGACTAGGAATAGCAGTATAAAAGGCCAGTAAAAAATTCTGTTCTTTTCTATCCATACTTTCGATTAAACCTCTTACCTTCCAGACTACTTAGAGTGACATCTGGAGAGATTAGTATGTTAGAGCCATGGGAGCAGCAAGGGAATTTTGTAGGTCCTGCTACTATAAAACTGTAACAGAGAGTTTTGTCTTGATCATTGAGGCATATGCTCTCTTTAATAAGTGTATGCTTATACCCCCGAGAACATTCCTTACTTAAAAGTCAGACGAAGGCCTCAAAGTCTGGCACTTGATTTAAGTCAACTTGTCAACCAGGTAAAGCCTAATTTATTTCCAGGATATTCCTGAGAAGTGGCCTTTAGATGAGGGTGCAGGGGGAAAGAGTGTTGGACTTGGAATAAGAGGGCTTAGGTCTCAATTCTGGCTTACTACTTGTGTGAACATTGGACAAATCATGACCCTTCGGGGGGCCTCAGCTCCCTCATTTATAAAAGATGAGATTTGGGACTGGCTGACCTCTACAATCCCTTCCAGCTCAGAATCTATGATTTTATGGCCAATCTGAAGCTAATAGCTCTGAAGTCCTCTTTAAGAGAAGTAGCATTGATGATGAGTGGACCACTGCTTTTGCCTCTTTCTCTGGTCAACAAAAACACTTCCATTTTACTCAGCTAAGGTACTGAGGGCAGGGAAAAGTGCAGAGTACATTCTATTCTTACCACTCAGGGGAGGGCAATAGCGCCTCAAGGGAAATCAAGTTACTCCTGTGGCTTTTTTAGCTTGTGTTGGGCTATGGAGTTTGAGGTCCCAAAAGTAAATACTCTTTCTTGCTGAAATTTCCAGGCATCACTGATGTGTAAAGGGAGGAGGGTCAAATCAAGTTCAAATGAACCAAAATCCCCTTCTCAGAGCTAAGCCACACTACAGGATTCCCCTTTTCATTTCCAACCACCTGGCAGAAAAAAACAAATCTCCCAAGTTATCATCAGTAACACACCCCACCCCAAACTGACTCCTGAGCATGGCTAAGTAGGACTGGCACCATCAGAACCAGTCTTGCCAGAGGAGGAGGTGGCAGATCGTTTACATGATGTTATCCCAATGGTAGCAAGGTCTATTACCACCCTCAGCAGGCATTTTATGTCATTCCCAATTCATTCTTCTTTCATCTTGGAGTCTTTAAACTCCTTCTCCAGCTTCTAGCCAGCAGTAGGGGGCTTAAGAATTAATTTCCCCTGGATAGTTATTTCTTTGGAGATCTGGCAGCTAGTATGGTACAGCTACTACATCATCTTCCATACTGTTAATACTCAGCCCCCTCTAAATCAGTATCAATCAATCAAGACAGATAAGGGTGCAGTGAATCAAGCTCTGGACCTGGAGTCTGGAAGACTTGAGCTCAAATCCAGCCAGACTTGAGTTAAAATTCAGCCTCAGATAGTTACTAGCTGTGTGAACCTGGGCAAATCATTTAACCTCTGTCCGCCTCAGTTTCCTCATCTATACAATGAGGATAATAATAGCACCTATCTCCCAGGGTTGTTCTGAGGATCAAATGAGACAATATTTGTAAAGTGCTTTGTAAGCCTAAAAGCACTATAAAAATTCCTGTTTTTATTATTAAATGATTATGATGCACCAGGCATCCATCTACCCACTAGAGATACAAAGACTAAGTAAAAGCAGCTTATATTCATCTAGTGAGGGAGACAACAAGTACATGAACAGCTACAGTCAATTTAATTTAATAAACTTTTTTTTGAAAATATTCATTATATTTATTTTTTAATTTATGGAATAAAACAAGCATTTCCATAACACAGCATAATAAAAAATATAATTGCACATGAAGCCATACATCTATTATGTACCACTTGCTATTCCTTTTAAATATATAATAAAGTTATCATGTAAATTTCTTTTTCCCCCTTTTTTCTTCCCTTCTCCCACAATTAAGTACCTACTATGTGCCAGGCACTATACTAAGAGCTGAGGATACCAAAAAAAAAAAAGTTTCTGCCTTCAAGGAACTTACAATCTAACAGCGAAGATAACACACAAAAGAGACCTGAAAAGAGGGAGTGTCTGTGTGTGTGTGTGTGTGTCTGTCTGTCTGTCTGTCTGTCTGTGTCTGTGTGTCTGTGTCTCTGTGTGCTCGTATGCCCACTGGCCAATAAGGAGTACCCCATGAGGTGGGGGGCATAGAGTTAAAACCACATGGAGTTACATAGAAAGTTGCTCCACCTTTAGTCCTTCAATCAGAGAGGAGAGGCAACTGTGAGTTATATAGTAGAAACACACTGAGTAGTTGAAATACAGCCCTAAAAGGGAAGCCACTATTAGCAGGTAGGAAGGATCTGGAACAGCCTCCTTCTGTTCAAGCTGAGCTGTGAAGAAAGACAGGAATTCAGAATCAGAGATGGGGGTGAAGAACATTCCAGATATAGGAGAGAGTCAGCACAAGGCTATGGAGAAAGATGGAAAATTGCGTGAATAAGCAAATGAGGCAGTATGGCTGGGCAGGAGAGTACAATCAGTTCTGCTATAACAATTATTTTGAAAACATGAATTTTTCCAATGCAATTGATCTATTAAGAAACAATTTGAGCAGAACATGCATTTCACCTTGACTTATACATGGTTTTGTCCCTGAAAAACATCAGGAACACAGAAAACAGCACCACTTCACAATAACACCAAGCTGTACCCTTGGAGATGCTCACTTCCTTCCACAAACAAATCAAGTACTTTTCAGGGTAAAGTGTCATCTTTATTATACAATAAATCTTACTTATTGACTATATATGATGCAGTAGGAACTGTGGGCAGAGGAGGGCTGGTCAGCATCTATGCACTCTGCTCCCATCATTCCCCATCTTCCCCTGGGGGGTGGGGGTGAAGGCGGATGGGGGGGGCCCGTGGTGGTGAAGGTGGCCACCTGTGTGCCAAAGTTGTAGCCCACCAAGGCTACCCTCTCAACTGTAGCCGACTGACTTTACCACTCCAATCCTTTGGGAGCCAGGACTTAGACAGAGCAGCAGACCCAAGGTCTCTGACACTTTCACTATTTGTTGTAGCATTTTTAACATGTACAAAACTATGCTACCATTTTAATTAGGTTCCTATCTTTTTTTAATGTATCACTGATGAAGTTTTTGAGTGTTGTGTCCCTAACCCCATTTTCCCATAAGTCCTGTTGCTTTTATTGCGAAATTTTGCGTAGTGTGATCATTTTTCAAACACATATGTCGAATTATAGCAAAACTGAACACAGAGGGGAGTAATGTGTAAGAAAACCAAAACAATAAGAAAGGGCCAGGCTGTGAAGAGCTTTCAGTGGCAAACAGAGGAGTTTATATCTGACCCTAGAGGCAAGAGAGAACCACAGGGTTGTGGGGAGGGAAGAACATGATCAGACCTGCATTTCAGGAAAGTCACTTTGACAGCTGTGTGGAGGAGAGATTGGACTGGGGTGGGGGGTGGGCGAAACTTAAGGTAAAGAGACCAATTAGAAGGCCATTGCAATAGTCTAGGTGAATGAAAATGCAGGCCTGAACTAGGGCTGTGGTTGTACGAGTGGAGAGAAAGGGATATATATGAGAAATACCAAGATTTGATAACTAATTGGATATGTGGGGTGAGAATGAGTGTTAGAAGTTGAAGATAACGCCAAGTTTGGGAACCTGAGGGATGGTGGTGCCCTTGACAGAAATAAGGAAGTTCAAAACGGAGGTAGGTTTTCAGGAAAAGATAATAGGTTCTATTTTACACTTATTTGTACCGGCCGCGCCGACCTTATGCCGGCCGTGCCGAACACTCCTCCTATAAGGAGCAGG
>NW_020954587.1:6123288-6147686 GCF_900497805.2 Vombatus ursinus | reverse complement strand
CTTACCCTAATCTTGCCACAGCGCCCACCTGGCAGTTGCCAACATCAGACAGTCCCTCACACTTATTGAGTTTAATTGCATATAAGACATCCAGTTCAAAGTGTCCAACAGGCTGCTGGTAATGTGAGACTAGAGCTCAGGACAGAATGGTATAAAATCCTTTCAATAGTTTCATCATCCAAGTCATCAGATGCCTCCAAACCAAAAGTCATTGTAATTGTTGTTGAATCATTTCAGTTGTGTCCACCTATTTGTGACCCCATTTTGGGGTTTTCTTGGCAAAGATACTGGAATGGTTTGCCATTGCCTTCTCCAGTTCATTTTACAGATGAGAAACTTAGGCCAACAGGGTTAAGTGATTTGCCCAGGTTCACACAGCTAGTAAGTGTCTGAAGCTGGATTTGAATTCACGAAGATGGGTCTTCCTGACTCCAGGTCAGGCATTCTGGCCACTATGCCACCTAGCTGCCTGAGAATCGTTAATATGGTCATACTGTGCTCATAGGCAGGGTCAAATCCTGCCTATGAGCATCACCTAGTTCT
The DNA here is from genome assembly GCF_900497805.2 of Vombatus ursinus. Taxonomy (NCBI): domain Eukaryota; kingdom Metazoa; phylum Chordata; class Mammalia; order Diprotodontia; family Vombatidae; genus Vombatus; species Vombatus ursinus. The sequence continues at coordinate 6,147,143 of NW_020954587.1, read as the reverse complement.
CCAGGATTCTGGTAGCCATGGTGACAATGTCATTTAAATGAAGTATACAGCCACACTGAAACATGACCGGCAATAATGCTTCAACAAAGTAAACAGCATCACTTAAACACAATTATGCACTAGTTCCCTGAATCAAGGGGTCTGTATTGTTTATATGGTCTGAATGGGGAGGTCTGGGAGGCAGGGTGTGAAACTTCAATGCTACTAGTATAAATTACATGATCAATATAATTGATTGTTTGGGGGCTACTGGTATAAACAATGTATAGCTTATACATCAATTTAGCCTAAACACCCATACACACACCAAAAATTAAAAAAAAAAAAGTAAAAAAAGCTTAAATGAGTCCTTGCAGTGTGGATGCAGGTAGCTTTAGCTTGAACTAAGGCAATCCATACATGTAATAATAATAATATTTATATAGTGCTTTAAGGTTTGCAAAGTGTTTTGCATATGATATTTGATAAGGATCACAAGCAAGCCCTTATAAATGTACCTTGGCTCCCACAAGTTCATAGATAGAGAGCTGGGAGAAACTTTACAGGTCTTCTAGTCAAACCCCCTCATTTCTATCAATGAGGAACCTGAGACCTAATGAGTTTTCATGACTTGCCCAGAGACACAGAGGGAGCGAGTGGCAAAGCCAACATTTGAAGTTGGGTCCTCTGACTCCAAATCTATCACCCTTTCCACCATACTGTGCTACCACTCTCTGGAGCCCCTACCTACCCTGGGTTTAATGTAAGGTATTTTGTATAGTCATAATTATGCAAACAAGCCCCGCCCCCATCCAGTATGTTCTCTATCAACAGAAAAGGCCAGGGGGCAGCCAGGGGGTGCAGAGGATAGAGCATCAGCCCAGGAGTCAGGAGGACCTGAGTTCAAATCCAGCTTCAGATACTTGACACTTACTAGCTGTGTGATCTTGGGCAAGTCACTTAACCCTGATTGCCTAGCCTCCCCCGCCAAAAAATAGACAAGACCAAATAGCAAAGTGTTGAATTAGGAGAGAATAACAAATTAAATTAAAAGAGAAGCAGCATAAAGGATAGATGACTGATCTCAGAGGGAGGAAGATCTGAGTTCAAATCTTGCCTCTGACACATGGCTATGAGAGCCTGGGCAAGCCAACTAACCTCACATCATCCCTGGCAACCTTCTTCTTGGGTCCATAAATTTTCTAAAAAACATTTTAACAACTGTAATTCAATATATTGGGTTTTCTTTTTATTTTATGCATTATTTTATATATTATTTTATGTATTTGATTTTATGCATTTAAAAGCATTATCGTGAGACTGGATACATAGGCTTCATCAAATGGCCAAAAGGGCCCATGACAAGAAAAAAAAATTAAATCCCTGCTCTAAAACTGTAAGTTGAGTAGCAATTGGCATACATTGAAACAGGGATTCCTCACCTTCACCAAAGAAATCAGAAGCATGGTTAAAAAATTAAATAACAAGGTAGAATAAAGTAGAATATTTCTTACCCTCCACCCCACCCCACCCCCAAATCCTCAGGGGTATAATATCCTATAGACTTCCATGCCAGTGGAGAAGTGAATGTTCCTTAGAGAACACATTCTTCTATGGAAGGAAATGTTCTGTCCCGGCTAGAATACCTCTCCTGGTTCTCTTTCCCAGAAACTGGGATACTGCTTCTCAGCCCCACCTTTCATTGCTTCCTTTGGCAATGTCCAGAGCTTCTCTTCTAGTGGCCACTTCACTTTTTCCACTCTGCATTTCTTCTCTGCCTCTGAAGCTACCCTTTGTTGTTTCTTCCACTGCACTCTTCTTTCTGGAGAATTTCTTCCTTCACATTCTTTTATGAGATTTTCCTAGGCCAACATGTCTCAACACATTTTTAGTTATTCTATTAAAAGGCCTACAATAGCTAGTTGACACAAAAGAGTCATTTTAGGGGCAGCTAAGTGGCACAGTGGATAGCGCACCAGCCCTGGAGTCAGGAGACCCGAGTTCAAATCTGGCCTCAGACATATAACACTCACTACCTGGGTGCCTGGGCAAATCACTTAACCCCAATTGCCTCACCAAAAAAACAAACGAACAAACAAACAAAAAAGAGTCATTGTAGATCTTTATGAAGGCCTTTCTACTCATCTACTACCACAACCACTACCACAGAAAGGTCCCCAGTTCTTACCCCTAGTTAAGTCAGGGTAAGTAAATTCCTTTCACCTATTTCCCACCTTTGGAGAAGGAAACGGCAGTCACTCTAGCAACTTTGCCAAGAAAACCCCAAATAAGGTCATGAAGAGTCTGACATGTCTAAAATGACTGAACAACATTTCCCACCTGAGAGTACGGGGTGCATTCTTACCTTCTACCCTATGTAGTTCACAACTCCCACTGAGTCTTTTTAAGGCTGGAGATAAACACAAGCAGATCATTTTTCATTTGCCCTTTTAACTCCCACGATACCCCTGGCAACTAGTTAAGGCCATGTAGATTTACTTAAATCTTTGATCATCTCCAAGGAGGCAGGGAGGGGTAGTGCTGTCAACCTTGGCCCTGAATTTCCCTCTGTCACAGCAAAAAGTTCTTGTTCCCCTTTTGAAAGCATGAGAGAATTTGACAAATGCTTTGCTGAAATTTAAGCATTATCCTGCCCCATTAGTCTATTTACCTTTTCAGAAAAAGACATGAAGTTAGTCTGGCTTGTCCTACTCTTTATGAAGCCATGTTGGCTCTTACTGGCCACTGCTTTCTTCTCCAAACAATCAAAAACTCTCACCTCAGTGAAGCGTCCTAGAATCTTGCCCAGGAACAGAGGTCAACGAAACCGGCCTATAGTTTTCAGATTTCCACCCTCTTTCCGTTAGTGAAAATCTAGGCAATAGTTGTGCTTCTCCAATTCTATGGCGCCTCTCCTGCTTTCCTGCCAGAGATTACCAATAGTGGCTCAGTAACTGCCTCTGACCAGTTTTTCTATACCTTAGCATGCAAGTTGGTTTAGGCCTTGTGATTTTTTAAAACATTTTTATTTAAAGTTTTGAGTTCCAAATTCCATTCCTCCTTCCCTGAGATGGTAAGCATTCACATATAAGTTATACATGTGCAATTATGTAAAAAAATCTCCATGTTAGTCTTTTTGTATAAGAAGACTCAATTAAAAGAAAAAAATGAAAGAAAGTGAAAAACAGCATGCTTAAGTCTGTATCCAAACAATATCAGTTATTTCTCTGGAGGTGGGTAGTGTGCTTCATCATTACTCCTTTGAGATTGTCTTGGATACAATAGTATTGCTGAGAATAGCTAAGTCATTCACAATTCTTCATCGAACAATATTGCTGTTACTATGTACAATGTACTACTGGTTCTGTTCACTTCACTATGCATCAGTTCATAAGTCTTTCCAGATGTTTCTGAAATCATTCTGCTTGTCATTTCTTATAGCACAATATTATTCCATTAATATCATATACCACAGCTTATTTAGCCATTCCCCATTGATGGGCATCCCTGCAATTTCCAATTCTTTTTTTTTTTTTTAGGCAATTGGGGTTAAGTGACTTGCCCAGGGTCACACAGCTAGTGTCAAATGTTTGGTCTGAGGCTGGATTTGAACTCAGGTCCTTCTGACTTCAAGGCAGGTGCTCTATCCACTGCGCCACCCAGCTGTCCCTCAATTTCCACTTCTCAACCACCACAAAAAGAGCTGCTATAAATATTTTCTTACAAATAGGTCTTTTTCCCTTTTTGCAGATTTTTTTGGATGTAGACTTAGCAGTGGTATTGCTGGACCAAAGAGTATGCACAGTTTTATAGCCCTTTGGGTATAGTTCCAAATTGCTCTCCAGAATGGTTATATCAGTTCACAACTCTACCAATAGTGCATTAGTGTCCCAGTTTTCCTACACTCTCTCCAACAGCCGACATTTTCCTTTTTTATCATATAAGCCAATCTGATAGGTGTGAGGTGGTACCTCAGAATTGTTTTAATTTGCATTTCTCTAATCAATAGTGATTTAGAGCATTTTTTTATATGACTATAGATAGCTTTGATTTCTTTGTCTGAAAACTGGCTGTTCATATGCTTTGACTATCAATTGTGGAATGACTTGTATTACTACAAATTTGACTCAGTTCTCTACATATTTGAGAAATCAGAGATACTTGTTGCAACATTTTTTCCCCAGTTTTCTGCTTTCCTTATAATTTTGGTTGCTTTGGTTTTGTTTGTGCGAAAACTTTAATTTTATACAATCAAAATTATCTATTTTACATCTAGTAATGCTCTTTATCCCTTGTTTGGTCATAAATTCTTCCCTTCTCCATAGATCTGACAAGTAAACTATCCCACGCTCTCTTAATTTGCTTATGGAATCACCCTTTAGGTATAAATCAGGTACCTGTTTTGACCTTATCTTAGTATATGATGTTGGTCTATACCTAGTTTCTGCCATACTGTTGTCCAGTTTTCCCAGAAGTTTTTGTCAAATAATGGGGTTTTGTCCCAAAAGTTTGGACCTTTGGGTTTATCATATACTAGATTACTATGGTAATTTACTATGATGTAATTTGTATCTAATCTATTTCACTGATCCACCACTCTATTTCTTAGCCAGTACCAGGTTGTTTTGATAGGCCTTGTGATTTAAACTCAATGAGAGCAGCTAAATGCTCACCTACCCTCTGCTCATTTATCTTTCCTTTCAGTGCCCTGTGAACTATTTTTGTCCTACCCTTCATTATCTAAAGATAATCCTCCTTAAAAGATAAAAAGAAGAAAAATAAGATTTACCGTCATCTGCAGTCATCATTCCATCCACCCTAAACTATGATCCTACCCTTTCTTTGGTCCAACTCTTATTCCCTAATCGCTGTTTGAAAGGTGGCAAAGACAAAGAAAAAATGGGGGACTTGCGAGCTAACAGCATTAAGAAAGCAGCAAGACAGAAAGAGTTCATTCTCTAAGGAAAAGAATGCCCTGGTGCCCTGTTTCCAGCGGCTTGTTTGCATAAGACCAACAGGAGAACATTTGAATGGGGAACCCTGAACCCCAGAACTGCTTTGTGATTGTTGGGCCTAGCCTGAAGGGAGAAAGATTTGGTAAATGTGGTCTCTCTCCTTTCTCTATATTTCTCACTCAATCAAAGATTTTAAGCGATCCATTCTAGGTTCTCCATTCTAGATAACTTCTGACACTGTCTTGTAGAACTTGCCTCATGACCACCCCCCCGCCCCAGAACAACACCACTTATTGCATGTGTCATAAAAGATAATGACCCAAGGCAGGGCCTTGGTCCTGAATGTGAAGTCCATCACTGATCCATACCCTCCCCTGATTACCTTTTTCCCCCCATTTGCTTCAAAATCTCCTCCCTGGATCTGTGTTCTTCCACTACCCCAGCTGCCAATTACCCTAAGGAGTTCCAACTCCACTCCCCTCCCCACTTCAAGGTAGGATGAGCAGATTCTTTGAGCACTAAGTCCTCCAGATAACACCCGCATAAGGTCGCTATTTCCCTTCACAGACCATCTCTCTTGACCCATAGAAGCATTCATCAGTAAAACTCCCTCCCACCACCAAAGCAAGGACTTCTTCCCACCCCTATCCCAACCCTTTTCAATATTTCCCCCTCTCCTCCTCAGTCCCCTTTAAGCTCTTCTCTTTCTGAGATCACAGGGATCAACTTCCCCGCATTGCTAGCCTTTGATTTGACTCTGGCACATCACACATTGCTCTCTATCACCCTGTTTCCCTCCACCCTTTCGTGTACCCTCACATGTTGTAATGTAAATCTACCCAAAAAATTTTTTTGATTCATCTGTAGGCAGGGTACCACCAGATTCTGTCCATAATGCCCCATGCCCAGATCTTCACTATTATCTCCTCCAGATTTCCCCTTTCATCCTTGTCTCATATACATTTAGAAAGAAGTGTCTCACTGGTATCTGCTGTCACTCTGTTTCTGTTGCTGTCCTTGGCTGCTGCATTTACTTTTTCCTCCTGCATTTCTGTTGTTTGGAGTGTTCAGGAAACAAATAATCTCTTCACTTCTGGTTTTCTTTCTAAAAATGCCTCTTTATTATTGAACCACCTATTTATTATTGATTGTCCATCTTTTTTTCATGTATGATTAAGCTCAGATTTCCTGGACAGCATCCAGCCCTTTGGAATACATTATTCTATTCTCTCCTATGTTTTCTGTTGGATACAGCATAGTCTTGCATTATTCAAATTTCCCTTCATTTGAAGGACTTTCTCCTGATCATTTGCAGAACTTGTAGTTTCTCAATTGAATTGTTAAATTTAACCACTATGTGTCTGAGAATTTGCAGCCTTGGGCTTTGTTTTTGTTTTGTTTTGTTTTGTTTTTTCCTTCTGGAGGTGATCTATGAATTCTTTTAATTGCAATTTCATTTTCTTTGTTCAGAAGTTCTGGGCAGTTGTATTATTTCCTAAATTATGCTGTTGAGATTTTTTGTCCTGCCTTGTTCTCCTTGTGTACCTATGATCCTTAGGTTGTTTCTATGTATCCTGTCTTTGAGATCGGTATGTTTTGCTTTCAAAGCGAGAATATTTTTTTAACATTATTGATTTCTGCTTCTCTTCTTCCAGATTGTCCTTCACTTTTGTATATTTGCATTCCCAGCATTTTGTTCTTTTTTTTTTATTTCTTTGGTGAGACTTCTTTGCAGATTCCAGTTTTTCTGTTCTGCCCATTATTTTTGCTATGCAGATCATAAATTCTGCTCTCATAATTCTTATTTCTCTTTTGAACCACTCAGGAACAATGTGTTGTGATTCCATGTTATCCTCATATTCCACAGGGTCTTCTTTCTCAGCAAGTTTTGGGTCATGTCCCTTCATTTTATAATATTTAATCATAGATGCCTGAACTGGTTTACAAGATCTTGAGGCCATAGTTCTTTCTGCTGTTAGTGATTTCCTTATTGGTTTGTCTGTTTATGTTCAAAATCTTTTCTTTTTCTTCTTCCTAAGATCTTTGGTGATTTCAGTCTTTCCCCCCCTCATTTCCCCATATTAACTTTTGACTCTCTCCCCTCTCTGTCCTTGGGGGCTGAATCTCAAAGTGTCTCAACTTCCTCCCACATTGGGCAATTCACAGTTCACCAGCCAAAGTCTCTGCCCCAAAGACTTTTCGATAGTCAGAACTGGCCCCACGTTGATTCTGTACTCTTTTCCTCAGGCTTAATGGAGTGCTACATGGCCCCTAATCCTATATGGTGTCCCACACTCATGTCCTGTTCCAATCCCTCTGTTCCTCAGTTCTCCTGCCTGGCACCAGCTCAGAGAGCTGCTAGGCTGATGCTGCTATGAGGCTGCACCATCAGTTCGGAGATATGCAATACTAGTGTTATGGGATTGTAGCTACTGGCTGGCTGTTGCAGCCCAGGCAAGTTTCCACAACCTGTATCTAGGGTCTCCATAGCACTGGAGGGAGGGAGAGAGGGTAGGTTTGGTCGTAAGCAGACCATTGGGTCTGCTGGTGCAGCTTTGCTTCCAGTGGAAGTAGGATACCAAGTGAGCTCAGTCAGGAAGAGGTAGTTCATGAGTTTGGGGTAATTTTTTTTCACCTGATTTTGGATTCTGGTTGTGCTAGACCATAGAGATAGCTGAAGTTGTTTTATCTTTGGCACATAATTTCTGTTTTGGAGAGGTTTGAGAGATTGCAGGGATCAGATAAAATGTTTAGTTTTCAATCTTGTTGCTCAAATGACCCAAAAGACTAGCGGTCATTTCTATTTGTGACATTTGTCAATACTTATTAGGTTTGCATTTTACAAGCTAAACTTAACAGACATATACTTTTCTCCTCTGCCTGCAGTTCTTGAAGCTGCCAGTAGGTGAACGCTGGCACCTTGCGTTTGGTTGCATTAATCCTATAAGGCTTAGCCCATCTGAAAGAAAAGAGATTTAGAGTAAAATCTAAAGTGTAGGATGAAGGGGCCATTTCAACCCCTACTTCAGACTAGGTGCAACTATCCTCTGACTGCTGCTATCATGATTCTCTTATGGCTGCTGAGCCAGAATGTCATGATAATTCTCCTCCACCTCTTAGGACCCTTCTTCCTGTGAGCCTTGAAGTATAAAGATGACCCTCTGTGTTCCAGAGGGTCAGTTGGTTGCTTCTCTCTACTTGGCTGTAAGATGTGAGCTCATGGCCTCCTAGGCAAACTTGTGCCTGGGATGGGACCACCTTCCATTTGTGTCTTTAGTGAAGGGTTTTGTGAGATCTCAAAAGGCAGCTGGCATCTTCCAGGGTTAGGAAGCAGCAGGATAATGGCTACTAGAATAGTTGCCCTGGCAACAGCAAAAGAGGAAGACTGGCTGAGAGGGAAAGAATTGCTCACAGAGAGACCACCAGAAGGAAAGAGCCCACTTGGCATTGATTGGGCTGTATTCAGTAGAGGTGAAATGTAAAAGAGCTAACAAGCAGCCTTCGACAAGAAGCTGTCTGCAAATATCTCCATAAGGCCTGAATACTATCCTTTCAACTGATGATAATCATTCTAAAATACTCCATGGCTTAGTATTCCCTTTTATGTGTGGGAATAAAATTCTATACCACACTCATGTTTGTACGCTGGGTACCTATTTAAAAAAAAAAAAAAACATCCTCCTCCCTTGCTGGGAAGTCCCCTTATAATAGAGCCAAAAGGGGTGGACTTTTAGCATTGGAGAATCTGGTTCCACTATTGAGGGGACAGGCAACCCCAGAACAATGACCTTTGGACTTTCTATGAGGGTGTGTAGAGGACAAAGATTGTCGAAATTTCCCAGTTCCTATGACTTCATCCAAGAGGCGTACAGCTAGCCACTATGCTAGAGTTCACACTTTCCTACAAATCTATCAACTGTATGGGATAGGTGCTTATGCTTAGCAGAGCTTGTTATACCCTCAAGCATCGATCATAGAAAGCTTTTTCAAGGACTTTAGCCACAAGAGAGAAGAGAGATATGAAGCAACAGCTAGCAGGGATGGGTAGATCAGGTAAAGGTTTTTTGAAAATGGGGGAGACAGGAGGCAGCTAGGTGGTTCAGTGATAGAGCATCAGCCCTGGAGTCAGGAGGACCTGAATTCAAATCCAGCCTCAAACCAGACACTTGACACTTACTAGCTGTGTGATCCTGGGCAAGTCACTTAACCCCCAATTACCTAACAAAAACAAAACAAAAAAAAAAGAAAATGGGGGAGACAGGGATGGAGAAGAAGAGAAAAACTAAAGATTAGTAATAGAGTGGAGATGATAGAGGGGGGAATCTGCTGGAGAAAATGAAATGGAATGAGAACATATATATATATATATATATATAGATATATATAGATATATATAACATATAGAGGGGTTTGCCTTGGCAAGAAGGCATAGCGTCAGGAAGTATCTGAGTGATATGAGGAGGAAGAGAAAAGAGAGATCTCATCAAATGGCTTCAACTTTTTCAGTGAAATATGAGTCAGGATTCTCGGCTGAGAAAGTGGGGGAAGGGAGAATCATGAGAGATTTGAGAAGGGATGAAAACTTTGAATAACTACTGTGGGAAGTGGGTAGTGAGTGAAATTAGTGAGGTGTAAAAGGGTTGCCATGCAGCAGTGAGGGCCCAGTTGAGATTACATAACATAGACTTTTAGCAGATACAATCAGCATGGTTTTGGGATTTTTTTCTGATCTTTGTTTAAATATTGTATTCTCTTTTAAATAAATACCCTTTTCTATAAAAAAAAACAAAACCCTAGTTATTCCTTCTTGACTAACCTCCATACTCCTCTTCAACTTCTCTCTCCAGAAATGTCTTTCTTTCTAAGTCTCTGTCCCTGGCTCCTGTCTTGGAGAGAGTCTCATTAAACCTTCCTAGGCAGAACAGATGGCTTGAAAATACCTGACGCAAAATCCCTGGCCTCAGAGGGGAACAACTCCAGCTTTCTCTTCCCTTCCTCGGTATGTGTCATTTTAAACTCAAGTGGTACCTAGGTTGATTCAACCACTTGATATCATTTGGCAGGGGAGGGGTGTAACAGAGAAGCAGGAAGGAAGGAAATTATAGAATATGAACCAATAATATCTCTTTTGTTCATTTCAAGCCTCCAGCAGATGGTTCTAGCTTTTAGGAAGAGAATCTATCTTCATACCTAGCAAACACACACACATATATACATATACATATACATATACATATACATATATATATATATACACACACACATATATATATACACACATATCACAGTATGAAATCCCCTATTCTTCCCTCCTTTATGCTTACTATTCATCCATCCATCCTTCCCTTTTCAACTACATTTAATTCCACCCCACACCAAAGGGCACACATAAAAAATCAATACTTAAATGGAAAACCGTGGGATCTTAGAGAAACTAGCGAAACCCGTTCGGTGAAGATAAATAGCTAACAGAAACAAAACCAACCGAAGCGACGTGTTTCCAGGATACAGCTCAGTATTCTCAGAGTACAAGAGTAGAAGTAAGGAAAAGTTTGGACTCTCCCAAATTTGTTCTTGGCAGTAGAGAGAGCTCCAGCCATTCTGCAGCTGCTCTTTCATTTAGCTGCAGTCTCTTTTTTTCTCTTTGTTTCTTTTTCTCTCTCTTCTTCCAGTTCACATAAGGTCATGAGCCTCATCAGTGGCAGCTGAAGCAGTGGTATAGACAAAACATGGAGACATTTTCTCTCTCTTGTCTCCTTCAGGCCACTTCCTAATGTCAAAACCTCCCAAGAGACTTCTTCTCCTCTTCCCCATCCCTTAGAATGGGAAGGGTTAAATCCTTCCAGGCTTAGAAGATATGCGCTAGACACCAGACTCTATCATCGTGCTACATACACCACCAAAAATACATATGTTTGTGTTTCTATCAATTTGTGATCTTATTGATATGCTTTATTGGTACAGATCATGACCTAGCCATGCCTTCTTATCATATACAGTTCTTAAAGATGTCCTTATAGAAATACAGGTCAGTAATTATTGATAGCTTTTCAAGTAGCTTTTTAAAAGTATTAATAATATAATTTTCCCAACCATATATTATCTTCTCCTTTTTTCAAATATCTCGAGAACTGATCCCTCAGAGTCACCAACCACAACAGTAGAGTACAGCTGAGTTCTTACTCACAACTATGTTACAGAGATCGAGAAAATTCACCAGACCAAGTCAGGATCAGGAAATTCAAGAAGAAAAAAAAATCACAGTGAGTAATTTTTCAAGCCCAGGTGAGGCTAAGTAGTCAGACATAGAGAGCTGTGGAAGCTAGGAATGCTTTTAGCCAGGAGCAGCTGCAAGGAGCCTTCCATTACAGAATGTGAATGAGGACCTAGTTGTAGCTGTGCATGAGTGCTGCAAGAAGAGGTACCAGATTCAGTAAAGAGGGGCCTGACCTTGTACAGGGAGTAGGAACAGGTGCCAGCTCTGTTGTTCATATCACAGAGATGGATCACAGATCCAGTGAGGATGAAGGAAAAGACCTATGCCTAGGGCTGTTGGACAAGGAGTGGTCCCAGGCCTTAGGTTTTGTACTGAGTAAGGAACCAGTATAAAAGCATACAGCAGCTATGTGACTTAGACCCCAGGAGAGGAGTGTATTCTCAAAACTACTCCCACCCCAGTATGAAGTCTATAACATAATAACAAGGGCAGGAAGCCCAGACACAAAGGAAGCCTGCAGAGCTTTCCAAGTAGCTGATGGCAGCTGGCTCCAAGAGCAGTTTACTGAAGTTCCAATCAAGGGCAAGTTCATACTGATGTAATTCAGACCCAAACCCAGGTAAGGAACTTGTATAGCTCAAATCAGGAGTGTAGCCCTCAGACTTTGCCCTATATCAGGCCACTTTAGGTGCACTGAAAGCTTGCAGGTGCCCTGCCTGAGCTCTCCTTGAAATTTTGGAATAATACAACACTCAATACACTGAGAAAGCAGAGCTCCAAGATGACACAGAAAAGCACCAAGCATAGCTTAGCTATTTCCTCCAGAACTACTCAGAACTTATCCACAAGGGAGATCCAAAGTCAGGAAGTAAGGCTGGAAGAATAAGCAAACAAAAAAAATCCCACCACAAAAGACTATTATGATGATAGGGACACTTAAGACACAAACTATGAGTAGAAGAATATGACTCCAAAACATCTATAAGTAAGGCATCAAAGAAAAATACATCTTGGGCATAAATTCAACTAGAATTCCTGGGAGAGATTTTTAAAGAGTTTTTTAAAGCCAAAAATTACTTTACAAATAAATGAAAATGCTAGAGGAAGACAACAGAAAAGAAATGAGAACTATGGAAGAAAGAATTGGAAAGAGAATTAATAGTTTGACATGAGAAGTACAAAGCCCAAGCCACAGGCTTCTTGAAAATTATAATGGACCAAATAGAAATTAATGATTCCATGGGACAGCAAGAAATGTTAAAAGAAAGTCAAAATACTGAAAAATAGAAGAAAATGTAAAATATCTCATAGCAAAAATAATTGACTTGGGGAAAAGTTCAAGGAAATGTAAGAATCATTGAACTATCTGAAAGCCATGACTGGCCTCCCCCACCCCAAGCACACAAAGAGCCAATAGATCATATTTCAAGAAATCATTAAAGAAAACTTCTAAGATCTCTTAGAATCAAAGAACAAGATGAAAATAAAATCCACCAGCAACCTCATGAAAGAAACCCCCAAATGAAACCTCTCAGGAACACTATTGCCAAAATCCAGAGCTTCCAGGTCAAAGAAAAATTCTGGAAGCAGACAGAAAGAAAGAATTCAAGTACTTAGGAGCCATAATCAGGATCACACGAAATTTCACATCCACCACTAGAAGAGAGGGGAGAGTTTGGGACATGATATTCCAGAGGCAAAAGATCAAGACTTATAACCAAAAAAAAACTACCCAGGAAAACTGAGTATAATCCTACAAGATGAAAAAATGAATCGTTAATGAAATAGAGGATTTCCAAGGATTCATGAACAAAAGACCAAAACTGCTTAGAAACTTTGAAATATAAAGGAGTCAAGAGAAACATAGAAAGGTAAATATGAGCAAGCAATCATAAGTGACTAAAAAAGGATAAACTGTTTATATTCTAATATGGAGATATGATACATGTATCCCCTCAGAAACTTAGTATTAACATCATGGATCACAGAGAGAATCTAATTAAGCAGAAGGAGTAGTTTTTCTATGTTTTGATGTTCTTAAAGAAGAATGGAAAGAGAGAGGAAGAGGAATACACTAGGAGAAAAGAGAGAGGAAGGTATGGGGAAAGTTATCTCAAATAATTGGGGTGTACAAGTAGAAGTCTATACAAACAAGAAGGAAATTTTGGGGTGAATGGGCACAGTTGAACCTCACTTTCATCTGAACTTGTCAAATGATGGAAGAATACATGCACAGTTGGGTACATTTCATTCAAAAAGGAAACAAGAAGGAAGGGTAGAAGGGAAAGGGTAAGAGGGAGAGTAGATAAATGGAGGGATTAGTCGTAAACAACCTCTAACCACACAAGGTAGATCATAAAGAGGGATATAAAAGGAAAGACAAAAAGGATCAGAAAGGGCAGGAGAGCAGATATAAGTTGCATCAAATCTAAAGCCCTGAGTATCTTCCATCTCTCACCACCCTCTTCATCTTTTTAAAGAGGGGGCAGTAAACTCTGATCAACAGTGTTCATCCATGATTCCAGAAGGCTCATGATGAAATATTCCACCCACCTCCTGAGAGAGAAGTAGACTTAGGGTGCAGATTAAAACATATTTCCTTTTTTGGACATGGCCAATATGGGAATTTGCTTGGTTTGATTATGCATATTTTATTACATGGCTTTGTTTTATTTTTTCAGTGGGGGAGGGGAGGGAGATAAGGTGTATTTTCATTAACTGACCAAATAAAATTAAGTTTTTAAAAAAGAAGTTATAGGTTGACTGTAGCTAATATGAGAAGGGAAATTGTTACCCAAGGGAAAAATCTTTGGAGCAAGTTTCTCTAATAAAGGTCTCATTTTCAAGATAAAGTAGAAACTGATTCAAATGTATAAGAATAAAAGTCATTCTCCATTTGATAAATGGTCAAAGAATATGAGCAGGCCATTTTCAAAAGAAGAAATAAAAACTATAAATAACCTTATGAAAAAAATGTTCTAAGTAATTAAAAATTAACCCAAAAATGCAAATAGAAGTAACTCTGAGGTTTGACCTCATATCCCTCAGTTTGGCAAAGATGAATAAAATGGAAATTGATAAATGTGGGAAGGGCTGTAGGCAAACAGGTACATTAATATATTGATGGTAGGGCTATGAATTGGTTCAATCACTCTGGAAAGCAATTTGGAACTATGCCCCAAAAGTTGCTAAAATGTGCATGTTCTTTGACACATTCTTTAATTCTGTGATACTGCTATAAGATCTGTACCTCAAAGAGATCTAAAACAAAAAAAGAAAATGACCCATGTAACCAAGGTTGAAGAATGGCACACACCTCCTGACAGAAACAATGGAAATGGACTCGATGCAGAATGAAACATATTTTTATGTATCAAATATAGGAAGTTATTTTGTCTGAATATGCATATTTCTTACAGGGGTCTGTTTTTTTCTTTTTTTCTTTTTGTTAATGGGGGAAGGAGGTAGGGAGAGAAAATAAACTCTTGTTAATTGAAAAAGGTAAAACAAAACCTTATACAAAAAAAGGAGATAGACTTGATCCTTCAATGCCCTCAAAATCATGTCAGCTACAGCACAGAACTCTTCTGTGCATATATAATCTGGTCTAGCTTTTCTTGCCATCTTTGTTTCTTTAAGGCCATTTCTACTTCCCAAGGACCATAAGGTCAGAGTCCAAGTATGGTGTTTCTGCTGTCACTAATAAAAAAAAATAGTTTGCCATAAAATGACTGATTTCCTACCCCCTCCCATTGTTTTGTTCGTTCTTTTCCTTCCAGCTTCACTCTTAATTCTGTATCATAATCTAGGTTAATTGGATCTTACACCCAGGTTTCTACAAACTTATTTTTCTTCCTATTAATTCTCATTGTTTTATGAAATGATTCTTTCCTCTCCAAGCTCTTTCATACAGAATATCTCAAGATTACTCAACTAAGTTCTTTTCAACATGACTCAGCCAAATATCTTAGAGAGAAATTGCTTCTATTTCTTAAAGCTTCTATGCCCATTTCTCTTTTTTAATATTCTAAAGCTGAGATTCCAGAGCAGTTTCTACTCATAATCTTCCCTATCCATCCTCTTTTGAGAATAAGACTTAGTAAACAATTTTATATTCTCAACTGGTGTTGCTCTTAGCTTCCATACTCTCTTATGGGCAAGGAAATTAAAATGTTTACTGCCTTAGATGGATTTTAGGCTCTTTTGGTCTTCTTTGCCAGCAATTGTTTTATATTAAACTTTCACAAATGGTGATTTCTACATTAATGTTAGTTCCTTTATCCATTTCCCATTTGGGAGTTATCAAAAGCTCGTTTAAATAGATCAGGTAGGAACTGTCTTAATTGCCCAGCATAGATACCCATCTTTATCCTTTATTCTAAACTGGTACCGATTCTGATCTTTGCTCTAATCAGCAGATGATCTGATTGTACAAAGACAGGCAATTTAGAAACCTATTAGTTCCTGTCTTTTAAGATACAACTAGTTTCAATGCTGAGGATACTATTCAGTGCTCACCATGCTCAGCACCTCCTGATTCCCTTCTTAAGGAAAGAATTCATGACATGTACGTGTGAGACTTCCATGTAGTCTATAAAAGTTTGTCCTTTTTCTTTCATGAATTATACTTTTAAAAATTTAAGTATTCTTTTTATTATTAATTTTAAAATTATTAACATATGAACAATTCAGTGTATAAAGGGGAAATAGAAGATTTTGTATGAAATCTTAAGTTCTTGATTAATCTCTCTGAGCCTCAACTCTCTAAGATGCTAAGTTATAGACAGGTTTGACTCTGCATTGGTAGAAGATATTCCCAAACCAGTGAAATCACAGGTCCTAAGAATATCAACATATTTTCATTATTATGATTTTTCCTGAAATATAACTATGAGAACATATTCATTCATTCAACAAACATTTATTAAGGACCTATTTAGTGAAATAGACATGGCTAAATTCTGGAGCATACAAGGATAAGTAAGTCAGGGTACCTAGACCTCAAGGAACTTACACACTGCTAACTATGACCTAAATTACTTCCTTTGTTTAACAATTCATAAGAAAAGATACAATTTAAAGGGAAGATTGAAAGAAAAATAAACTCCAAGATATATTGTTAACTTTCTCTAGTTAACTTATAAGTAGTATAATTTATTAACTATTATAGTTATTATATACCTATTATTAATTTGACTCTGGCTTTAATTTTCACTCACCTAAGGTATTTCTACTCACATCACTATTCATTTCTTCCTCTTTTGCACATTTTTGCTTCTATCTAGTATTGAGCTCTCTCCTCATTAATTAACCAGCTAAATTAAGCTGGCAAAGATAAAGGAAGCGCTACCATTTGTGATTTTTGTCTCCCACAATGGCTTCCTCATTTTTCCCCTTCTCAGTCATAACAACAAAGTCCAGAAAAAAAAAAGTTTTAACCTTGTTCATATGACTCCCTCCAATTAACTCATTCCTTTTTTTTCAAATGCATTGATGTCTTTTATTTTTACATCACACCCATTTCTGAATATATCTCTTTTCCTTCTCCTACCCAATAAGCCTTCCCTAGAAATAGTTTTTTTAAAGTAAAAAAACCAGTTAAATAAAACCAATCAATTCATTGACCTCATCTGACATTATATGCAATATTCCACTTTCATAGTCCCCTACCCATGCAATGAAGGAAGGGAGTTTAATTTTCCCAAAGCTATTCCAGTCAAGCTTGGCCATTATTCAGTGTGTGAAATTGTTAGGACCAATCTTTATCCTGGAAAATAGATAAAGAACCATACCCCTCCCCCTCTTATTAGACAACACAATAGGTATTTGATAAATACTCAATTAATTAAGTGTTAGGCTCTAAGTTTTGAGAAATAGACAGCCAAAAAAGTATTTTCCTGAGAACAGAGTTGCACTATAAACAAGATGAGGTCAGTAGACAGTGCTGGATTTGAAATCTGAGTTATTGTGTTTAAATCCCAGCTCTGCCACTAGACAAGTCACATAACCAAAATGGGCCTCAATTTCTCCTTTTTGACTAGATAACCTCTACTATCCCTTCCTACTCATAAGATCTGTAATCTTATGATTCTTTCCTCTCCAAGCTCTTTTGTATAGAATGTCTCGAGATTACTCTTTAGCTAAGTTCTTTTCAACATGACTCAGCCAAATATGTCAGAGAGAAATTGCTTCTATTTCTTAAAGCTTTTCTGCCCATTTCTCCTTTTGAATATTCTAAAGGCCAAGCTGAGATTCCAGAGCAGTTTCTAAACACTGTCCCACAGTGACCTCTTCATAATGCCTTAGTTCAAATCAGTTTATCAGATCAGTTCTCTGGGGCACAAATTTTGATAGCAGTGAGAGCAGGAAGGTATTGAACACCTGGGGAAGGGTCAAGGGTGGGAGAAAGGCTGCACCACTGAGCGGGAAAAGGCGACCACAGAGGAGGAAGAGGGAATGACGGATGCCCAGGAAGACAAATTTCACCTATTTTATAATTTTGCCTATGGCTGGCCCTGGTCACCAAAGCTATTTATTCTGGACCAACAAATCTTTGGGGGGCTCTGAAGTCATTTGTCTAGCTCTGCTATATAGTAATAATAATTATAATTATAATAATAGCTCACATTTATATAGCACTGGGCAATTTATAAAGCATTTTCCTCACAGGAGCACTGTAGTGACACAGGTTGGTTTGGTATGGTTTTTTAAGTGTTATTAAGCCCTTTGGATTCTACCATAGAGTACTACCCCAACTGAAATTGTTGGTTTGGATGAATTAATGCCAGTAGTGTTTACTTGGGTATAGATTTTGCCAGAAACATTTATCTTGCCAAGTAGCGCATTTCTACATCCCGAATGAGGAAAATGAATTAGTGAGTACTTACTTGGATATGGGGAGGGAGATGTCATCTAGTTCTTCTCTAAATCCAATAGTGGGTCCAAAATGAGAGAAATGAGAGAAAGGAGCTTAGCCCAAGGACCATTAATGCCTTCATCGAATGAACGGCATCAGGCCAAGGCTAGCTCTGGACAAAAATGTACCTCTCCTCACCTCCTCTTCTTGTGCCCTCCACCTCCAGGCATGATTCCTCTTCCTTTCCCTATTAGGTATCCAGTGCTGCCTTCTTTTTCCCTGTCTCTGTCAAAATTTAATTTCAGGAAAGACTTCAGCAGTAGTTATTAATCCTTAATGTGGGGGCCAGCTGGGTGGTACAGTGGACAGAGCACTGAGTTCGAATTTGGCCTCAGACACATAACACTTACTAGCTATGTGACTCTGAGCAAGTCACTTAACCCCAATTGCCTCACCAGAAAAAAAAATCCTTAGTGTAAATTAGTTTATGCCACTACTGGCTTTACATCTCCCAAGTATTTTTTTAAGTTCACTGCAAAATATAACTATAAAAATATTAGAACAAAGTAATTAATTCACTCAACAAACATTTATTAAGGGCTTACTCTGAGCAATGGACTTGGCTAAGTTCTGGAGCACATATAAGGATAAACCAAATTCCTAATTACTTCCTTTGTTTAACAATTCTTAAGAAAAGGTACTATTTAAAGAGAAGATTGAAAGAAAAATCAACTCCCTGTGAAGACATTTCCCCCTTATTACCAGAACAGGTCAGGGGAGACAAGGAACACTAAAGGCAAATGTTCTGATTGGGACAGAAGTCTTCCTGGTATCCTGTAAAATCAATACAACCAATACAATCAAAATCAGTACAATCTGACTACGGATAAAGCCAATCCGAAGTGATCATCTACTCCCTTAATCTCTAAGGAACCTTCCAGTTCTAAAATTCTATGACCAATTCAAGCAATTATCCAGAAAATTTGTGCAGATTGCTCCATTATTATCATCATTACTGCTGTCATTGCCGTTGTTGTTGTAGTCATCATCATCAATAATAATAATAATATTACTAATAGACCCAGAGGGTTCTTCTTCTCCCCACTCCCATCCGACCTGGATTCATGTGGACCAGGTTCAGTCCTAGGAATATCTGAACCCAAGCAAAGGGGATTCAGTCTTTTTGTATGCTCTCTGCCTCATTCAACACCCAACTCCACTGACGTCCCTGGAGAAACTTCCTAAAATAAAGCATACATTACGGCTCATGTCAAGAGTCTGCCCAAAAGGAATTAACAGGATCCCTTCTAGAAAAGTTATTCACTGTACGAAGTAGTTGTGCCTGACCTGTGGTAGAACATTCCGAGTTCATATTGGTCTGGTCAGCCACAGTCAGACTCACTGTAACTTGACTCTAGCATAGTGATGCCATTTTGGTACTCTTGGAGAATGAAGGATAACAACCAACCAGTAGTAGATATCAGCTCTTTGTTTTCTGGATCACAAAAGAAATACTTAAAACACAAAAGATTCATATACGTATGTACTAACACGTATTTAAAATATGGCTTCTAACCCAGCACTTCTATTGCACTTCCTTGGGAGGTATGGGAGACTTGTGGGACTGTGGAACAGATATTTCACATTCACCTTAGATCTGTCCTTTCTGAAGGTCCACATTCATATTCAAGGTCTACATCTTCTAGGCAGTCAGTCAAGGATGAATTGCTCATCCCTCTGACAGTGGTCATCTTCTCCTCTAACAAGTGTCATTTTAGGGAGCATTTTCTGTTGCTGTTTAGGGGTGCTGAGAACGCCAAAATTCAAGGGCAAAAAGCTTGGGTCTTGCCTCAAAAGAATTCAACTCAAGCCTTCTTTCAGTCAGAGACAGGGTTATTAAAATACTGGTTGAGGTGAGTGAGATTTTAAGAATCCACCCTATTGGTTAGATTTTAAGAATCTGAGCAATTTAATGGAGGCAAGATGGACCTTTTTACAGAAATACTGGGAAGATCTGGATGTGATATCACTAGGAGTGGCCAAGTAGCCTGGGTGACTGGGAGGTAACAGAGAAGGGGTCTAGATGGAATTAGGAAGTGGCCAAGGGCGATTCAGAGGTAACAGAAAATGAAAGGCTGGGCTAGGTTAGAGGTAACAGAGAATTGGAAATTGGGGCAGGAGGAAAGCCACAATGCAAGGAACTAGGAAGGACCAGGTGCCCTAGGCTAAACGTCAGGGACCTGGGCCACGTGGGAAAGTCCAGGGCCTTTTAGGGATTCATCATTAGCACTCCATCATTTCTACTAAGCAACCAACAGTGACTGTGGACCTCTCAAGCTCATAAGGTAGCTACCAAGGCTGGACAATCCATCTCTCAGAATCTCTCTTCAGGCACCTAAGTTCATAGAAGGAAACACAAATTGTCTTGTACATGATATCAGCTATTCAGTGCCTCAGGGCAGTGTGGTGTAGTGAGAAGAAAACTACATTTGGATTCAGAAGCCCTGATCTTAGATCAAAACCATTTCACTTCCTAGCTCTGTGACTTTGGGCAAGAGACTTAATTAACTTTATAGAGCTACAGTTTCCACATCTATAAATATAGAATAATACTTGTAGAGAGAGTATCTCAGTAACTCTAAGATTATTTAAAGTGCACAGTAGGTGCCTTTCTGTATGATAGAGGGAATTTCCTCACTGGAAATTCCCTACACCTATGAAATCAAGTTACTATTATGATTTGTCCATTATGAGGAGGAGGAGGAGGAGGAGGAGGAGAAGGAAGGTGGAAGATGGGGGAGGAGGAGGATGCCTACCTTACAGGGTTCTGATGATTAAATAGGAAAATGTATGGAAAAGCACAGAAATGCTATGGTTATCATTTTTCTTTGTGTGCCTGAGATCTGAGCTATTAATTTCTAAACTGCATGTCATGAAAAAAGTATGTGCAGTATAGCAATTATTAGGTACATGCTGGCTTCATAGGGCAACATTTACTTTTTACAGACAAATTTACTTTTGATGCAATTCATGTAGGACAGAAGTGTCAGCCGGTAGTTAAATGCTTTACTTCTTCCCTCTCTCTATAGGTATAAGAACTGAACAGGTGGCTACATAGAACAGTTCAAAGGCAGGTAGCCTGTCCAAAGTACACTGTGGCCTGGTATATGACAACTTGTAGATTTCATCCTGTCAGCATATTCTAATGGGCTTATTAGCAATTCCATCATATTTAATTTGTACCTGAGGTAATTCACTGTCAGCTAGAAGAGCTATCAGTATGAAAAACTGCATCAAAATTGAAAACCAATAGTCAAAATTTCAGCTTCAATGAGCTCTCCTGGTATAATGATGAAGGGTGATTAACTATTAGCTGGTCAGGTCTGTTCTGCAGACAATGTTTCTGAAAGTGCCCACATGATAGTTACCTTGCTCATAATCTGAACTGACACTGTCTTCAGAATGCCAACAGAGCTGGCCAAATCAGGGCATTCAAGCCAAAAAATTTACATGGAAAAAAAGTTTGGTGAAGGCTGGTCAGTATATCCCAAACTTCACACTCAAGTTCAAATCTATGTAGCATTTGGAGATTTATATAGGCGGTCAGGCTGTAGCACAGTGGGTAAAGGTACTGTACCTGGAGTCAAGAAGACCTGAGTTCAAATCCAGCCTCAGATATTTACCAGCTCTGTGACTCTGGGCAAGTCACTTAACCTATATCTGTCTCAGTTTCTTCATCCATAAAATGGAGATAATAATAGCACCTACCTTCCAGGGTTGCTGTCAAGATCAAATGAGTTAACATTTGTAAAGTGCTTTGCAAACCTTAAAATGCTATGTAAATGCTAGCTGTTATTAGTTACATCCTGTTATATGATTGAACCATCTTTAACCACACTAAGCATTTTATCCATAAGTTTTGGTGGGTATCAGAACACCCTCGAAAAAATGAACCAAGGTTTTTCTTCTCTTTTCAGCCCTAAGTGGTAGAAAAAACAATGGATTAGGAGTAAAGAGATCTTTAGTCTGGTGCTGACTCTACCTTTGGCTAACTTTGTGACCTTAAGTCAATTCTTTCTTCTGAGCTTCATCTTCCTCCTCTATAAGATGAGGTCTTTAGACTGAACTTTCTTAAAATTAATCAAGTATTTATTATCTGCAAGACACTATTTTCAAGGCACTAGTATTCTATGACTCTGTGTGTGTGTGCACACACACGTACACACATTGATTTGGCCAGATCTGTTGGCATTCTGAAGACAGAGTCAGTTCAAACTGAACTCTTGTGGAGAGACCAAGACTGATGACTTTGTGCAACTCTGCCTCACTTTAATCCAATTCACTCAAGTCAAGACATCACCCATGTGATGTCATTAGTCCTCTTCCAGAAGGAAGGATGAACAACAGCAATTTCTGGTCACATATTTTGTAAGACATTTTGGGATTTGGGACCTAAATTTAAAAAAAAAAATTATTTGTATTTATATCTACTTTTTCTCTTTTCCAAAAAGCTGAGACAATTTACTTTTTGTCCTGTTCAGTTTTCATGTGTGATTTTCTGAAATACAGCTCTGGAAAAAAAAAAAGGTTTTTAAAAGCCCATTGTGTTTTAAATGGAGCCACCTGACTACACCTTTAAACTTAAATTATGCAGGCTTTCATTGAAAGGCCAATAAAAGCCCCCAACTCAAGCCTCTGTGGCTCATTGTTTAGGTTTTGCTGGCTTAGAGTGAGTGTAAACTGCAACAGTGTAGGACTTCCCCTCCCAGATTGATAGTTTTGTGTTTGTGAATTGGGCCATCTTTTGCCTCAATTCTTACCTAGACCTTAGTCACTGAATGGGTGTTGCCTCAGACAAACCAAGACCCGGGAAAGACCTAATTTAGAAAGGCCAAGTTTATCCACTGCATCTTGGGCCATTTGCTTTGACTTTTGTCTTGCTACTGGACTCCAAATGACTGGAAGAGAGAGTGAGGCTGATGACTTTTCAAAGCTCTGCCTCACTTAAATCCTACAATTCACAAACAAATCAAGATATCACCTTCATGATGTCATTGGTACTTTTCTAGAAGGCAGGATGAACAACAGTTCAAATTATATTACATATATTGTATGCCTATAACAGTGTGTCTATCTATAGATATAAGAGTGTAACCACTGTTGAAATTATTTGGTTTATCAGGAAATCTAATTAGGTTCACCTTCTTGGATAGCTACAACCTTATGTGGATAGAACTAATCTTTCCCAGCTCCTTTCTTCTAATATCCTTTTGGGTATAATTTTCTCTTTGGGCCTTCACAACACCATTTACAGAAAGCTGGTGCCCCTTGGAACTGCCATAGGAAATGGAAGAATAGGAAAGAGGTTTTCAGAGTGAACCAACACTGGCCTTCTACTCACCAAGCCTCCTTTCCCCTAACAGCACTTTTTAGTTCATTCCTTGCCCAAGGGAATTCATGTTGTTCCAGATTACCATAATGTTTAATATTTTCACCGATTTTGGGGGTGCAGGAAGGGGGTCATAGCAATATTCTCAATAAAATCTCTTTGGCTAGTTTTGACCCCCAATCAGGAAACCCCCCTGACAATTTACAAAGAGAGCTTCCTTCCTCTGCAACTGTCCAAAACCTCCCTCCACACAACTGCTCTTGAGCAAACAAAATATGTACAAACCAATGATACCTTGGGCTAACTATAGTTTTAGCTTAGTACGGTCTTATAGAAACTAGACGAATAGCAATGCAAAATACAAACCTTAGGGAGGGAGCTTTAGAGGGGAGGGGGAGGGAATAGGTCAAAGGGGAGTATAGAAGGGTGTTTAGGTTTTTGGAAATGGTAGGGCAGCTA
>NW_020954587.1:6114124-6123238 GCF_900497805.2 Vombatus ursinus | reverse complement strand
CTTAACCCCAATTTCCACACACACACACACACACACACACACACACACACACACACACACAAAGTCATAATAGATTTATGGAAATGGGAGGATAAGGAGTGGATCCTAGGAGGGGGGGTAGGTTAAGTAATAGAAGGACAAGGTAGCAGGTAGAAGTAAAGTAGAGGAGTTAGGAGGGATAGGAAATAAATAATGCACAAACATAAAAACAAAGATCAGAAGTAGAATTTGTTAGGGAAAGTATATGTCAATATATCTATATATGCATGTGTATATATGTATATGTGTATCTATATATCTATATACAAATATATTTGCACTTAATTGTAGCCTTCGGGGGAGGGAGAAAGGGGGGAAAAGAACAAAGTAAAAAGTTCACAGCAGAGAACAAAAGAAAACTAACAAGGAAGCAAAGAAAAGATGGACAGCTCTAAACATAACATGTAGTATTTATTATATAGGTTTTCTTGAAATGGAAATTTATTGCTATATATTTTGAATCCTCTCTTACGTCCTGCTGTGCACATGACATGCTTTCTTTTTCTATTCTTATTTTATATCTAAGTTTCAGTATTTAAGTTTATAATATGTTTCTTTTTCTTTTCTTATTGTGTATTTAATTTTCAGTAATAAAAAAATACAAACTTTAAAGAAACAGATACCATTTTGAATAGCAACTTTCTCTGGAAAGAGATAAGGTTGAATGGGCATAGGGAAAACGTCACCATTATCCTTCTTAACACACCAAAACAGCTAGAGTTACTTTGCGTTGGCTCTATGTGGCTTTCACAGTGGCAACGGCATTGGTGGCGACAAATGCAGCAGAAGCAGTCCTTGTCCTCGAAGATCTCCTCCTGTTTCTCTCTTGGTCATTTCACGAAGGAACATTGTCTTAAGCAAATTGCTCATTTCTTTCCTATTATTGAGCAGTGGGAATGACATGGTGGGGTCTGTGCTTTAGGAAGACTGATTTGGCAGCTGGATGGAGAATGGAATGGAGAAGAGAGACTGGAGTCAGAGAGACTAATTGCCCAGACAGCAGATAATGAGAGCCTTCTACTACCACAACCACTCTCTCTGCCATATATATAGCTCCTCTCCCCAAGCGCTCACTCCCTTAGACAAAAAAAATAGCAAAGGGAGTTCATATCAAGAACATCTCAGCATTATATCAAAAGTATCTATTGCTAAGGATGTATTACTTGGAAGACTCTGACACAGAACATGTAAACATGGTAAGTTGACTGCATTCCCCACTTTTCCACAGATTATTTTGTTTTGCAGTCAATACAGCCTATAAGCCTCACCAGAGTCCAAGGGATAATTCTGAGACCAGCCTGTTTATAGAAAAGCTTCTATGGAAAAACTCCTTGGTTAGGGGCAGCCGGAGACTCTTGCCTATTTCTATCCTAGTCCCTGAGAGCTGGGTGATTATAGGATCATAGATGTAGGTCTGGGAGTACTCTTAAACCCCAACTAGTCCATCCCCCTTCCCCACACCCCACCCCCTATTTTACAAAGGAGTAAACTAAGGTCCAGGGTGGCAAAGTGATGCTCAAGGTTTCGAAACCAGTGAGTCACAGAGCAGGGACTGAGACCCACACCTCTGTACTCTCACTTTCCACCACATCATGGTGTTGGGGACATAAATGATTTTATTCTCTGTGTGTGTGTCTTTCTATCTTTGTCTTTGTGTCTCTGTCTCTGTTTCTCTGTCTCTCTATCTCTCTCTATTTCTCTGTCTCTATACGTCTGTCTCTGTTCCCCCCCCTCCCCCGTCTCTATTTCTCTCTCTCTCTCTCTCTCTGTCTCTCTCACCTCCCAACCTTGTATCCTCCTTGACTAGCTGTTTCCAAGTGGGGGACTACGGGGGTGAATGAATGAAGAGGAGAGATAAGAAAGGATAGAGAGGGAATGAGTCCTTGTTCCCATCACATCGGAAGTGTGGCAAAGGAATTGCAACTCCAAGCCGGGTGGGCTGAGAGCACTTTGGTGTCTCAGACGGATTTATTCAAAGTTCATAATTACCCTGAAATCTTTTAAAATGAAAACATGATTGAAGAATTAAACCTGGTAAACAAATTAGAAGAAGAAAAAACCTCCGCATATCAAATGGCAAAATCCAAATATCCAATCTAGTAAATGAATGCATCTGTGCTGGCTAATTGGCAGCAGCGGAGGCAGACACATACCCCCTTAGATAAGTGAATGCGGGAGGAAGGAGCAGCGCTGCCAGGGGAGTTAACTGATGGGCTCTAGGCACAAGTGGTTCCAAACGGCGTTATCTTGCAGAGCTAGCTAGCGGCTCCCTGCACCAGGATGGGGGGGTGGGGGGGGAAGGGTGAGACACATGGAGAGGCTGCGAGCGGGCTGAACAACTGCTCAGCTGGCCTTGCTTTTAGCCAGTCTTGCTCGCTCCCGGGTCTGCGAATTTCATGGGGGAGTTTCCACTGCAGCCGGACTAGACTGTAGGTCAAGGCCAGGAGGCCCAGGTTCCCCGGTGTCATAGGGTGGAAAGGAAGTTGGTGGGAGGTGTATTTAATTTCTAGAAGCCTTAGTTCAGCAGCTGGCTATGCATTTCTTTTAAGGCTGGAAGTTGCAGAGTGGCAGATTTCAGCTCAATTTTAAAGAAAAGCTTCTTAGCTCTCAGAATTGTGCCAGAATGGAATGGGGTAGTCTCAGAAGACATCGAGTTCTCACAGGAGGTCAAGTGGAGGCTGGATGACCCCTTGCTGGGGACGATGAGGAGAGGATTAGTGTACCATGGGGGTTGGGTTACATGAGTTCTGTAGTCCCTTCTGTGAAGTAAAATGAACGCATACCTTGGGATTGAGGAGGTGTGTGTCATATCCTGAAGCACAGTCTTTCTCTCTCACCATCCCTTAGCTCCCTCTTTCTCCCTATGAAGATGACTTGAACAAAAAAATGGATATTTGTTGTCCGGTCTCCAAGCCCTGGTAGGAGCTGTCTTCTCCTCCAGAGTCTGCTGCTTGCCTTATTTTTGTTGGTTTGTTGCTGTTGTTTGAAACCGGGCTTCCCCAAAGGGCTGTAAAACTGCATAACCTTTGACCCAGCAATACCACCACTTAGTCTGTATCCCGAAGATATCAAAGAAAAAGGGAAAGGACATATATGTACAAAAATATTTATAGCAGCTCTTTTGTGGTTGCAAAGAATTGGAAATTGAGGGGGTGCCCATCAGGTGGGGAATGGCTGAACAAGTTGTGGTATATGATTGTGATGGAATACTACTGTTCTGTAAGAAATGATGAACAGGATGGTTTCAGAAAAACTTTGGAAGACTTATGTGAACAAAGTGAAATGAGCAGAACCAGGAGAACATTTTACCTAGTAAACAGCAATATTGTAGGATGATGAATTGTGAATAACTCAGCTATTCTCCGCAATACAATGATCCAAGATAAATCCAAAGGACTTATGATGAAAAATGTTATCCACCTCCGGAGAAAGAACTGATGGAACCTGAATGCAGATCAAAGCATACTTTTTTTAAAACTTTCTTTTTCTTTTTTTGTCTGACTTTTCTCGTGCACCTGCATAATCTATATCAAATGTGGGGGCAGGAGAGGGAGGGAGAGAATATGGAACTCAAAAAAACTTTTAAAGAATGTTATTTTTATATGTAATTGGAAAAAAATATTTTAAAAATTACTTTAAAGAAAAGAAACTGGGCTTCCCTATAGTGCCCACAATAAATATGCAGCTGTCACTCACAAGAATTCGCTTAAAAGTTTTGAACTGCTCTGCTTCTGTGCTGGGCAGATTTGCCCCTTCTGGGGCTCCCAGAAGCTCATCATATTAGTAGGAGACTTAGTATGGACACCTGATTGGCGTTAGTCCTATTGCATTTTAGAACTCCCAAGCCCAGCGTTCTACCAGCCTCTGCCTCGCCTGAGACAGGGATCACCACTCCCAGAATAATGGTTTTTGCTGCTTTTTTTTTTTTAATACTGCCATCACTTCCCAATGACTCTCTACCCTCAATGGAACCTTCCATTGTAACAAAGAAATGCAATTAAGCAAACCATCAACACATTGGCTACATCTGACAATGAAGACCTTATTCTGTACCTAGAGTCCACCACCACTCAGCCAAGAGGACAGACACATGTTTCACCAGTCTTCTGAAGTCACAATTCCTGACTTTGTTTTAATACTTTTATTAAGTATTGTATCCCCTAAATCACCCAGAGTACAGGCATTCCTGAAACACTGCACATTTTTACCTTATATTTACTTCTCTCTTCTCTGACTTCCTAGGGTAGTGCCCATCCATCATATATGCTAACACTTCACAAAATCACAGATTAAAGACTCAAAAAGATTTGACAGTTTAGAACAGGGATTCCTAACCTTTTTATGTGTCATGAACTGCTTTGGAAGTGTGGTGAAGCCTCTGGACCCCTTCTCAGAATAATGTGGTTTTAATAAAAAATCATAATTGATGAAAAAGTTAAATTTCAGTTAAAGATTAATAAAAATAAAGGGCTTTTTCCAATCCAAGTTCACTGGTCCCTGGAAACCTATGCACAGACTGTTGTGGGGGGGTAGTCTGTGGACACCTTGGGATAGATCATTGGGATGAGTCTAATAAGTTGAAATTCAATCTGGATAAATATAGTTTTATACTTAGGTACAAAAAAAAATCCATTTCACAAGCCACTAGGTGGCACTAGACCTAGAGTCTTAGAATCAAGTGGACCTGGGTTCAAATCCTAGTGTCACCAGCAACAAATGTTTAATTGAATGGAATACTGCAACATCTCTTTGGTAAGTTCCACAGCAATATGAAAAATATTGGTCTAACCATTTACATTACAAAAACAAAGTGGAAAAACACGTTATCCAGACTGATGTTTGGTTGAGTAGCCTAGTGAATTAATCCATTAAGGTGTATGGCTTAGATAGACAATGAAGATAGACAATGAGCTGTGGAACGAGAGAGGTAGGAAGAAAGCAGGTTGAATCATGTTTGGGAAATTTGTCAATGGATGAACCCAAAATGTTCATTACCACATTTCTTTAAACACCAATATTCTCCAGGCAATGCTAAATGGCTGAAAATCATGGCACAATATGATCTTGGAAGAATTAAAGTCATCGACAATCCAAAGATGATGGTAAAGATGCTTGATGGGCATAAGTGAGTTGTAGTATGTTATTAATAAAATACATTTTAATTGGAATTAAAAACATTATAGAGACAATTACAGTATCACCAGAATAGGCAATAAGCTAGTCACATATCAATGGATAGGAATCAAAGAATGAGAAGGTATGTAAGGACTGCAATTAATATAAGTGGAGGGTGTACCCACATGACACTGAGGTCCTTTCTCGAGCTAAACTGCCAAGCATTCAAACTCTATTGCAAAGAATGCAACTCTAATATGCTGGCCATGTTATTTGAATGCCAAACATATGTTTGCCAAAAAGACCATTTTATAGAGAACTCACACAAAGCAGGCACTCATGTGTGGTCAGAACAAGCAATACCAGGACACTTTCAAGGTCTCTCTGAAGAACTTTGTAATCAATGGCATGCCGTAGGAGACACTGCAAAGGACCACCCAGCCTGGCGTGCCCACGTCAAAGAAGAAGGCACTGTGTTCTATGAGCTAAGCAATATTGCAGTAACTCGAAAAAACAAAACAAAACATGAGATGCACAAATTGAGAGACATCTCCACTCCAAATGTTTATATGGACTATTTGTGCCTAACCTATGGTAGAACCTTCTGAGGCGCACTGTTCTGATCAGCCACAGTCAGACACACAGTACCTTGACTCCAACATAATGATGTCATTTAGGTCCTCTTTAGGAACAAAGGACACCAACCAACCTACATGAATGAGGTCAGGAAGACAACAGAGTACCAAAGTCTTTGGTCCATGTATCTCGGTTTCCCACTCAGAATGTACACTCAGTGCCTGGCACATAGTAAATGATCAATAGAGAAGTTAAAGTCAGCTGGTGGCACAGTAGATACAGCACTGGGCCTAGAGTCAGGAAGACCTGAGTTCAAATCTGGCCTTAGATACTTCCTAGCTATGTGATATTGGGCAAGTCACTTAATTTCTATTTGCCTCAGTTTTCTTAACTGTAAAATGGGGATAATAGCAGCATCTGCCTCCCAGACCTGTTGAGAGGATCAAATGAGATACTATTTGTAAAAATTGCTTAGCACAATGCCTGGTACATGGTTGTTGCTGTTGTTTTTCATCCTTTGTTTTCAAAGAGTACCAGTGACATCACGGGATGATGTCTTGACTTTTGAATTGATTTTAAGAGGCAGAGTTGCACAAAATCATCAGCCTTACTCTCTCTTCCAGTCATAGAAGTCCAGTAGCACATAATAGATGTTTTATAAATATAAATACTTATTCCCTCCCTATCTTCAATAAATGTTTGTTTAATTGAATTACAGAATCTTAGGGTCAGAGGTTTAATAATAGCATTTATATAATGATTTATAAATGTTAGCTCATTTGATCCTCACAACAACCCTGCTCCTGAAGATAGTAGGTGCTATTATTATCCGCATTTTACATATGAGGAAACTGTGACAGATAGATGTTAAGTGACTTGCCCAGGACCACACATCTAGTAAGTAGTGTCTGAGGCTGAATTCAAATTCAGGTCTTTCTCCTGGCAAGTCCAGCACTCTATTGCATCACCTAGCTGAAAGAGACTTTGGAGGTCATTTAATCCAACTCATTCATTTTAAAGAAGAGGAAATGAGATAGAGAGAGGTTCTGTGTTCTTGCCTTCCACTGCTTTTCTGATTCCCACAGTACCTAGAATAATGCTTAGAATAGGCATACATACATATATATTATGGGTATACATGTATCGATAAATATATAGATATTAATAATTAATATAGACATGTATATCTATGTATAAATGTATCTATAGATATATCCATATAGAGATATATCTATAGATATATAAGCATAGAAAAGGCTCTGAATAAATACTTGCTGATTTGACTTCACTTGACATAAGGTTCCCCATAAAAGATTGATATATGAGGAACACTAGACTTGGAGTTAGGAAGACCCGAGTTCAAATCCATTCTTAGACATTTACTAGCTGCAGAACCCTAGGGAAGTCATTTCTCAGCTTCAGTGTCCTCATGTGTAAAATGGGAATAATAATAGCACCCAGCTCTCCCCATGTCGTTGTAAGGATCAAAGGAGAGAGCGTATGCAAAGCACTTTGCAAAATGTAACATGTTATATAGGCTACTTTCTTTTCCCATTTATCCTTAGTAACAAGACTTCTATGAAGCAGGCCAGCCAAATGGTTGGAAGAATGAGTTGGAATCCCAGAAGCCCACATGTAGCACCCTGAGCTTTTGCCACCTACTGGCTGTATAACTTAGAACATGGAACTCCATGCTGCTGTTTCCCACTTTCTCCATCTATAAAGTGGGGATAATCGTTCTGCTGATCCACAGCTTCACAGGGTGGTAATTAAAGTCAAATTAACTTGTCTATAAAAAGAACTTCCCTCAAAGAAAAGCATTCTGTAGATACATGCAGCTCCTCTGTTAAATCTGGTGATTTTTATCTGTACCAGTAATCCCAAAGTGAGGGATTTCTTAGCCATTTTCCATGCTATTCCTGAGTCACAGGACCAGAGAATTATTTAGTTTTAGAAATGGAAAGATCTTTAGAGGATATCTTGTCTAATTTAATGAGGAAATTCAGGCCCAAAGACTGACTTCCTCAAAAATCATATGCCAAGTAAGTCAAGTCCAGCCAATAAGCATTTATTAAGCGCCTACTATGTGCCAGGCACTGTGCTAAGAAGGATTTGAACTCAGGCCCTCTGACTTCAAATCTGCTGCTGTTTCTACTGTACCACTCTATGACTCAATTTTATATTAGTATGAAAAGACACTGAATAGAGGCTATGCTGTGCATTTCTCTCAAGTGGTATAACTGCAATGGAATTAATTAACCAGGCAGTTTTCCTAAAGTTTATATCCCCAGGATTTCTGAGCACTCCTTGGAGAGCTCCAATTCAGTCTAGTAGTTCAGTAGAATGTGATCTCCATGAAGGTAGGGACCATTTCATTGTTGACTTTGTGTGATCAGTCTAGGAAAGTGCCTTGCATAAAATAAGTGCTTAAAAAATGTTACAGAATTGAACTGAATTCTGAAATTCATAATTTCATTCAACAAACACTTTGAATGAAATATTTCTCTCCTGATATAATGACTCAAAGTGTCTGAGGCTTGCATTCACAAGAGTTTCACAAGTCACCAAGGTCAGCTGTGGTAGGCCTGGAAAAGTTTGGACATTGCAGGATGCACCATGGGCCAATGGGAAAATGACCCATTTCCCTTGAGACATTTCAACCTCACTAAATTACATGAATTAAAAAGACTGTGTGACCTTGGACAAGTCACTCTCTAGGCCTCAATTACTTCATTTGTGAAATGAGAGGGTCAGCTCAGAACTCTAGGTTCAGACTGGAAAATGAGGTGTGGGGGCAGCTAGGTGGCACAGTGGATAGAGCATCAGCCCTGGATTCAGGAGGACCTGAGTTCAAATCCGGCCTCAGACACATAACACTTATTAGCTGTGTGACCCTGGTCAAGTCACTTAACCCCATTGCCTAGTCAAAAGAAAAAAAGAAAAGAAAAAAAAGAATATGAGATGTGATAGCAGCTAGGTGGCGCCATAGTGCACAGATATTTCCCTTCCTTTTTTGATACTGTGAGTTATTGGACCATGCAGGGCCAAGGAAGGGGAGTAAATTCTCTAGGCAATCCTGAGTTCTTTTATCTGGAGGGAGGTCTCACTTAAATATAAACAACTACAGAGGCCAAGTTCACCATAGAAGTGGGTTGTTTTGACTCCCTTACAAATCCTAAATGTGTTCTGGTTGCAGAAGGGGCCCTACCCAGAGCAGTATTGTATGTCTAGAGGATTATATAGATTTCTAGAAAAGTCAGAGTCCCATCACAGAAGGAAGGAGAATTTCTTTGATTTTTTTATGGGCTCAGTTACTGAAAACTTTGTATTTTCCATTGGGTTAAATCATTTGATGTCTTGTTAGCCTTATATCTCTTATTTAGA
>NW_020954587.1:6110942-6114095 GCF_900497805.2 Vombatus ursinus | reverse complement strand
GTGTGTGTGTGTGTGTGTGTGTGTGTGTGTGTGTGTGTGTGTGTGTGTGTGAAGAAATAAACACAGGCCAAATACAGACGTTTACAGGAGAAACTTGGTGGGGACTTGAACAAAAAAAGAGGTGGAGGGGGAGATTTTATAAGCAAACTCCCAAGATTAAACCTGTTTCATGTGAGTCCAGAGTTGAGGTTCCAGGCCACAGATTACATGTGAATCATAAACTCTAGTAGTGGTAATGTTAACTAAAATCAAAGGGTTTGCAAATGAAAAGTTCAAAATGTATCTTTCTAATGATAATCCCAAAGAAATTCGTGCATATTAGTAGAATTGTAGCTTGGCCAATTTGCTAATGCAAAAGTTGAGTTTATACTGGTTATTCTCAGGCTGAAGATATTGTATCTTTTTTTTTTTTAAATCAGATTGGGAGTTTATTTTACTATTCATGTTGCAGATAAACATCTTGCATCTGGCTATCACAGTTTGGAGCCTGCCCTGTAACTCTGCCTGGCTACAAAAGATAAAACATCAGCTGCAGAGTTGTGGCAAAAAGAATGGATGAGTTGAGACTGCCTTAGGGGGCAAAATGGTGTTTTCTTGTTGGCCTCTGGGAGAAACTATTTGCTTTTGCACCTTAAAAGGTGGGTAGAAGGAATACCAATTACCTATCTATAGACTTGGGCTTATAGGAATTCTCACAATTGACTCAAGAGGTTGCCCCACCCCAAATAGAACCTAGAGTATCTGAACTGTACGGGACTTTAAAGATCATCTAGCCAAGGGTTGGAAAATATAATTGGTTTCTTTTGTAACCTACGTATTTATTTTATGCATTTAAAAGCGTTATTCAGAGAAGGGGTCATTAGGTTTCATCTCACACACACAACATACACATACACATACGTACACAAACACATACATACACACACAAGAGGTTAACAACTCCTGCTTTTAGCCATTCATTTTTACAGGAGCAACCTGGGGCTGCAAGGTCACGGCACTAACACTGCCTCATCAAAGATTTTAACCTAACCAGAATATTCCTGTTTTCTCTGAATAGCAGTCAATAAATCTATTTTTTCAACATCAGTGGGTCTGTGTGCAAATAAGATTATCAGCCATCTCTGAGTTTTAAGAATAATTCCACAGGGCCTCTGTATGCATTCCAGCCAGTATTTATGGGAATGGTTAACCTTTTAAAAGAAAGAAAAGGAAAAAAAAGAAAAAAAGATCATAACTTATCCCTTACTGTATCAGGCCCAGAAATTGTGTTAAGATCACTGCAGGAAATGCAGCTAATTAGATAGCACCAAGAGAGGTAATCCTTTCCATTATTTACAGGCCCATCAGGCTTTCTGGTTTCACAGCTGATGCTCAGAATGAAACCATTTTCCTTTCACATACCTGCTGCCGGGTAGCATCCTCGTTTCTAGCTCATGATTTCATAAACAACAGAAGAGGAAAGATAAAAACACACGTCCTCATCTACAACAGCAGCTTACTTAGCCTGTTCTAGCAAGAAATGAAATAGAAGCAGAAGGATAAGATTCTTGGTCTGGGTGTTGGTGTGTGATAAGGAGCAGTTGAAGGGCTGGTAGGGTTGGGGGTGAGGGGAAAGGAATTGTTCAATCTGCCGTCAGGAGATCAAAGACACCGCCATTTAAGCCTGATAGAAAGCTCTTAGATGGAGCAAACTGATCTATTTGCCCCTCACACCTCAACCCCCAGCCCTGCTCTGGCAGCCAACCAGGGTTAACAGAACAGCCCAGGAAGAAGAGTCCGAAATTCTGACCCTGGCAGGCCTCATTCTAAGCTCTGTCCAAAAGGGCTCCAACTTGCAGGCACCTGCTGGTTTGATCACAGACAACCAAGGTAAACTGGGCAATCTGGCTTGAGGTCTGTGAACCTCCGAAGTACTTTAGTTGGGTCCAAAGTTAAAATGAAAATGGCTATCACTATTATCCTTGGCACTGAGACAGACTCCAAGCAAAGGGCAGAGCAGAGAGGGAGAGAATACCCACGGACCACATGGCTGATGGGTGCCATTCATTCATGTCCATACTGTCTATCGGGGTTTGTTGTTATTGTTTGGCAAAGGTACTGGAGTGTGGTTTGCCATTTCCTTCTCCAGTGGCTTAAGGCAAACAGAGGTTAAGTGACTTGCCCAGGGTCATACAACTAGTAAGTGTCCGAGGCCAGATCTGAACTCAGCTCTTCCTGACTCCAGGCCCATTGCTCTATCCACTGTTCCACCTACCTGCCTCCTACATAACTGGTAGAGTACTTCAAAACCTGGAACTCAAAGTGGGGTTACCAGTCTGGAAGTGATTGCTTCCCTAAGGTGAGAACAGAGAATACAAAGCACATCACCCTGTGGGGGTGACTGGTTGGTTGGAGGTTGTCAGTGGAGGCAAGGGGAAGAGGAAACAGGAGTCATAGAATGTCAGAGACCAAAAGGGTCCTTATAGATTAGATAGTCTATCATTTTACAGATGAGGAAACTGAGGCCTCAAGGAGGTCATGTGACTTGCCCAAGGTCATACAGTGTGTTGCAGAACTGGAGTTTGATCCAGGTCTTCTGACTCTAAAAAAAATTATTTTTTTTAAATCTAGTGCTCTTAAAACTCTGCCACACTGCCTCTCCTGGTATTCTATTATGATCTGAATTTTACTCCTCTTATCCTGAGTAGGCACAAATCCCTCCTTCCTTTCTTCCCCTCCTCTTCTCCAGCCTTGAAGAGAACTGGATTAGGAGTCAGGAAGCCTGGGTTCTAGGATTGACTTTGACATTAACTCACTGAGTAACCTGGGGCAATCAACTTCTCTGTCCTTTAGCTTCTTCACACATTAAATGGAGGATTTATCTCCCTTAAAGGGGTTGTTGGGTGAGGATGAGATGAGGTCGTGGATGTAAGGAAGCCTGGCGAGTAGATAAAGCAGCTAACCTGGTGTCAGGAAGATTTGGAATGGATTCTGCGTAAGGAAGAAGACCTCCATGAGACAGTTTTTGTCCTGCCTTTGTGGTCTTCCACTCACTATGAAATACCTTCTGCCTGAGACAGTTATTAGCTATGTGCCTATGGGCACATCACTGAGCTTCTTTGGGTGCCATTTTCCTCCACCATAATATGGGGATAATAAAAGGAGCTAGGTGGT
>NW_020954587.1:6110818-6110899 GCF_900497805.2 Vombatus ursinus | reverse complement strand
ACAGTGGATAGAATACCAGGCCTGGAGTCAGGAGGACCTGAGTTCAAATCTGGCCTCAGACCCTTACTTGCTGTGTGACCT
>NW_020954587.1:6108814-6110787 GCF_900497805.2 Vombatus ursinus | reverse complement strand
TGGGCAAGTCACTTAACACTGTTTGCTTCAGTTTCCTCATCTGTAAAATGAGCTGGAGAAGGCAATGGCGAACCACTCCTGTAGCTTTGCCAAGAAAATCTCCAGTGGGGTCATGAAGAGACTGAAACAACTCAACAACAACAGACGTGCTTACTTCACAAGGTTGAGGGTTTGAGGTCAGGTCTGTGATTTAATGGGTTGATGGACCTCCTGATATGGAAAGTTCACTGTTGTAGACCAGCAGCTCAACTAACAGTTGTCTTAAAGAGGACCTAGACTAAGATATTAAGTGCTTTGCTTTGAAATCATTCAATTGACTTGTGTCAGAGCTAGGATTTGAACTCAGCTTCCCAACTTCAAGGCCACACTGCCTCTCACAGGATTGTTTTGAGGGTGAAATAAGGTGATCCATTTAAGGCAGTGGCTCTTCACCTTTTTTGTGTTATGGATCTAGGGGCACGATGGAGCCTGCTCTTCCTGGCTCAGAAGAGCTAATTGTTAAATTTAAAATTTTAAAATACGTGAACATTTATACCTTGGTCATTGGCAAACCTTACAAAATCAGGGCTTAGTTATATTGTTTTCTTGATTGTCTACCAGAGGTAGAGAAACTACCACCTCAAATCCACATGTGGCCCTCTAGGTCCTCAAGTGCAGCCCTTTGACTGAATCCAAACTTCACAGAGCAAATCCCCTTAATAAAAGGATTTGTTCTGTAAAATTTGGACTCAGTCAAAAAACCACACCAAGAACCTAGAAGGCCATATGTGACCTCAAGACTGCAGGTTTCCCACTCCTGGCTCTAAACTTAAGAAAGTGTTAGAGAAAATGTTAATAATGTGATTAAACTTAAAGCCAGTCCTGTCTTATTTTGGTTTTGAGAGATGATTGTTAAACATCTACCAGTACACGACTGCATGCACACCTTTGGCAGTTTGGTAAAACCTATGAACTCCTTTTAAGAAAAAAAATAATACATAAAATAAAATAAGATTATAAAGAAAATCAATTATATTAAAATACAGTTATCAACATTAAAAAATAAGTTGGAAGAAAAACCAGGTTAGGAATCCCTGATAAGGTTTTAAGACTTTGCAAACCTTAAAACATTATCTAAATGCAAGCTATTGTTACATGAGATGACTTCAAAAATCATACACCTCTATACATAAGTAAAGTAAAATTATTATCTTTTCCTTTTCTATCTACTCCCTGCTACTCCCAAGGTTCAGTTTGTGGGGGGCAAGCTTGGAAGGAAAGTGTGAATTAAGACTGAAGGAGAGAATTGGCCTTGAAAGGTTGGAGGCAGAACCATAGAATGAATCATGGGATCTCTTAGAGACCAGAAATCATTCTGGTTCAGTTTTCCCACTGGAAGTGTGGACCCTTGCTACATAATGAAGCCCAAGCCCCCACCAATGTCTCTCTTAAAGCAGTATCAGGTTGGGTGAAAAAAAATTTAGGAAAGGGTCACCTGTTACTAGTGTGGTAAAGCAAGAAGGAACACAGCTTCCACCTAATATCTGTATGGCCTTGGCTATAAACCTCAAGTCTCTCCTTCTCTTCAGTCTGTCTTCCACAAAGCTGCCAAGTACCTTTCTCTTAGTGAAAGCCTGACTATGTGACTATCCCACTCAGTCAATTCATGTGGCTTCTAGTTGCCTCTAGGATAAAATATAGACTCCTCTGCTTAGCTTTTAAAGCCCTTCACAACTTGGCCTCAACCTTCTGTTACAGCCCCATTGGATACTAAAGACAGCTAGATGGCACAGTGGATAGAGTGCCAGGCCTGAAGTCAGGAAGACTCATCTTCCTAAGTTCAAATCCAGGCCCAGACACTCTCTAGCTGTGTTGATGGGGTGCTTGGGTGGCCATGTTTGGATCTCAATTTCTCCCTGGCCTCAGAAACACTATCCCTGACAGTTTCCTTCCAGCCCAAGGATCCTTTCTCTGGCAGTGACTCATGAGTGGGC
>NW_020954587.1:6107340-6108772 GCF_900497805.2 Vombatus ursinus | reverse complement strand
CCAGTGAAGCAAACTATCTCTCCCTGTTACAAGAACAAGCTGACCTCTGTAGAATTTCCCTCATATGAACAGCACTATCTTGTACCAGCCGAACTATCAAGTACTGATGCCCACAGTTACTGTATACAATCCAGAAGTCAAGCTATAGACGTCAACTCCTGAAACTATCTCGTTACAGACCTAACAGACCAAAAATATACCTTTTAAGAACCCTCTCTTCCTACCCCACCCCCCACTTCCCTTGGTTTCCAGTAGTGAATGACTTAGTTATATGTTATCACCTAATTAGCACACTTGGCACATAATTCACTACTTTTCCTATATAAGTTTTAGCATTAAGAATCCTTGCCCACTGAAAAGCGTAACAATAAACTTTTGCCAACTTGATTTAAAGATTGCTTGAGTTTGTGGGTTCATTCCAGGCGACTGGGGTCCTACACTCCAAGTCTTTGAAGGGTCGAAATCTCTTAGACCTCAACAGGGTAAGTCACTTAACCCTGTTTGCCTCAGTTTCCTCATCTAGAAAATGAACTGGAAAAGGAAATGGCAAACCATTCCAGTATCTTTGCCAATAAAACCCCAAATGGGGTCACCAAGAGTAGGACAAGACTGAACAATAACAGTGGATATTGTTTCTCCTCCCCACACTTAGTCAACTGAATGAATATCTTCATTTCTCTCAAAACTACACTCCTGACTCTCTATCATGGCCCAGAAACTTCGTCATCCCAGAAGCTCACTAAAGTCTTGGAATTCACACATTGGAAGTAGTCAGCTCTGCTATAACGCTTTTTTTGAAAACACAAATTTGTTCCAATTCGATTGATACATTAGGGAACAATTTGAGCATAATGAGAATTTCACATTTGCTTATGCTGAGTTTCATTGTCTGCAAGAAACCAAATGCAAAAAAAAAAAAACAAACTGCATCACTTCATAGTAACTCACAAGCTGCAACCCTTCAGATGCCTACTTCCACAAGCGAAAGTCAGGTCTTTTTCGAGGTAAAGTCCCATATTTCTTGCATATTTTTTGACGCAATAGTAGCTGTGGGTAGAGGAGTACTGGTCTACACCCACCCACCCACTCCACTTCAGCCTTCCGTTTTGTCAGCTCTAGACAGTGGGAATAGAGTTCAGGCCATGCAACAGCCGGAGGCCTTGAACCATTGTGACATATTTGTTGTAACGTTTATGTATTTCTTAGCCATTTAACATATATAAAACTATGCTACTGTTTTTATTAGGGGTTCCTATCTTTTTTTTTAATGTACCACTGTCCAAGTTTTTGAGTGTTGTGCACCTAACCCTATTTTCCCCACAAGTCCTATAGTTTTTATTGCATGATTTTGCATAGCTTAGTGATTTTTAGGAATGCATGTGTTTTGTTATAATAAAGACAATATTCCCCTGCTCTGTGGCCTCTCCTTCTG
>NW_020954587.1:6105050-6107301 GCF_900497805.2 Vombatus ursinus | reverse complement strand
CGATTGGGGTTAAGTGACTTGCCCAGGGTCACAAAGCTAGTGAGTGTTATGTGTCTGAGACCGAGTTTTGAGCTCAGGTCTTCCTGACTTCAGGGCCAGTGCTCTGTCTGCTGCACCACCTAGCTGCCCCCTAGAACCTTCTTTTTAAGGAGACAGAGAAGGCCCCCATGTCTTCATTCCTTTCCAGGCTGCTTTCCTGACTCTCTCCCCCAGGATTTATCATAAGCCTTCTCCCTGTTTTAAGCTTCCTTTTTTGTATTGTCTTCCTTCCTCCATTAGAATATAAGTTCCTTGAAGGCAGGGTCTAACCTTATTTCTGCTTGTATTTCTACTCCAAGCACTTAACACAATACCTAGAATATATTAAACACTTAATGAATGTTTATTGATAGACCTCACTCTGTGATCCAAGCCTTCTCTGTTCCTCAGTCATCCTGTTTCGTCTCCAGTTTTTGTATAGCTTTGTATTTATTCACTTCATATTTATACTACATGTATATATTTGTACTATATATATTTTTATATGTGCATTAGAATGAAAGCTCACAGAGAGTAGAGATTGTTTTATCCTTTGTACTTTATCCCTGGTGCCTAGCATGGTGCTTCAAGCCAAATCAAGGAGCATTTAATTAAGCACTTACTATGTTCTGAGCACTGAACTAAGCACTGGGCATACTAAAAACCTCCGACAATTCCTGCCCTCAAGGAGTTCATAGTCTAATGGAGGAGACAACATGCAAACAACTATGTATAAGCAAGATATAGATATCAATACCTATATTGATAGAGGGATGGATGGATGGATGGATGGATGGATGGATGGATGGATGGATGAAGGGAATGAGAGGGAGAGAGAGAGAGAAAGAGAGAATAACAGAGACAATTATGGAGGGGAGGGGAGGGAAGGCACCGGCATTAAGGGGACTGGGAAAGGCTGTTTGCAGAAGGTGGGATTTTAGCTGAGACTTGAAGGAAGCCAGGGAAGCCAGGAGGTGGGGAGGAAGAGGGAGAGAATTCTAGGCACGAGGGGACAGCCAAAGAAAAGGCAAAGAGTCCTAGGATGGAGTGTCGTATGGGAGGAACAGCAAGGAGGCCAGTGTCACTGGATCCTATTATTATCACTAATACATAGATCACATTTCTACATCAGGGACACGAACCTTAGCCACTGCAGTAGGTTATCCCTCTTCCTGCTAAGTCACCAGGAGCATGTGCTGAGAGCAGCTGCTGGGAAGCCTGGGAGAGGCTGGAGAGGCCAGTGGTAGAGCAACCACAGTCTATTAAAGCAAAAACGCAAGGGAGGCTCTCGATTCGCAGCAGCTACAGGAAGAGGTCGACTAGGTTCTACAAGGCACAGAGCCCCAACATAGAGGAGAAGCCTCAAGTCCTTGGGTGGGGAGGAAGGAGGGAATGGGAAGAAGGACAGGGGCAGGGGGGAGGAGAGGAGGAATGGGAAAGGAGAGCGGGGCAGGAGCTGGGCTGGGGACTGGGATGCCAATCGAAAGCAGAACTTAAAATCCCGGGCACTAGAAGCAGCAGAGCCGGAATCTGAGCCTAGGACTCCAAGCTCAGCACTGCCACAAGCTGCCTGTTCTGGGGGGGGGCTCTCACACACATCGACCGGCAGCCCTAAAAGTCAAACCGGTAAGGAGGGGAGTGGGCGGATCAGCCTGGTGAGCTGTAAATGACTTCTCTAGGGAAATGGGAGACAGACTGAGCCAGCTAAATCAGCCGTCTGTGAGAGATGGGCTGGCTGGCAAAGAAGCGACCCGCAGATGAGAGGAAATGCAGAGGGAAGCCCCCCGGAGCGGGGCCGGCTAGCACTGGGAGAGAAGCGTTCACCACATCAAGCACAAGAAACAGCGAGTGTGGGGTGAGGAAATGAGACCTTCTAGAGAGCGAACTGAAAATGAGAAACGTATGGATTTTAGGGATCCCTGAAGGAAAATAGGGAACGGATACAATTGCATTCATGGGAAAGCTATTATCATCTCTGCTAAAGCTAAACATTAAGGAGGATCTGCTTTCCATCCAGCCCTGCTTCAGAATCCTATTAAGGGGGAAGCAAACGGGAAAATTGTCAGAAGGACCCAAGCTGGTCACATTTTCTAATAGGTGTTAGGGACAAAGAGCGGCTGTTAGAGGCAGCAAAGGAAAAGAGGAAAAATCTGTTAAGGGGAGGAAACTGCTCTGGTTTCCCCCAGCTTTCAGTACCATCAGTCAAGCCTGGAGGGTTGCATTGCTCCTCCCC
>NW_020954587.1:6091482-6104998 GCF_900497805.2 Vombatus ursinus | reverse complement strand
TCTCTCTCTCTCTCTCTCTCTCTCTCTCTCTCTCTCTCTCCTTCTCTCTCTCTCTCCCTCTGTCTCTCCCCCCGTCTCCCCCCCCCCAGCTTTCTCTGAGTCCAGAAGCCAGTGCCTCATCTGCTCCTGTGAATAGATAAAAGCAGACAGGAGAGCAAATATGATCAGAAGAGCAAGGATTTCACTGGGGAGAAGGGAAACAAAACCCGATCCCTTGTATTACTTGTTTAATTGTTGAGTTGGATGGAGTCCCTTACTGGGGGGGGGAGGGGAGAGGGAAAAAAAAAGACTAGTTAATGCAAAACCCAGTACAGATTCTCAAGAAAAATACTGGTCTTAGAGTTCCTGGGTAGTTTCTTTTCTCCAAAACAATAGCAACAGCACTAGGAAATTAGGTGGAGAAGCCCTCAGAGTCCTGGGAAAGGGATTAAGTCCCAGAGTGCAGGCCAATGCCTCCTAGCCCTTGGGCTTACACCCTCCCAGGTTCTGAAGGGGTTTAGGGTTTAGAGACCACACCAGTGAATTCATTTGTATAGGCAATTTCTGGTGAGGAAACTACTCCTACCACTGCATGTCAGCCCTTGCTCTACAATTTTGAAACTCAGAGCTCCTGCTCTGGGTCACACACCCAGTACTTTTGAGAAGCAAGTCTAGAGCCCATGTCCTCCTGACATGGAGGCTGACTCTCCATCCACTAGGCCAGAATGCCTGAAGGGGTTACCACCAGAAAAAAAATCTCACTCTGGCAGATTATCTTCTTGGGTTCCTTGCCTCCTTCTAAGAAGAACATGAGGATGCTGGGGGCTGAGAATGGTTCATCCATCCTTTTGCTTTCTTTCCCAAAAGTACTTAAAAGCTGTGCTACCATCAGTACCAATATTTCTGATGGGGTCTTAACTACTAGAAGTCAGCTTTTCTCTCCTTTATTCACAACCTTCTGTGAGTCCAGCTGCAACATCTCATTTATTTCTGTGAATAGATAAAAGGGACAAGAGAGCAAATATGACCAATAGAACAAGATTTCATTAGGAGGAGGAAAACAAAAGCTAACCTATGTACTTGCTTGACCGATGAAAAGAACTTAAGATAGCCTTAGACAGTTCCTGTTAGAGAGTTTTAAATGTTTCCAATTGTTTAAAATATTTCCAGTTTAGGTTGGGGAGAGAGGGGAATAGAAAAAAAGATCTATCTCCCTTATAGATACTTTGTTTTGCATTTGGAAGCAAAGCTTTATCATGGTGTGGAGGTAACAGCATTCTCCACAATGCCAGCTTGGGTAGATGCCACCAAGGCTTCAAGTACTGGCCACTGGAGGATCCCCTTCCAAGATCCAGCCCATCTAGGTACAGAGAGGCTTACTACTGAAGATTTAGCCACTAGGCTATGGATGAATATAGTTCCTAACAGTTCATGAAACCATCCCCTAACATGTGTAAAGAGATTTCGATAAAACCACGACGATTTTTTAAAGGATTAAAAATATCGTACTGCCACCAACTGAGTGTAGAGGAGGATTTTAAAAGTAGTAATTTCACGAGGAAGCACTGGAGAGAAGTAGTGGGGAAGGGCT
Organism: Vombatus ursinus; assembly: GCF_900497805.2. Classification (NCBI taxonomy): domain Eukaryota; kingdom Metazoa; phylum Chordata; class Mammalia; order Diprotodontia; family Vombatidae; genus Vombatus; species Vombatus ursinus. The sequence goes on along the minus strand of NW_020954587.1, from coordinate 6,103,428 downwards.
TAGTCTTCATCTAAGGAGGCAGGACTTCTCATTATAATGTAAAAATTTATCAGCCACCAAAGTAGGTGTCTCCTCAGTCTGGGAGTGCCCTGGCTTACAAACTATATCCAATGTAGACATCCTATAATTCTATAAGCAGCCTCTACTCAAAGCAGTGCTGAATTCCAGGGGGAAGGGGAGAGTAGCAAATTGTCTTCCATAGAACTGACAGTCTTTGGGGGAACTATATTGCTCCAGTTGTCCAATATTAGAAGTTCTTAAAGAAACAAAAGCAAAAGGTCTATTTGCACATACTCAAGGAATGGTTTGCAGTCTGAAAAAGACTTAGAGGCAAAGGAGTCACAGGGTCTAGGGGTCAACTACACTTAGTTGTAACTGGTATGGACTGCTCACTCCTCAGGTTGCTATTTAACTGGTACCAGGTTCATTCTCATAATCCTAAATTTGGGGAATATTTGAATAGTTTCTTGTTAACTACTAACATTGTTATACAGAGGGAAGTGGGAAGCAGCAGGATCCTAGGGTGGAGAGAAAAAAGAACAGTCCAAGGCTAGTGCAGGGGTCAGCAAAACCAGAAATGGGGGAGCAGAGGGAGGGCCCAAACTCCTTCAAATAGCTTGCTACCATTGGTCATGCTCAGTGAGCTAAGAGCCCCTCCCCCCCAGGTGCATTAGACTAATCAGGCTCACTGAAAGTCTCTAATGGGTCACAGCTGTGGGAACCTTTGGCTCACCTTGGCATCCTCCTGAATGGGAGGCAGCTATGTTAGGGACAGTAGTGGTCTCCTATGACCCACCAAATAGAGTTGAGATCATAGTGTCACAAATTTAGGGCTGGAAGGGAACTTAGAAACCTTCTGGTCCCATCCACTTCTTCATTTTATAGATGTGGAACTGGGGTTCAGAGAGGTTAGGTGACTTGTCTGAGTTCATACTGGTAACAGAGCCAGGCTTGGAACCCAGTTCTTCTGACTCCAAATCCAGTACTTATTCAACTATACCAGACAACTTCCATAGGGCCATCTCTCAGCCTTTAACATGGATACACATGTTCCAGCTCACTACCTTCTTTCTCTTCTATTTCTCACTCCCAGTCCTTTCTTCATTTCCAAATTTTACTTCTTCCTTCCACTGTCCTTCCCAGCCCCCTGACTATGTTCTACCTGATATTGGACACTGACCAGAACTAGGAATGAATGAAGTCCGTTGTGTTGATTGATTCCCCCCCTGCTTGGGGAGTGAAGAAGGTGGAGGTCAGAAACTCAGTATAACAAGCAGATGTCAAGAATGGAAAAGACAAGTCAATGAACTGGAAAAGACAAGAGGTGGGAGGCAGGGGCTAAAGAGGATAAAAGAAAGAAAATCCCAGCAAGGCGCCAGGAGAAGTATGGTGGGAGACAAGGTCAAGGCCAGAGCTCCTAAGGATTCTATATAGAACAATAAACAAGGGGTCAAGATAGCCAGAGTGCTGTCTTGGGTTCAATTTGTGGCACTAAAAGGTCTCATAGGCATCTTGTATTAAGTCCAGCCACGTGAAAACAGGTCTTACCTTCCAGCCTCACCCAAATTCCCTTCAGCTGAAAATCTTCCCCTTGTAGCACAACCCTCTTTAACTTCTATGGACTCTATAGCAACATTACCTACTGGTTCCACCAGCCTAGCCACTCTGCATTCTGTCCCACCTCTCCCTTTCCATTTTATACCCAAGCTGGACATGCTGGTTTAGATTTGTCAGGTGGGTAATGCATGAGAAACTCTACCTGGGACCATCCCAGAAACCACAGGGGATATCCAGGTAGCAGATAGACCTACAGTTATCAAGGGTACCCTTCCTTCTTCCCCCCTCCCCTACTCTCCTGCCCCAGGCCATCTCAGAAATTATCCAGGCTACTTTTCTGCTCACACAACTTGGATGAGAATCACCAACTCTATTCTTTTTGGCAAAGTGGAAGACCACCAGACCTTACCATCTGCCCTTCCTTTCTATTCTGCAGACCACTGGGGCAATGTCCTTTGACTTATTGACTTAACCAAAGAACTCTTAGACCTTGTCATCTACTCCTCCAATGCATTCCAATGGACTTCCCAAACTTTCTATACGCCTGTAACTGAACTTTCTTTTATGTGTGGTCTCCCTTTTACTATAGTCATTCCTTCCACATTGTGACTTACCCCATAGAAGTTTCAATATATCATGGGTCAGCATGAGAAACTAAATGGGAATTTTGGGGGAGTTTTGCAGAAGCCACAAATGACACTCAAAGGCCAACAGATGATATAGAAAAAAGTTTAGAAACTCAGAAATGCATGAAATATATGTATAGTTTTGCATAATATCAACATATTTTATCATTTAATGCCATAATAATTCAGATTTCTTCTCTGGTACAAAAGGAGGGCCAAAAAATTTGACATGAATTTTCCAGATCGATGGGGGTGGAGGTGGGGCACCTGTAGCCCCCATGATGTGGAAGGGATAACTATACTTTATTTATTTATTATTTTTTTTGCTAGGCAATTGGGGTTAAGTGACTTTCCCAGAATCACACAGCTAGTATTACGTGTCTAAGGCTGGATTTGAACTTAGGTCCTCCTGACTTCAGGGCCAGTGTACCACCTAACTGCCCCCAAATAATTATACTTTAAAAACCCACCTATACACTCAATCATTGGCAGTACAACATTTCAAATACTCCAAGAAATCTGTTTTCCATGAATTCTAGCAGCTTCTTCATAATGCGTTTTGACTACAATTAATTGTAATGTGAGCTCCTTATGATCAGAGACTGTCTTGATTTTTCTATTTGTATCCCCATCACATAACACTGTTCTTGGCATATCATAAGTATTTAATAATAAAATGCTTTTTCTTTCATTCATTCTAATGTTATAAGGCTACAACAAATTCTACCTGGTATCAGTTTCAGCTAGTATTCTCCCCTACCCAGCTAGAGGTCTAGGCTATAGCTATTATTCTTACTAGAGAGGAAGTAAAAGGTCACCCCCTTTCTTTTTCAACCAAGGACCTCAAGTCCTCCACGTCCAGAAGTGCCAATAGTTAGAAGTGTACAGAAAACTTTAGTCACTTGCGTAAGAAAACTTGAGGCAGAAAGGGGACTGGAACATCTTTAGGAGGCTTCTTTAGGAGGTAACTAGGTGGTTCAGTAGACAGAGCACTGGCCCTGGAACTAGGAAGACCTGAGTTCAAATCCAGTCTCAGACACTTACTAGCTGTGAGATCCTGGGCAAGTCATTTAACCTCTGTTTGCCTCAATCCACTGGAGAAGGAAATGGCAAACAACTCCATATCTTTGCCAAGAAAACCCTGGGGACAGTATTGGGGTGCTACAGTCCACAGGGTCACAAAGAGTTGAATAAGACTAAACAACATCATGACCTCTTTCCCTTTCAATAAATCTGAAAGGTCATGACCCATAAGCACTAATTTCAGTCTTCAGTCCAATCAGTCCATCAGTCTTCACTCCAATTCCCGGTTTCGTAACTTCCAGAAGAATGAAGAAAGCAAAGAAACGGAGCCATGCTGCTCTTGGATTATCTGTATGGGGCCTGGTTTTGTGCTTCTTTGTTTGATCCATCCTAATACGTTTAACCTCTTCAATTCCTCTATACTGTTTACTTTGATAAAGAGGCCTACCAGCTATTCATAGTGGTCCTTTTTTTAACCAGCATTAAGCTAGCAATAGTAGGCTAAATGTTACTCTTTCCTCCTCCTTTCCCAGAGCTATTAGGAAAAGAACCTTTTATTCTGAACCCTATATCACACAGTATGAGAGTCATACTCCCAGACTACAAATTTTTAAGGTGTGTTAGATAGATATAATGCTAGCCTGGTGCCTCTCTTGGAGACAGGAAGAGAATGCCCAGCCATAGTGGTCCAGGATCCTGCCTGCTCCTCCTCCAATAGGCTAATGGTATGGGCTTGGTCTTCCTCCTACTCCCACAAAGGTGGAAATCACAGTATCCCTTCAAGGCAGGTTGGTCCAGAGCCAAGAGAGAATCCAACCCACGTTCAAGCCCGCAGTCTCCATGTTAGGTAGCCACCTACAATACCCCTTACATAGGTAATATTGTGTGACATCAGCATCTGCGTCTTATCCTCCTACTAGACCGGGAGCTATATTAAGAAAGGGAGTATCTATTATCTCAGTTTTGGACGTTCCTCACACGACGTTCTACAGGCATTAAGCACTTAATAAAGTTTTGTCAGATTAATGAATGAACGAATGTACAGTCCAGATTCAGAACCAGTAATACTGGAGAAACATCAGTGAGCTTAGGCGATTTAAAAAGCAGAGTTAATATAAAGAGACTGGCACACACGCTGCTATGCTCTCCTGGCATGCAGTCAGCCTTCCAGCAAACCCAGCCGTTCAGAGCTCTTAGTGCTGACAACCAGAGTGACAGTCCAGTCTTGAGACTGTTGAGGGAACGGGTGACTGGGGAGAGGAGGCAGATCCCTGGGCAAGGGGCTGACGGACAAAAGGAAACTCATCTTCCTCCAGGGCTGAGGAGGTGAGAGAAATCCCTTAGCTGGCTTTGCCTTGAAAAAGGTTTAACTGAGAAGCCGCAGTTACGGGAGAGTGATAGCCCCATTTGCCTCTTTGTATATACAGATTGCAGCCTGAGATTTCTCACGCTGGAGTAGATTGTGAACCGTAAAAGGCTGAGAAGGTAATGACCTTCTGATGGTTCCTTAAAGAACAGGGGTCCTGGAGAAGAAAAGGGGAAAAGACTTTGGCCCCAAGGTCACAATCTAAAAAGCTGTAGGTCTCTCTGTCCCTTGGGCAACAATAGCAGGGGAAGATTCAGGGAGCTTTCTGAGAATGCTTTAGGTGGCTTATCCCAGGTGGGATGTTGGTTTAAACGTATGTCTGTGGGGATGGAAGACTTTTAGAACCACTGCAATCCAGGGATTTTTTGGAGGAAGAGCAAAGAGGATCACGGAGGCATGAAGTATAGGATCTTGGTCTCAGGAAATCCCATCATCTCCCCTACCTCTATTTGTTTTTTGATCATTATCATCTGGAGAAGACTCCATCCCACAAAGTCAGAGATACACAGGAAAGGAGGCCCTCCAGGAGAGTCCTGCAGAGAGAAACCAGGTTCTTAATTATACCACTGGCCACTCCTACTTCACCAGGATTAATCCCCCACCATTGGCTGGTGTCCATGGAGATATTTCTCAGAAACACTAATGAATATTTTCAGTATAGATGAAGTGTGGGCTTCTCAGGCACTTGTTGGATGTATTTAAATACTCCCAGATATCCATTTATGGCTTTTTCCCCTTTTTTTTCTCTGCTTCTGTCTCTAGGTTTCTTTCTTCCTCACCCTCCTCCCTTCCTCTTCGCTTCCAAAGAGGCATTTGTCCTCTTTCCAGCTCTACCATTTCCCCCACTTCCACCCCTAATTCATAAACCTTTAGACTAATAGTGGCATCCCATGAGCATGACTGACCTCTGGTCTGAAAAGATCCCCACTCCATTAACCAGAATCTGAACTAGGATAGGCAAGACAAATAGATATCTAGGCCACACAAGGCAGGGGCTGCAACCAAGTTCCCTTCTTAATATGATTCTTTATAAATGTGCCACAATCTCATTAATGTAGATATTCCCTCCACTGACACAGGTCACAACCCATCCATATCTTCTTACCTTTTGTGTATTTTTATCAGGGTTTTCCCATAGATTGTGAACTCTTTGAGGGCAGGGGCTGTCTTTTGCCTTTCTTTACATCCCCCAGCACTTGGCATAGTGCATGGCACTTCATAAATATTTATTGACTGACCAACTGACTGAGGTTCTTCAAAGAATCTACCCAGTGTTCTGGAGGCCTCATACCAATGCAGTTGTCCATCTATCATCCTTTGCTTTTACTGCTTAGCTGGCCCATCTCCTTTCTCAATCCTATTTTTTTTTTAGATGATACACCATTTTTTTCCCATTTCTTGCACAGAGACTAGTATTCCAAGTTTGGCAAATCTACAACATCAGTAGGAGGATATTGATGTTAAAAATACAGAATTTTGAATTGGCAAGCAACCCAAACCTTTAAAAGCACTGTTCAATGTCCCAAATGAAATTCAACCTGCTCTCTTCCTCTTATTTCATTCTTATTAAATTAATTATTTAATCAGCCATCTCCAGTGCCCGTCAGGACAGAGGTTCTTATGGACCAGTTCAATGGGCTATCTATCTATCCATCCAATTGCATGCAACAGTCTGGACAATAGGCCTTTTTATTTTTTCCTGAGTGGATTATTAGGCTTTTGAGAAGCTGCAAATCTTACTTTATGCAATCAACATCATATCATCTGCAAACAGGAGCATCTGTAGGACCTTATCAAATACAGGGACTCCCTCTTCAACTTATATTCACCATATGACATCCTCCATAACTAGGGTGAGCACCATTGGCGAACATCAATCTCCTTGTTTTATGCCTCAGGTGATATTGATATTGTTATTGATAAGAGAGTTGTTGAACAAAGTTACCTCTGGGTGCGTCTCTCAAGGAAATCTTGTTATGATCCTAGCATGTGCACAGTGACATGATATTGAAAAAGAGTCTCTAAGGCTTTATTTAGCTCTATGGAGTCAAAGACTTTTTTATAGTCAACGATCAAAAAATAGGAGGATTTAAATTCTCTACACATTTTGGTCAATTGTGTCTCTGCCTGTTCCCTTCTCACACTTTCAGCAAGGGCACCTTCAGTACGTGTATACAGCATTCTCATAAATATTTTAGAAATATGAGAAAATTAATGTCAGACACTAGGAAACAGTTTTATTCTTTTTTTCCCCTCCTTTTCTTCTTTCCTTTGCACATGGGGGGAGGGGGGAAAGCAGAAGAATATATATGGATGAGTTCAAACATGGCAGTGGTGGGAGACTACATTTCCCATAAGGCTCTGGACCTGAGATATAGATTCTGATTGCAGAAAAGCAAGTTCTTATTTTCCTAGAAGGCTGTAGGGACCAGGGGCTGGTGCAAACTGGTAGAAAGAGGAAAGGGAGGGAAGAGGATGCCACAAAGGGAGAGCATAACTGCAGTTATTAGGAACCCAGTAGCAGCAGAAGCAAGGTCTTTTGTTGTGGAACCAGCAGGGAGAGGAGACACAATGGCTGAAGGTACAAATTCAAGCAAAAATCTAAACAGGGATACGTACACTACCTTCACCGAAGTTCCTTCCTCCCTAATCCAACTGCAGAGAGACAAGCTTTCCCCTATTGGAGTCATGAGTCTCTTGGCAGTGCAATTGCAAACAGCTCTGGATGGAAAGGGAATAAGATGGTACTAAATGGAATGTGGGGCAGCTAGGTGGATAGTGTGCTGGGTCTGAAGTCCAGAAGACTCATCTTTCTGAGTTCAAATCTGGCCTCAGACACTTTCTAACTGTGTGACCCTGAGTATTTAACCCTGTTTACCTCAGTCCTCATCCGTAAAATGAACTGGAGAAGGAAATAGCAAGCCAGTCCAGTATCTTTTTTCAAGAAAACCCCAAATGGGATCACAAAGAGTCAGACCTGACTGAAACAATTCAACAACAACAACAACAACAAAAATGGGAATATAAGATTTTATTACTTTCCCTTGCTGTAGTGTTTATGTTTAGGATGAATGTCCTATATTTCTAATTTTAATGTTAGTACTGACTTCATAGAGGTCATGGAAATGAATACTCTGGATATTAACTAACTTCAAAAGTCTTAAGAGTTACCGGTGAAAATAAGCCAGAGAAGTTGTTAATGACTGAAAAATCCCCACAGTAAGAATCTGGTCCATAATATCAGAGGAGAGTGGCTGACAAATTGGGTAACATAGGCATATGGATCTATAATTATTGATGTCCTCATAATTTCCTTTTGGGGTGGTATCAACTACTATCCCCCTTTTTGATATTTTTTCTCTCTATAAAAAAGATGTCTTATAAAATGACTCCTTGATGTTTTAAAGATTTTATCACCTCCAGCATGGATTTCTTCTGTTTGTATATATTTTGGTTCAGTTGACTATTCATCTTTCTTAAGTGCCATTGTTATTTCTTTTTTTATATATTTTTTCTTGATATCACACATTTGGAACTGAGGCATGAGAGTCCAAATATATCCAAAAAATTGCCAACGATAATTGGAAAGGAAACATATACATTCCATTTTCCATCTACTTTTTCTCCTCCTGCCAATTTCAACTCTGTATGCCTTAGTTGAGTCACAGATCCAGTTTTCTGCAGATTAGCCTTTGCTTCCAATAACTTTTTTTTTGGTTTGACGAATTGATGTTGCTTACAATTTCCCACTATCCTGCTCTGTGGTGTTTAAAAAATGAGTGTGTATTCTAAACCAGTGTTACACCGGGCAATGACCTCCCTCTGGCATAGTGAATAGATGGCTGGCCTTGGAGTTGGGAAGACCTCCTTTCTGTTTAGTCTCAACGAGAGCAATGTAAGATGAGATGACCACAAGTCCTGGGAAATCATGTTTCATATTGACTCCAAGGACACAATGAAAGCAGCTCTTTTGCTTGCCTCTGTAAAGGACTTCTGTAAGTGGTGACTTGCTTTTTCCTTCTGTTTTCATTTAACAGGAGAACGTCAATATTAAAGCAGTTCACTTTTTCTAATAGTTGTTATTCAGTCCTTTACCTGATCAGTTCGACTCTTCGTGTACCACAATTTGTTTAGCCATCCCCTAATCAAAAGGCATCTACTTTGTTTCAATCAGTGAACAAAAATTTATTAAGCACCTACTATGTGTCAGACACCGTGCTAAGCTCAGTTTGTACTTTACTACCATCAAAAAGTGCTACTATAAATGTTTGTTGTATATGTGAGTTTTCTTCCTATCGTTGATTTCTTTGGGGCATAAGCCAAGTAATGGAGTGTCTCAGTCAAAGGATGTGGACATTTTAGTTTCTTCATTTGCATAATCATAAATTGTTTTCCAAAATAGATGCACTAATTCATTGCTCCACCAACAATGTACTAATGTGCCTATCTTCCCACAGCCCCTCCAACAATGTCTATTCCCATTTGACCTGAGTTTTAAAGATAGCTGATGGTTCCAATATACATAGGTGAGGAGGAAAAACATTCCAAAAATGGGAAACGACATGCAAAAAGAACCAGAGGGAGGAAATAGAAGAGGGATAATGAGATGTAATCAGGCAGGAAAGATAGGCTTAAACCAAATTCTGATGGGCTTTAAATGTGAAGCAGGGGAGTTTTGCACTGTACCCTAAAGGCAACCAGGACACACTGAAACTTCTTGGGAGATGAATGACAAGGATTGATCTGTACTTTAGGAACATTATTCACACTAGGCAAGCACTCACATGACGGTCAGAAGAAGCACTGCAAGGACACTCTCTGAATTTTAGTATCAATTGTGAGACATGTGAGGCGCTGGTACAGGACTGCCCAGCATGGTATGAACACATCAAAGAAGGCCTCAGACACTGGACAAGTCACTTAACCCTGTTAGCCTCAATTTCCTCATCGGTAAAATGACCTAGAGAAGGAAATTAGAAACCACTCTAATATGTTTGCCAAGAAAACCCCATGACAGTACTAAAGTCTAAAGAAGAGAGTTGGTACAAGACGAGTAGGAGTGTTACAGCTAGGAGAGGGTCAGCTAGGTGGCACAGAGGATAGAGGGCTGGTCATGGAGGTAGGAAGACTCATCTTCCCAAGTCACCCTTGACCAGTCACTTAACCCTGTTTGCCTCAGTTTCCTCATCTGTAAAACGAGTTGAAGAAGGAAATAGCAAACCGCTCCAGTATCTTTTCCAAGAAAACCCCAAATGGGTCACAGAGTCAGACGTGACTGAAAAACGACCCAACAACAACAATGATGCACATATAGTTTGAGTGTTTCCCATCCAGTGCATTCTGTAGCGATGGACCAAGGAAGAATTACACATCAAATAACAAAACACTTTGTCGGGGACTGAACAGCAATGGAAAATAGAAAGTCAAATGCTAGAATGATACTCCAGCTCACCATGCATGAAGGGGCATAAGCTCTCATACTGTCACATTGGTTTGGGAAGAGAACCAGGACTGGAAAATTCATGTTCACTAGGTAAAGAATGGCACCCTGGCTGCAATCTCTCTCCTGGCCCTATCTCCCAGCAACCAAATTTGCTTTGATATTTGATATTTCTCACTTCTGTCTCCCTCAGCTCCCTTGCTGCAGAGGCCCCATGTCACCTCGGCAGCTATGACCCACTGAAGTTCCTCTCATCTTCTGAAGCTTAAAAGTTAATGGCAGAGAGAGCAGGAGAAGAAAATCCACTGGATATAGAGTCAGGAGCCATGGGTTCAAATTCTACACCTGTTATTAAGTGGTACCTGGAAGACCTTGAGAAGTCATTTTCCTCTTCTGGGCTTCAGTTTCCTCATTCACAAAATACAGGGCTGAATTAAGACTGTCCCTAAGAGATGCCTTCCAACTTTTAGCCTATAATCTGACCTGGCCCTTCTCCTGTAAAATTTACCTAGGGCAGTGGTTGGTAGGGAACCAAATTCAGAGGCGTTGCTACGCTTCATAGTCAGTGGAAAACACCAAATCTTGGACTGGCCCCTTGGCCTCAATTTAAATTTTTAGGATTTCGAGTAATATCCTGAAAACTCCCCACAGTGGCATCAGATCCTTTTTATTTTTCCATATTTTGCAACTCTAGTCATCACAGCCAGGGCTGATGAGGAAACTGGGCATTTTGAAAGTGGAAATGAAATTTTGAAACATGTAATGCTTGTCTCTTCCAATTTCATCTGTCTTCTTGTCTAGTCTTCCTTTCCACTATTACTGATTGTACAGAGTTCATAGCTGGAACATACTTCCACATGTCGTTTTTTTTTCTTTTTTACCATAGTAAAGCATGATAAATATGCATGGCCTAGCTGAGCATACTAGCACTTGCTATTCTCTGGTTACAAAGTAAAATTAGTTAGCAAGTGGCCAGGGCACAGATTTATTTTGGTCTGAAGTCAACCCACAGATTAACGGGTTTGGCAAGAATTGTAAAGGAGAGGGAAATCTTTTTGACAAAACTGTGTGTTTGCAGACACATTACTCCCCTCAGCTCAGTGGCCAAGATTAGGCATAGCTGGGGTGAGTAAAATCAACTTTCTATTTCCTAATAAAACACCTAACCTCATGTCAAGAACTGTTCATGTTATCTCTATAAGAGCACAGGCCATAAACATTCATAGGCGGCTAGGTGACACAGTGGATAGAGCGCCGGTCCTGAAGTCAGGAAGACTCATCTTCCTGAGTTCAAATATGGCCTCAGACATTTACTAGCTGTGTGACCCTGAGTAAGTCATTTCACCTTGTTGGCCTCAGTTTCCTCATCTGTAAAATGATCTAGAGAAGGAAATGACAAACCACTCCAGAACCTTTGCCAAGGATACCCCAAATGGGGTCACAAAGAGTTGAACGTGACTGAAAAAATGACTGAATAATAACAAAAGTGTACAGTGAATAGAGCACTGGGCCTGGAGAGAGGAAGCCCTGAGTATATAAATGTAATGGAACATTTTTGTGCCATAAGAAGCAAGATAGGGCAGCTAGGTGGTGCAGTGGATAGAGTTCCAGCCTTGGAGTCAGGAAGACCTGAGTTCAAATCTGACCTCAGATGCTAGACACATCCTAGCTGTGTGAGTCTGGGCAAATCACTTAACCCCAATTGCCTCAACCAAAAAAATCAATAAATAAATAAAATAAAATGTTGAGGCAGCTAGATGGCGTAGTGATAAAGCATTGGCCCTGTATTCAGGAAGACCTGAGTTCAAATTCGACCTCAGACACTTGACACTTACTAGCTGTGTGACCCTGGGCAAGTCACTTCACCCACCCCATTGCCTCCCAAAAAAAAAAAAAAAAGGACATGATTGGGGCAGCTAGGTGGTGCAGTGGAG
>NW_020954587.1:6067557-6091402 GCF_900497805.2 Vombatus ursinus | reverse complement strand
GAGCACAGGCCTTGGAGTCAGGAGGACCTGAGTTCAAATCCAGCCTCAGACACATAACACTCACTACCTGAGTGACTCTGGGCAAGTCACTTAACCCCGATTGCCTCACCAAAAAAAAAAAAAAAAAAAGAAGCAACATAGACAGGCAGCTTGGATTAGTAGCTGTATGACCCTGGGGAAGTCACTTAGTACTCTAGGCAGCTCTCCAAGCCTATAAGTTGAAGAGAAGGCACTGACCTACACGGGTAGGAGATTCCTCTCCCAGGAGTTTCCTATTTTAATGAAATCCTAGGTCTATCCCTAATCCTAAGAAACAACAAATATGAATATAAGATATGTATGCCCATACAAGAAAGATGTGTCCACATGGGTTGTCTAAATGTAGAGATTCAGCTCCCAGATAGCATGGATAGACATGTCTACAATCTGACCCATCTCTGAAGAGAAGAAAGCCAGAGGCTATGTCTCTCAATAAACTAAGTAGGTGGGAGAGATAGGCAAGCCCCAGGTTAGGTATTCTTTTCTCCAGTCTTGGAAAGGGGTGTCAGACTAGAATCATATCGACCTCTATCCCCAACCTCCCCAAATATATTGCTGGTCTACAAGTACAATAGGTTTGGAACAAAAATTTCTTCTCTGGTCATGCTTAAGGTAAAGAATAGTTTTCAGCTTAACCTCTTCCCACCAAATACTGGTTACACAAAACACAATCACAAACAGTGAATAGCAAGCATACCCATCTATCCTTTGTTATTATCCAGTTGTTTCTGTTGCGTCCAACTCTTTGTGACCCCATTTGGGGTTTTCTTGGCAAAGATACCGGAGTGGTTTGCTGTTTCCTTCTCCAACTCATTTTATAGAGGAGGCCAACACAGGGTGAAATGACTTGCCTAAGGTCACACAGCTAGTAAGTGTCTGAGGCCAGATTTGAACTCAGGAAGATGAGTCTTCTTGACTTCAGACCCAGCACTCTATACCCTAGCTGCCCCACAGCTATCTATCCTAGCAAAGAGTTAAGAGAAATTAAACAGATTGGAATATATTAAAGAACATACCAATGAATTAGCTCTTTGGAAAGTTAAGAGATAAAACCCCCAGGACAAGACAAAGAGAGGTCCTGATCTATTTCACTGAAGGGTAAATTCTCTCTGAAGCTTCTAGGGAGGCAAGATATGGCATCAATTCCACCCCTTACTCAAGTAGGACCCATTACTTCCACATTGTCTCCACCAATCAAGAGTCCCATCTTCTCACTGTGCACAGTAACAGGAATGTTGTAATGATAATCAACTGTGAAAGAATTGGCTACTCTGATCAATACAACGATCAAAGACAATTCCAAAGGACCCACGATGAAAAAATGCTATCCACCTGCAGAGAGAGAACTAATTAACTCTGAGTACAAACTGAAGTATAATCTTCTCACTCTCTTTATTTTTCTTGCTTTTCTGGAAATATAGCTAATATGGAAACATGTCTTGCATGATTTCACATGTATAATTGATATATCGCTTGCCTTCTCAGTGGACTGGGGAGGGGTAGGAGGGAAGGAGAGAATTTGGAACTCAAAATTTAAAAGAAAAAGAATATTTAAAATAAATTTAAAAAGGAGTTGCATCTCTTCCTGCAAATGTTGCGACATGCAAAATGTCTCAGGCTTTGTTGGAAGTTCTATGGAATGAAGAATTCAGAGAAATTTGGGAGACTTCAATAAACTGATGCAGAGAAGCTGAATAAAGAAAACAATTTTAATTCTGACCACAATAACATAAAGGATAATGACATGGAAAGACATCAAAACTTAGATCAATACAGTGACCAAGTGTGTCTTCAGAAGAATGATGGTGAAATATGCTTCCTTTCTCTTGGTAGAGAGTTGATAGACTACAAATGTGGAATGAGACATCTGCCATAACCCACATTCACTGTTTTAATTCATTTTGTGCATTTTTTTACATATACGCATTATAATACACATTTTTAAGTATAACTAAATGTTTATTTTTTTAAAGATTCAATTCAATATGTATTTATTATGCATTTATTAAGTTCGTAATACATAAAAGGCAAAGTGGAGTAGTCAAATGTGTGCTAGGGAATGTTTAACAACCAGATCACACTTTTAAGTCTAGATTGCATTATTAGCATTTTCTCCCTCACTTTCTTAAGTGTAGAAATCACCAAACAATAAATCAAGCCCTCATTTGTAGCATTCGCTGATTCTTCAAGACTCCCACTGAAAATTTAACAGGTGGCTCTCAAAGGAAGCCCCAGGTATTGTGGACAGAGAGAAGCTTTGCAAAGAGGAAGATCTTTATTTAAGTCCTACCTCAGAAACGCACTGGAAATGTGACTCAGGGCAAGCCACTTAACACTTATGTACCCCTAGGCAACTTTCTAAGACAATAAATTGAAGAATGGTTGCGGATCAACTTTGAGAGGAGTTCCCTATGTTAACGATCGTCTTTGATCACAGGGAGTTCCCTCCATGAAAGAAATCATATATCCAGACCAAAACAAATAACATGTATGTATGCTTAGAAATGTGCATGAACATTGATAGTGGTATGCTTCTGACAGTGTATGGAGTAAAAGGCATTTGACAAGTCGTTACTCCTTCTTGGCCCCACCCTTATGATGATGGCGCCTTTGTTGCCAGCCCCACCCTCTGGGCTCCAGCTTTCTCTCTAGTGAAGGACCTCCTCCCAGCTCTCCAGAGATGGGCTTCCCTTTCTTTTTCTAATGGTGACCAGGTGGAACTATGTCAGAGGCAGGGAAATTGCCTGAGACATCATCTCAGAAACCAACTAGCTCATTAGGTGACCAGCTCCAGATTCACTTAATCTTCTCTGCTTTGGGGAATCAAGTCTCCTTTGTTTGACTCAACTGATAGTGCCAAAGATTAGATGGGAATCTCCCCCTCTCTGTTTACGTGGCAGACTTCCTAGCTTTCTTTGAGCAAATAGAATGCAAAGAGGTCATTAATGAAAGGGTTAACCACAGTTTAGCTTAATAGTAGCTCCAGAGGCAGGTGGACAGAAATGCAAAACAGACTTGAAAGAAACATGAATCTCTATGTGAGAGATAGAGTTGCTCCCAAGGAGTAGGATTGTGGGAAGTGGAATTACCATTTTGGATTAGTCCTTCTGTCAGTTTCAGCCACTGGAGTCTGTCTAGATATTCCTCCAAGCCTTGCAGTCCAGAGTGGAATCCAAAACTGGTCTCATTGATATAGCCAGCACTGTTTCTGATTCCATGGTCACTATTCTCCCAGGCTTCCGCTGGCCTCGGGCTCTCGTCTGGTGAGATTGTTGCCTGGCACAAGACCCTTCTGTGTCTCCACTTTCAGTCCTGGTGGCGGCGGTAGTGGCCCAGTTATGTGGAGTTATTGGAAAAGCAGCAGCAGCCCAGCAAGGGGCAGCTTAGACCCCTTTGCCGCCTCCTTGGTGTCAGTCTTCTCAAACTTTGTGGTACTGACGGGGTATGGGCTTTGAACCTTTCCCCCTTTTAACTTTCCCATGAATTCCAGGAACCCAGCCCAGAACTCAGATCCCCAGTGTTGGCCTGAGGCATCAGAAAATAATCCTTTTAACTGCCCTTTCATTGAGGCCCTCTCAGTCTGCACCTGGCCCCACCCTAGACTGCCACTCCTTGACTCCATCTAGACCCACTCCTTGATCACTGAATGTAAGTGTCCATCTTGTCCCCATTAGATCACTCAGATTCTTAAAATCTGGCCCATCTCAATCGGTGTTTTAATAAACCCTATCTCTGCCTGAAAAAAGGCTTAAGTCAAATTCCTTCGAGGAAGTCTCCTGTCTTCTGACCTTGAATTTCAGGGTTCCCAGCACCCCTATGCCACAACAATATCATCCTCTTCCTTTTAGCAGCTCCTGCTCTTCTCCCTCCCTTCAGAAGAGAAGGAGCTACATTTTCAGTTACTATCTCATAGCTCTCCAAACGTTTAAATAGATATGCAATGGTGAACACCCAGTTACATTTATACACTCCAGGCTGTTGTACACACACACACACACACACACACACACACACACACACACAGATACCATACTTAGTACTGGAGATCCAAAGACAAAACCCTAAAGTCTATGTGAGAAGAAAATTTGGGCAAGAGGTTTTGGGAGAAGAAATCCATAAGAGGAAAACAGAGGGAGCTTGAGAATAAAATTAATTTGGATAGGAAGGTCAAGGTTAAGAAAAGAATATGTATAGTAGGACCAATTGGTTGGGGGAAGAGATAATGAAAACCTTTGGGCAATAATTAAATCCTGTTCTATATAAATGTATTCTATTCTTCAATTTTAAAAAGAAAACACTCCCTGCCCTCAAGTAATTTTGAGAAGAGAGAAAGTACTAATAACTAAGGAAATCAGGAAAGGTTCTAGGAGGTTGCTGTGGTCTGTCCTTCCTTAAGAGGACCATGACAACAGGAAGATGCTGCCGCGACTTGCAAGTAAATTGAATTTAAGTGAGGGGAGGCTGTGCAAAGTCACCAGCCTCACTTTCTCCTCCAGAGCCATCTGGGTCCAGCGGCCAGATATAGGTCAGAACAACTAGAGATGGCCCTGGATGCAGAGGGAGACCTTGGCCTTTTTAAGCTAAGGTCTTTCCCAGGTCTCAGTTTGACTGAGGCAACATCCATTCAGTGATTAGGGCTGTTTAGGGAGTGAGCCAAGGCTTGGCCCCTTTAATTAAAAAAAAAAAAATCAAACTGGGGGTCCCCTCAGGTTGTACCTGAACCTTGAAGGAAGTTAAGAGATACAAAATGACCTGCAACCATAAGCCCTGGCACCTGCAAAAGAACCTGTTTCAAAACTGAGCATGTTCTACCTGGCTTCTCTTCCATACTTGCCCTGGGCGTCTGCTTGCCCTCCACGGGTCTGGGTGTCCACTCCCCGCTAGACTCCACAGTTACGGAAGCCTCATAGGGCTTCCCAAGGTTATCAGATCTGTAGGGAGCTTTGAAGAAGAAGAAAACAAGGAAAATCAGAAAGGATAGGAAGAGCTTCCCTTTCTTCATTGCTTTCCTACTCTACCACCACTACCAGAATGAGTCAAAGGCAGCACCTGTGGGATAGTCAAGCCATCCGACAAGTAATGATGAACTCTGTACTGTGTATATGACATGGTGGGAAATTCCAACATGTATGAGAAGTGGTTTCTGCCCTTGAAGAACCTACAACCTAGCCAAGGAGGTAAGATACATACACATAAAATTTTATTGTTTGTTGTTCAGTTGTTTTTCAGTCATGTCTGACTTTTCATGACCCCATTAGGGGTTTTCTTGGCAAAGATACTGGAATGATTTGCTATTTCCTTCTCCAGCTCATTTTACAGATGAGGAAACTGAGGCAAGCAGGGTTCAGTGACTTGCCCAGCATTGCATAGCTAGGAAGAACTCAGGTCTTCCTGATTCCAGGCCCAGCACTCTATCTACTGTGCCACCTAGCTGCCCCACACATAAAATTAAGGAGAGTTGAAGACAAATGCTTAGTGACTTTGTGCCCAAATCACCATGCCCACAATCGTGGTAAAGGCATTCTCTTATGGGCTGACAGTCTCTCACAGATGGAAATGAGGCAGTTGAGTTCTTTCCAGATGGAGACAGAATGATGGATCAAAAATGAAAGGGCATGTGTTGGAGGAGGAAGAATGCTAGACCAAGGCTCTGGGTCTAAGATTCACAAGATCACGAGACTTAGAGCTGCAAGTGATCCTGAGAACCATCTCTTCCAACCTCATTCTACAGATAAGGAAATTAAGACCCAAGGAGAAAAAAGAACTGGCCCATGGTCACACAGGCAGCAAGAGGCAAACCTGGAATTTGAACTCAGGTCTTCTGATTCCAAATTTTATGTTCTTTCCATCACACATGTGACTTTGGACAAGTCACTTTCCCTCACTGGTCCTCACTTTCTTCATCTTTAAAATGAAGTTGGATTAGAATGATGTTTGTTAAGACCCCTTCCAGTTCTTAGCATTCTATGGATTTATTACAGAGCAGTTAAGTGGCCTGGAGTCAGGAAGATCTGAGTTCAAATCTGGCCTCAGATACATACTAGCTGTGTGACCCTGAGTAAGTCACTTAAATCTGTTTACCTCAGTTTCCTCATCTGTAAAATGAGCTGGAGAAGGAAATGGCAAACCATTTTAGTATCTTTGCCAAGAAAACTTCAAATGGAATCACAAAGAATCTGAAACAACTGAACAACATTACAGAGACTCGGATATTCCCATTTGTCTTAGTAGGATTCAATTCTGTGTCCTTTCTGGGCAATGCAAGCAAAGGCATATTGATCCACACCATCGTTCCATTCTAGTAATTATTACCAGCATTCTTTTTAATTGGTGGGGGAGGGAGAAGTAAGAGGAAGGGGGCGGAGTGAGAAAAATGGGGGAAGGGGTATGAATTGCAATTAGAACCAGTTTCACTTGACTCAGTGCCCTTCCAGAGGGCACCCAGGAACTGGGTGCTCCCTTACAAATGTAAATATCAAACCAATAAATGCTAATGTAGCATGGAAAAGTGTTGGTTTGGGAGAGAGTTCCAATCATTTAGAGAGCAGTGTCTCATAAAGCACTTAGGTGCTCCTTCCTGCAAATAGTTCTGGGGAAGTAATGAGGAGGATGGAATTCTTAGTTACCTTCTCTGTCTTGCCCCCAACCTCTGTGGAAGGACACCATGAAAAGAAGAGCGTTATTGCTCCATTTGGCTCGGAACAGAAGACAGCCGGTAAAAGGAAACAAGTGTCAGATTCCCAGACTTCCCTCCTGAGTTCAGAAAGAGACAGGAGACAGACAACCCAAAGGCCTATTTTCAAGATCTTCTTGAACTTGAGACTTCTTGGAAGAGTGTTGAAATCCTGGCCAGGTTCCTAAAGATGGGCTCATCTCCAGAGAGAGCTGACCTTTGTATATCTGGATTTAGCACTGTCTAAACATGAGCTTATCCATCCCCCCCCTCCACCTCATCTCCCTTTTCGTGTCCCTAGTCCCTTTCCTCCCTTTCTCAAGTCCCTAAATAGGGCACACAGGACTGCCCAAAGTCAGATCATCATTTAAAAAGACCAGCGTTATCTATAATAGCCTGAAGACAAGAAAAGAGTAGGGGTCCCACAGGACTGTATATAAGAATTTTGAACTAATAGGGCTCCAGAAATAGTTGTAGGATATTAAAGTGTCACTGGGTGAGAGGGCAGGACCTCTGGCTGAGCCCTGATAGCCACAAACAGGGAAATGGCCCCAAATGGTCCTTGTGATTGTAGTCCCAATATTCAATAAGTCATTGTTTCTTTAATTTGAGCTGACATTGGTCTTTGGGGAATCTGGAAGGAAGCTAGAAAAGTAACCCTAATTAAAGGACTACAAACAGACACAACCCCAGGTGAGTTATGCCTTTTCCACCTACTTGTCTGATCTCATAGATTATACACAAGTCCTGAGTTCTGTTTCTGATTCTCTCATTGGCTAGATACTTGAATTTGATAACATAGTCTATAGGGTACTGGACCTGAATACAGAGAAGCTCATGGTCAAATCCCACCTCGGATGCTTACTAGCTATGCAACCACAGGCAAGTTTTGCTCATTTTGCTGAACCTCTCTGTGCCTCAGTTTATTTGTAAAATGAGGGGGTTGGACTCAGGGACCTCTAAGGTGCTTTTTAATTTTAAATCTATGATCCTATGAAATCACAATGCTCCTGCAAAAAATGCAGAACAGAAATTCATTGATGGATTCATGGTAGATTGAGAAATTCATCCATTCATTCATAAATAACTTAGCTCTCTTTCAGTCTTTTCTCTTTCTCATTCTCCATATTCTCATACAACTAACAAGTCCTCTCAAGTTTACCTTCGGAATTTCTCTCCCATCCATCTTCTCTTTTTCAACCCCTCTTTGCAACTACTGGGTTCACTGGCACCTCTCTGCAAAACCAGTACGATGGTTTCATCAGTCACTACCTTCAGTTTCTCCCAATTCCACATCATCCTTCCTATTGCCCTCAGATTAAGCACTGCTTCCAAAGCACAGCTCTGATCACGGGATACACTTGCACCAAAATCGACAACTGCTCTTCATCTGCCAAATAAAGGCCAGACTCCTTGATGTAGTTTTTAAAGCCCTCTTATAATCTATTCACAGGCTTCTTATCCTCTCAATCAATAAACGTTTATTAAGCAGCTATTGTATGCCTAGCACTGAGCTCAGCACTGGAGAGACAACAAGCAAAAAATATGTCCTGACAAGCTATTGTCTGACCTTCATTTTCAAAGAGGACCAATGACATCACAGAGTGACTTGCACATGAATTAGACTTAAATAAGGTAGAGATGTACAAAGTCATTAACCTCACTCTTTCTTCCAGAGTCATCTAAGTCCAATGGCAAGACAAAAGTCAGGATGATGGGCCCAGGATGCAGTGGACGACCTTGGTGTCTTCCACGTCTGACCAAGCTCTAAGCTGCCTTCATGGCCGTTGACACAAATTGTTCTCATCTTCCCATCTCACCTGAGTAAGTCTTCAAATGCTTGGGGTAGACATCCCTCTAACTCACCAGCTTGTTTGAGGCCTATTAGTTACCTTCAATCTGGTCTAGTCCCTTTGCCAAGACAGTTTTACCACCAGGGTGTGGCTTCTGCTCATGCTACAGCTTCTTGGAGTTACAGGTGAGAGTTGGACGAGAGGTGGACACCAAAGGTGGATGAGCAGCCCTGAAAAGGGCCTGGCAAGCCCTCACACCAAAGGTGCTAGTCCTCCCTGAATACCCCATACATGCCACAAACAAGGTATATACAGGATAAATACAAGAGATAATTAACAGGTAGGGAAGGTATGGAATTAACAGGAGTTAGCGAAGGCCTCCTGCAGAAGGTGGGATTTTAATTGGGACTTAAAGAAAAGGTAGAAATAAGAAGGGAGAATTCCAGGAATGAGTGGCTGCCAGACAAAATTTCTGGAACCAAGAGAAGGAGTGTCTTCTTAGAGGACAGCAAAGAAGCCAGTGTCACTGGACTGATGAGTATTCTTTAGAGAGTAAAGCATAAGAAGATCGGAAAGGTAGAAAAGAGCTAGGTTATGAAGGGCTTTGAAGACCAAACAGAAGAGTTTGTATTTGATTCTGGATGTGATATGGAGCCAAAATTAAAAAATAAAATAAAACAAAGTCAGAATTGATAAGAAAAAAAAATTTTATTTGAGCAGGGGTGGGATCTGCACTTTAGGGAAAATCACTTTAATTGCTGAATGGAGGATGGATTGCCTTAAGGCAGGCTGATCCACCAGTAGAATATTGCAATAGCCCAAGCATGAGTTGATAAGGACCTTCACCAGAATGGTGGCTGTATTAGAGTGGAGAAGGAGGCATATTCTAGAGATGTTGTAAAGATAAAACCTTGGTAAAGTCATGGTAATAGACTGGATGTGGGAGGTGAGAGATAATGAAGAATCCAAGATGACATCTAAGTTGTGAGCCTGAGGGACTGGGAAGATAGTGTTACCCTTGAAGGAAATAGGGAAGTTAGGAGAGGGGAAGGGTTCACAGGGGTGGGGAACCTGTGGCCTTGAGGCCACATGTGGTCCTCTAGGTCCTCAAGTATATCTCTTTGACTGAATCCAAACTTCACAGAACAAATCCCCTTAATAAAAGGATCTGGTCCGTAACATTTGGACTCAGTCAAAAGGCTGCACCTAAGGACCTAGAAGGCCATAGTGTGGCCTCAAAGCCACAGGTTCCTCACTCTTGTTAAAGGGAAAAGATAGTGAGTTCAGTTTTGGACATATTGGTTTAACATGTCTGCTGGATTGTCCAAAAGGTAGTTGAAAATGAGTAATTGGAAGTCAACAGAGAGCTAGGATAGGTTATTTGAGAATCATCAGCATAGAGATGATGATTAAATCCATGGGAGCTGATGAGATCACCAAGTGAAGTAATATAGAGGGAGAAGAAGAGATGGCCTGGAACAGAAACCTGAGGGACACCTATGATTAGAGGACATGACCTGTATGAACATCCAGCAAAGGAGACCGAAGAGAAGGCATCTGATGAGTAAGAGTAGAGCCAGGAGAGAGTAATGCCCTGTATCAAGGAGAGAGTGTCAAACCAGCAGCGTCAAAGTGCAGAGAGATCAAGGAGAATGAGGATTGAGAGAAGGCCATTGGATTTGTACTAGTGGTCTAAAAGTCCATCAGTAACTTTGAAAAGAGCAGTTTTGGTGGAAGGATAATGGTCAGAAGAGATTGTAAGTGATTAAGAAGAAACTGAGAGGAGAGAAAGTGGAGACACCTATTGGAGATGGTCTTTTCAAGCAGTTTTGCTACAAAGGGTAGAGGAGATATAGAATGATAGCAGAGATGGGGGAAGCATCAAGCCAGGGATTTTTCACATTGGGGGAGACATGCACATGTTTATAGGCAGTAGGGAAGGAGTCAGTAGACAGGGAGAGATTAAAGTTAAGTGATAGAGCAGGGATAACCAAGAGGTCAATCTGCTGAAGGAGATAAGAGGGAATGGGATCACTTGTATAGGTCTTCGGGAAGAAGTAAGGCCAGCACTTTGTGTGAGACAAGGCTGAAGAAGGAGAAAGTGCAGAAGCCATCTGGGGGACATGAGATGAGGAAGAAGGGAGAAGAGAGAGCTTACAGCAATTGGCTTCAATTTAAAAAAAAATGAGGCAAAGTTCTCAGCAGAGAAAGTAGGAGGAGGGGGAACCTTGGAAGCTTTGAGGAAAGGATGAAAAGGTTTGGAAGAGCCCCTGGGGAGAGTAGGATAGTGAGTTGTTAAAGGAGATATAGTAGGATTTCCTAGCAGCAATGAAGTCCTGGCCAATGTTCCAGTCAAAATAGATGTATGATTTTCTCCGATCTACATTCATCTGTATGAATGTAGTAGTGAAAGCAATGGATAGTAAGGGTGATCCAAGGCTGAGGCTTGGCAAAGCCAGGGAATCAAGAGAAGAGAACACAGAGTTCCTCAAGATGAAGAAAAGACGAGACAGTGGCTAGTGCAGGGTCCACAGTCCGGGAGAGAAGTGAAGGGTTAAAGGATTAGAGGTCATGGTGTGGATGGAAAGTAGAGCTTGGTGAGAAGGGAGAGGATGATCTAGAAATAGATTATGGTGTGATCAGAGGATTTTGGAGTTCTTGAACCTGGAAGTGATGCACTTGTGGGTGATGACAAGATTAAGGGTATGACCAGCTTTGAGTGTGGCTGAGGTGGGGTGGAGGAGTAGGTCATGGGAAGTGAGTAGGTTGAGGAAGTGAGTGGTTAGTGTTTTGGAAGGAAAGTCAATATGTATATTAAAGTTTCCTAGTATGAAGGCAAGAGTTGGGGAAGAAAGAAAAAATGTGAGTCAGGTACCAAATTCATTTAGGAAGGAAGGGTAGGGACCTAGAGATCTGGAGACAACAGCTACCAGGATTTTTGATTGGGTGGTAGATATGAATAACATGAACCTCAAAGGAGGAAAGGTTAACTGAGTGATAGAGGTAGGGGGAGAACCTAGAAGTGGCAATGGGGAGCAAAGAGTATTCCAACTCTCCATCTCGACCAGTTAGCCAAGAGGAACGAGTGAAGGTTCAGCCAGGGAAAGGATGGCCAGGATGGCTAGGGAAGATGTGTTGTGGTGGGGAGGGTTTCAGTAATTGCTAGAAGATGATAAGAGTGGGAGAGGAAAAAGATTTAGGATGAAGAGAAGTCTCTTGCCTATGGAACAGACATTCCCAGAGGTCATAGCAGATGGGGTAGAAGGTATTTGATTGAGACTTTGGGATGGGAAGATTGAGGGGGATGAGAATAAGGAATTAGATGGGGGGGATGGGATTTGGATGATGACCTACAGGGGTCACTGTAGGATGTGTAGGGTATGACCATGGGAGACAGTGGTCATTATTGATTGGAAGGCACAACTCCTCTTCCCAGAGGAGGCTGGAGATTGGGCAGGAAATGGTGCAGCAGGAGATTGAAGCCCTACTCCTCACTGACTTTTCTCTTCCTCTTCCCTTATGGGACAGGTGGAGCAGGAGATGGAAGGCCTGAGGTAGAAGAGAAGTTTGGTCTTCCTCTCACCAGAGGGCAGGAGATCAAGCTGGCAGCAGGAGTTAGAAGTTGCTTTGTGCTGGTGCAGATGGAAGCTGCAGCAGACTCCTAAAAGCTTTCCCTCATAGGACACATGCAGGAGAAGATTCACGTGGCATTGGGTCAGAGGAAGGTCTCCCTCCTCTTCTTACTGGAGGCTGGAGATCAGGCCAGCGCAGCAGGAGGTGCTATTATCCCTATTCACATTACCTATGCTACAGTCAAGCTAAAACAGTTGGTATTGCCCCTCGGATTTTTCTACTTCTTTATCTTTGCCTCCACTGTCCCCTCTGTCCATATCATTCTCCCTGCCCATGCCAGCATACCAGATTCTTCACAGATGGCCACAGGAAAACAACCTGTGGCTTTGGAACAAGCTCTGAGCAGGAGAAAACAAACCACTCCTGTGCAGGTATGCTTGCATAGATACAGGCAGACCTATGTCTCTCTGACTCCACACTAATTATCTGGCAGTTTTATGACCTCTCCTCATCCCTATCACTCTTCATTGGAGGAAGGAGGAGCATGGCAAATCCACAGAGAGGGGTTTAATTACATCAAAAGAAGCTACAAACAAACCCAGGGCCAAGACCGAAGAGAGCTGATAATGGTACATGTGGAGAAATGTGAAAACAACAGACAATGGGCTTTTTGGCAGGGAAGGGCACGGGCAGGAAGCACAGAACCAGTTTGGCCCTAGCTCTGTTAGGGGTCAGCTTGGGAAACCAGGTCACTGCCATCAGGCGAGGCTGGTTCTGTGTGGATCCCTCCTAGAATGCCAGGCTGGTAAGATTCAGGCTCTCTGCTGGCGCATAGGGGCCAGGTTGATAAAATACCACTGCTGCTTGGCTTCACGGTACTTCTGTATATGAGCTCCATCCATCTTTTGGTACTGGTCCAGGTAAAACCTTTTCTCTACAAAGTCCAACACATAATTGTTGTCAATGGATCATGGCTGTCAGAGCTGAAAGAACAAGAGAGAATGAGGGCCTAAGTATGCAGCAGGTGAAAACATTTATTATTGAGGGCCACAGCCTGAATTTACATCAGCTACTGCCCTACCTGAAAAACTTAGCCTATGTCTATACTTGCCAGTTGACGCACCTCAGTGGCACAGTGAATAGAGCGCCAGACCTCAAGTCAGGAAGACTCATCTTCAGTTTGAATCTGGCTTCAGACGTTTACTAGCTGTGTGATCCTGGGCAAGTTGCTTCACCCCGTTTGCCTCAGGATCCTCATCTGTAAAATGAGCTGGAGAAGGAAATGGCAAACCATTCCAATATCTTTGATCTAAATGGGATCATGAAGAGTCAGACACGACTGAAAATGCTAACCAGTATCAGGGATTCCTGGGTTGCTAGCCATCTGATAGATCTTGGTGAACTTGCATGGTAAGGCAGTAATGCTGCGTGACTCTACAGCTACAATACTCTTATAAAACCTCGTTATTCTGCCCCCAGAGTGTTTGAAACTCCTTCATCCGCCAATGACCCTCTGTGTGAATTTGTGTGTCTCTTTCTAGGTCATATCCTTATGGATTGGCACAAGGGAAATTTATCCTCTCTGTGTTCCTGAGGTGGTGGGAAGCCCTCAGAGTTCTGGTCTGTGTCTGTTTGTTGAACGTGAGAAGAAAGTATTGAATTGCTCAAATTGCTATTAATGATGCCTGCTTATGAGAAATGATCAATAAAATATATGTAAAAAATAAAAATATTTTAATGACAGAAAAAGAAATGATCACTAACTAGGCTGATAGTGCAACTCTGAGGCTCCCCCATCGCTACTATCATAGGAAAATATCTGAAGAAAAGACAACACCCTTTTCAATCTATCTCTACTTTTTAAAGTTCTAAACATTGAAATCTTACCCATTGTTAAAGGTCCAACTCAAATGCTCTCTCCTACAGGAAGCCAGCAATGACCTCTCCATCCTCTGAATTCTGAATGAAAAGTAGCAATAGGACAAAAGGGGGCAAGAAATTTCGAGAATAAAAAGCAGTTTAACATTAAATTGGTTAACTATAGCACTGGTCCCCATACTTTTTTATTGTATCGCCAGCAATAAAAATGTTTGATTTGCAATATATGTGTGTACATATATTTATGTATATGTATACATACATATACACATACATACAATTTATAAGTTACATACACATACTCCTGTATTCAACATTACGTGCGTTATAAAGTATATATGATAGAAAATATACATATATAAAATATAGAAATGAAAATGTATATGAAATAGACATTTTAAAAGGATATATAATATATAAAAATATAAATAATATTTTTAAATAATAATTTTATTTTCTCTTAAAAATACAATTTTTTTTTTTTACCTGAGTCAGGTGTGCTGTTACTGTAGTGAATTCAAGGAAGTTAGGAGCACTCAGCTGGATATCGCACTTGGAAGATCATTAAACTATAGGATCAAATTTAAGAAGGGAGGGAAAAAGCCAGAGTAAGAGTGGTGGCCAGGGAGAATGAAATATAAACTTAGGAGGAATAGTGAGATGGAAAATAGAGCTATGGTCAGAGGGAAGAATTTCAGAGGTCTAAATCAAGAAGTAGAACCCTTGTGGGTGATGGTGAAATCAAGAGTATTGTTGTCTGTGTATCTGAAGCAGGGTGAAAGTGAAGGAAGTTAATGAGCTGGGAAGCCAGGGTGTTTGAGAGAACATATATTGAAACTCCCTAGTATATATTTAGGATGTAGAGGAAGAGTGTGGTCCAAGTTCTGAACTCCTTGAGAAAGGGGGAGGAATAGTCTTAGGGGCCTGCCTTGATGTTTATGAGTGATCTCGGTCGAACATACGTATTCTAAGTAAGCAGTAGTGAAAAGTGAGGATGCCCATTCTTTTTCCTGGTCCAGTCTGTCTGGGAGTATGAGAGATGATGTATCTAGTTCTGGAGGGACTAGACAGGATAGCACTGTTTTGTTAGGGAGCAGGAGATGAGTCAGGTTTTCATTCAATACAGTTTTCCCTTCCACATCGCAGAGGTCAGGGGTACCACGCCATTTCCCCTGCCCCACCCTGCAATCTGGAAAATCCGCATAAAATTTTTTGGGCCTCCCTTTGTACCTGAGAAGAGGTCTCAATTATTATGGTATTAAAAGATAAAATGTGTTGATATTACACATATACATATATTTCATACATTTCTTAATTTCTAAACTTTTTCTGTGTCATCTTCTGGCCTTTGCAGGTCATCTGCAGCTTCTGCAAAACTCCCCAAAAATTCCCATTTAATTTCTTACGTCAACCCATGACATATCGAAACCGTGATGTAGAAAGGATAACTGTACTAGAATTTGGAAAGGCCATGAGAGGAAGAGATCTGACTTGCAGGAAAGTTTGCTAACAATATATTAGGGATTAGAAGAGGCACAATAGAAGGAGTAGGCAGAGCTGGGAGGAGATCCGAAAGAGACGGGCCTGAGGTAGATTAGGATGAGAGATGGGTGAGTGAGAGCAGGGAAGAGGGTTGCTTTTCCGCTTAGATTGGAGTTTCTGCCCCACTAGGATTGGGAGAGCAAAAGACAGGCATTTGCTAGCCCTAGGATGAGAACGTGGTACCTTTTGACTGGGACTCCAAGTGTCTTGTAATTGACAGAGTGGCATTAGTTTTGTTGGGTTTTTTTTTCAAGCATTAGGGAAGATGACAGACTGTGCTAGGTGTCAGTGACCCTTCTTGAAGATAAAGGCTAGACAATGAGAGTTCCATTATCTGAGTATTTGGGTCTTTGAGCAGAGAGCCTGATGTTGGAGGCAAATTTATACTTGATGTTAGTTAAACTTCCTGTTATATCAAATGAGATAATAACTGTAAAGCACTTAGCACAGTGCATGGCACATAACAAGCTCTATATAAATGTTATTTATTATTATTATCATTAATATTGACAAAAAGCAGACCAGGCTGTTTTGATAGGGGGTAGGTTCAGAGGTGAGATGATCATTAGTCAAGCATGTTAATAGTGGAGATTCTTTGGGGATATCAGTTGAACTAGATAGATATTAAGTTTCTTTCCAACTCAAATTCTATGACTGTGAGGTTCTAGTACTAAAGGTGAGGTTCCAGTCCTGAAGAAGCCTAGAGCCTGGGGCTCCATTTCTAGAGATGAGGAGAATGGACTAGATTCTGTAAGTGAAAGTCAAGGTACATGAGACTCTGGTCCCAGGCTAGTAACAGTTTAAAAAAAAAAACAAAAAACCCTGCTGCTAGAATTCACATATCACTTTAACGTTTGGAAAGCACTTTACAAATATATCATTTTATCCTCGCAACAACCCTGGGAGGTAGGTTGTATTATTATCCGTATTTCACAGATGGGGAAACTAATGCTGAAGGAAGTTAAACCATTTGCCTGGATCACACAGCTAGTAAGTGTCTGAGGCTGGATTTGAACTTGGGTCTTCCTGACTCCAAATGCAACCCTCTATCTACCGTACCACCTACCTGCCTCAAAAAAGAGGCTGTAAGGTTGATGTAGAGAGTCAGAACACAGTAGCAGTAGACCTCAGAATAGTGGATTAGAGGAGAGGGGCTAAGAAAACCATTCACAGTACAGGAATATATGGGCCCCCATCTCTACTGATGATGGCTGATTTGAGCTCACAATAGACTGCAAGTTTTCACCTTCTTTTGAGGTTTCTACTCTACCACAGACCCCTATAGCTTGAAGAGCAGGCAGGTGTTTAATACCTCTTTGTAAAAACAATGAATCTTTTTTTTTTTAAGTCAAAAGACCCAAGTTTGAGTCCTGATGCTAGAAATTTACCAGCTCTTGGGCAAGTTATTTAACTTGTCTGAACATCATTTTCTTCATTTGTAGAATGGGGGTCATAATGCTTGTACTATGTATCTTACATTCTCACATTAAGAGAAAAGTGTTTTATCAGCAAATGTGAATCAAATACCTATTAGCTTCTTCAAGGCAAGGATTTCAGTACCTGGCACAGTGCCTAGCACACAGTCAGTGCTTAATAAATGGGTGTTGCTTGATACTAGATAGTAGGCACTGGAGGTAGGAAGACAAAAATGAAATTCTCCTTGTCCTCAAGAAGTTTACTTTCTACTGAAAGGATATAACACGCACATAGATGAGTAAAAACAAAGTACTTTTAGGACTTAACTTTTTTTTCTTTTTGGTGAGGCAATTGGGGTTAAGTGACTTGCCCAGGGTCACACAGCTAATAAGTGGGACTTAACAACTTTTAAGATTAACAACTATTGGACTCAGGAAAGGCTTTCTGCAGGAGATTGTGCCTGAGGTGAGCCTTGAAGGAAGCTAGGGATTCCAAGAAGAGGAGATGAGGAGGGAGGGAATTTCAGACATAAGGGAGAGACTAGATGAAGGAACAGAGATAGAAGCTGCTATGTGAAGTCTGGAGAACCCAGATGTGTGATGGTAAATGTTTATCTGAATTTTTTAAACATTTTTTTTAAAGTTTTGAGTTCCAAATTCTATCCCTCCTTCCCTCCTGAGATGGTAAGCAATGAGATATCAGTTACACATGTGCAATTATGTAAAACATTTTCATATTAGTCATTTTATACAAGAAGACTCAAATTAAAAAAAAACGAAAGAATGAAAGTGAAAAATAGCATGTTTCAGTCTATATTCAATCAATATCAGTTTTTCTCTGGAGGTGGACAGTATGCTTCATCATTAGTCCTTTGGGATCATCTTGGATCATTGTGTTGCTGAGAATAACTAAGTCATTCACAATTCATCGAACAATATTGCTGTTACTGTGTACAACATTCTCCTGGTTCTATTCACTTCATTTTGCATCAGTTTATGTAAGTCTTTCCAGGTTTTTCTGAAATCAACCTGCTCTTATAGAACAATAATATTCCATTACTATCATATGCCACAGCTTATTTAGCTATTTCCTCAATTGATTGGCATCCCTTTGACTTCCAATTCTTAGCCACCACAAAAGAGATGCTATAAATATTTTTGTACAAATAGGTGCTTTTCCCTTTTTTTGGATGTCTTTGGGATATAGACCTAGCAGTGATATTGCTGGATCAAAGGGTATGCACAACCTTTTGGGCACAGTTGCAAATTGCTCTCCAGAATGGTTGGATCAGTTCACAACTCCACCAACAATGCACTGGTGTCCCAGTTTTCCCACATTCCCTCCAATATCCAATATTTTACTTTTTTTTTATCATATTAGGATGGTAAATGTTTAACTGGCTCTGAGTGGGAGTGTGATAGAGGAAAGGGAATGAATGTACACCAGGCACAATTTAAATTTAATATTCATTATTAACATTTCCTCTATCCCTTTCTTAAGTTTAGACAATCAAAGCCCAGAACTGTAGCCTTTGCCAATTTCCAGGGTGTAAATGTTCATATTGAAAGTTTAACAATAATTCAAGCTGGCCCTAGCACATACCTAGTCCAGGAAACCTCAAGTAAACTGTAAGGCACCATGTAAATTCTTATTACAAGTGAAACTAAATTAAAATGAACATTATGTGCAGCCCTGAAGGGGAAAAGAATTCACATTCTCCAGCCCGAGGAGTGGGGAAGTAGGGAATTGTCATTCCCACCTCCTTTGCCTTAATGATAGGGAGCTGGGGAAGAAAGAAAAAAATAAAGGAAGGAAATTATGGGTGGATTATACACAAATAAAAGCAGGTATTAGTTTGGTCCCAAGATCTTACTGATTGGGGAAACTCCCTCTGTCATAGAGAATTGTCTGGGGATGCTGAGAAGTGACTGGCCCAGAGTCACATGGCTAGTATGTGGCACTCAGATCTAGAAATTGGGTCTTCTTGATTGTGTCAACTATACCATGCTGCCTTTCACAAATATAAATGACATTCAGACAAACAGACAAATGATTAGAGAGATGAATAGACAGATGGATAAATGATAGATTGATAGACAGACAGATAGACAGACAAACGGATAGACAGACTTTCTTCCAGGCTGCTTCCCTGAATCGCTACCCAGTGGCCAGTTACTAGAAGAGCTCAGTACCCGAGGGACAGCT
Source organism: Vombatus ursinus (assembly GCF_900497805.2). Lineage (NCBI taxonomy): Eukaryota > Metazoa > Chordata > Mammalia > Diprotodontia > Vombatidae > Vombatus > Vombatus ursinus. The sequence goes on along the minus strand of NW_020954587.1, from coordinate 6,072,283 downwards.
CTGGTTACTAATTTTTGAGGGTGAACTAAACTGGTTACTTATGTGAGGGATTCTGCTTTTCTGGATTCATTCTTCCCTTCTTGCAACTGTCATGCAGATCAGCCAAGATGTTCAAGCCTACCAGAGAAGAAGTGAGAAAGAAGGAAGATTGCTCATGAACATGGTCCATATAGCTCCCAGTACTGATACCAACCATCTTCAGCCTATAGAACCATCAAGTCAGAGCTGGGAGGGACCTCAGGGTTTCTCTAGGTCAACTCCCTCATTTTACAGAGGTTTAAAACCTCATTTAAACTGAGGTTTAAAGAGGTGACATCAAAAATAAGGAGCAGGGCTAGTTTTCAAATCTAAGCCTTCCATCTTCAAATCTAGCCCTGGTCCCGCTGTACCAATGCTGCTCATTAGGAGATAACCACGTCAATAAACTAGTATGCCGAGGTGGGGATGGCTGGAAGTCTTTATCTAATAATAGATTCCCCAAAGTATCTAGAGGATGACTTTGCCTGACTTTCCATGCATTTTCTTCCCAATATCCATATTTAAGCATACTAGCAGGTATGTGCCTACCAGGAATACTAAACAAAGCCCACTGATTTCTGGCAGATATATACAATAAAGACAGGAATTTAGAACAAAGGAACTAACCCCAGGCAGATAGCCATCCAACCTAACCTAGCTTTTCTATTTTTATCCCCGAGTATATATGCAAGCCAACCAAGAGCATTATGGGGGCTGAAAGGAACTTCAATGGCCCAGTACCCTGTAGTTCCTCTGGGGTTTTGTTGGAAGGGGTCCCCAGAATTGTCTGAAAGGATGCAGACTGACTGACAATTGGAGATCTGATAGGAATCAAAAGGAATCTTCTAACTCCAAGTCAGATAGTTGGCAGAGGCCATGGACTTAGGGGGGGCAATAGAAGAAAAGTGAGTTAAAAGAACAGATTTCATTCTAGCCTGAGAGTTGTAACTGTCTTTTGTTGCCTACCAGGCTGGGTGCAGCTATCATAGCCCCTGCACCACACCCTGGGTCAATACAAAGTTAAAAAAAAAAAAGTTTAACAGGAAAGACTTACCAGCAGCCATACCCCAGCAGATGGAGGAAGAGAAGAGCAGATGGCACAGAAAGACTGAAAACCAGTGGATGATAGCAGAGAATAGTTCAGCAAACAATGCAATTAAAAACCCAAGGAGGTGCCCAACATAGATGACGCCACGGAGAGTGGGGACATGGTGCCTAACAGATAATGGTTCTAATGGCGTGACCAAAGGGCATCAGGACGTCTTTAGTATCTGAACTATGAGTTGCCTTAGCCTCATGTTTCTGTCCATGTATCCTGTCCCTACTTGTGCTTTTGCCATGTTCCTCACTTGTATGCCTCTCTATTTGTGTTCCCTAGACATTTGCATTCACAGCATATGTGTACTCCACCATTGGTGACGAGGTCACCTGTGGGAGAGTGTACGCCTGAAGGTATCGAGGGACCTTTTTTCAGTCACTTAATTTGCTATGCTGTTTGATTTAAATGAATGTCTTTGGTTTTAAGTAACTGTGTTCTTTTTGGCGGATATAATCAAAGTAACAGTAAACATGCACGAATATGATTTTGAGTAGATGACTCACAAACCTTATGTACCTTTCTAGGTGCCCAAATTGAAGGGGGTAGGGTTCTGGGTACCCTTCATCCATCAAGAGGGAAAAGCCTAGCCAACCAAACATTGGTCACTGGTTCTGCTGAAAATTCAGTCATCAATAGGCAACCAATTAAATGATATTATAGCAGGATTATCTATATTTCATTCCTCTCCAGGCCACACTCAGGCCTTCTTCTACCATGCCCCAGAAATTTCTTCATTCTGGAAACTTGATTCAGCCCTGGAATTTACACATTGGAAGAATGGTTCTGGTATGGCTCTTCCCAGATCCTCCATTTAAAGACAATGCCCAGGCCAGCCACATCTGATTCCTCTCCAGGCTACATGCTTGGCCTTTCTCTACCACGCTCCCGAGCCTGGTAACTTCGTTTTGTTCTTACTTCACCCCAAGCCGTTCATCTTCCTTTTATTTGTTATCCTCCGCCATTAGAATATGAGCTTCTTGAGGGCTGGGACTATTTTTTAATCTTCTATTCCCTAGACTTAGCGTGGAGTCTGGTCCACTTAATAAATGCTTGTTGACTGACTGACTGACCAGGTTTCCTGACTTTACAGAGAGTTTGGAAATAAGGTATTAGCAATATTATTGAAAACAACACTGTGCAGGGCAGTCTTACACATGCCTGACTGTTGTCACAGTAGGGCAGTTCATTGGGAAAGGGGTGGATTGAGCATGGCTAATGACCGCTTTGGAGAACTAGAATGAATTGGTGGGGGTTAGGTAGGTAGGGGGTGGAGATGGGGAGAGCTCGGGTGTAGAATGTTCATTTGGGCTGCTTTCGGAAAGAAAAAAGAAAGAGGTTGCCTTGCTAGCGCCTCACATTTTTGACAGGCAACCACACACTAGCAGGCAAAATTCCTCCAGGCAGGTCCCTTCTCTAGCCTGCGAGGGAATCATCAAGCTTTAAAATATACAGCACACACAGGGCACGCACACTTTTATCGCTGTGACTAAATATGATTTTGGCAGAGCATGCCTGGCTGTTCTTTGAAGGAAGAAGATTTTAAATCAACAAGCTGCTCCCGCACCGAGGGAAAAACAGGCTTGCAGCAAATCTGAAGCTGGTCTGCAAGCGTCTTCTCTCGCTACTGCAGGGGCCCTCAGATAGAGTGGAAAATGGAAGTAAGGTGGGGATAACTCCCACAGTCCAAAAGAAAGAGGCAATGAAATCTTCGGACCCTTTCGTTGTGATCGTCCTCACTTCGAGAAATTTTGTTTCTGGCTTACTATGTCATTCTTTTAATCATCCTGTCCTAAGAATTCTACAATGAAGAAAAGTCACTTCCAACCCATCACAGTTCCTTGAGTCCTCCATGCAAATCAGAGGCTGTAGGAAATTTCAAAATACTAGCAATCTGCTTGGGGATTTCAAAGGTTACAGAAGTCCAATTACAATTCATTTTTGGTGTGAATTGAGTAACTCCGGGGGAGGTGGCTCGGGTAGAACGTTCAGGGTCGATACCGTGTTAATGAATCCAGCCCTTTGTTCCCCCAGAGCTGAGATGCTGACAAGTGGGCTGTTTCCTGAAAAGCTATGACATTCTTTGTCCCCCTCCAGGTGCAGGAAGCAGGATAGAGACTGTGACTGCCTTTTTTTTTTTTTTAATCATTTTAGGGTGGGTTGTTTTTTATTTTTCCATTTTTAAAAAATCAAAGGAAATGCAGCCCAGGAAAACATCTGAGCCTTTTCTTGTGGCTCTGATAGCAAGACCCCTGCTCTAACATGATTTGATCGACTCTGTGTCTGGGAAATAGCTATTATCTATCTTTTGGTCCAGGTGCCACTTTGTTCTCTCTAGGTGGGTGGATGGGCGGGTGGATTCAGGCTCAGGGTTCTGAAGGGAAGTGGGGAGAATGGGAAGGCTGAAGAAGAAATTAAGGGTGGGCGGGCAGAAATGGTGAACATTTTTGAGAGATTTGGAGCGCAGGGACTTTCCACACAGGTGGTATGCTTCTAACATCTCAAACTTCCTCTTTATCAGTGTTAGTGGTCAGTTTCATTCCAGCCAAAAAGCAAAAGCAAAATCACAAAATAAAGTTTTCAGATACCATTCAGTCAAGTTTTGTGAGCCCAGAATTCTCCCCCTCCCCCCACTCCCCCCAATAATAGGCTCCTTTCCAAACACATGAGAACTAGGCCTTCCACAGAATCAGAGACTATTCATTATCTCTTAAACAGCTATTGCTATGTCTAAAGGGCTGTGATCTACTCCCAGAAGTTGTTACTTCCCTTTCAGTCCAGCAAAGGCTGACTTCAGCCAAAGGCCAAATAGGCTAACTGCTTGTGTGTGGCTAGACTACAAGAAATCACCCCCTCCTCTTCTTGCTTCCCTCCTCTCTCCCCTCCCCCCACCTCAGGCCCACCCCTTCATACACACAAAAGTCTTTCTCCTCAACCTGTGGGCGAGAGGATGTAGCAATAATGGATGGAAATTTCAAAGAGGCAAATATTTAGGTATGACGTTAGCAAAAAGCTGCTTTAACAAAGATATCCACAAATGAAATGAGCGCAATTAGGGTTAGGGTTAGGGTTAGGGTTAACCCTTTAACTGGAAATCTTCAAGCAACTGCTGTATGACCACGTATCTTGGATACTATAATGGGGATTCTTCTTTTTTTCTCCTTTTTAATTAATTAATAAATTTTTAGTTTTCAACAATCATTTCCGTAAACTTTTGAGTTTAAAATTTTTCTCTCCTCTCCCTCCCCAAGACAGCGCACAATCTGATATAGGCTGTACATATACATTCCTATTAAACATATTTTCACATTAGTCATGTTGTAAAGAAGAATTAGAACCAATAGCAGGAACCACAATAGGAGAAAGAAGAAACAAAACAAAACAGAAGAAAAAAAAAGAGCAAATAGTATGCTTCTATCTGCATTCAGACTCCATGGTTCTTTCTCTTGATGTGGACAGCATTTTCCATCATGAGTCTTTTGGAGTTGTCTTAGATCCTTGCATTGCTGAGAAGAGCTAAGTCTATCAAAGTTAGTCATCACACAACGTGGCTGTGCGTCCTGGTTCTTCTCGCTTCACTCAGCATCAGTCCATACAAGTCTTTCCAGGTTT
>NW_020954587.1:6041162-6067523 GCF_900497805.2 Vombatus ursinus | reverse complement strand
CTCTGAAGTCCGCTTGCTCATCATTTCTTATAGCACAATAGTATTCCATTACATTCATATAAATGGAGATTCTTCTTGAGGTGTGGGTGGGCAGAGGCGGCCACAGGGGTCTCTTCCAAATAGGAGGTTCTGGGATTTTTATTTTAGTGTTCCTCTTCTTTAGCCTTGCCTTCTAACTTGCTCTTTAACAAAACAAATAACCATCAAGTCCCTCACACCTCAGTGTGAAGGAGCTTATCAGGAAGGTGAGACAGTAGAAAAGATTTGGGGCTTAGGAAGGAAGTGGGACAGGACGGGATGGGAGGGGAGGGAAGATGAGAAGAAGAAGGTGTAAAGGGACTGGAGAGGAACAGGGAAGGGAAGAGAGAACCTCAGAAAATAAATTTCCCAGAACTTCCCCAATTTTGTCTCCAGTCAGTTCTGAAGCCAAATTTCCTTGGAGAAAAATCTCCAGAATAAGAGGAGAGTGGACCTGAGACCATATCTTCTCAAATGTTAAGTTTTACTAATACTATGGCCTTTTCCCTTGATGAATGGGAAGTCTTTGGAACAAATGGAGTTGTCGTTGGAGTGTTGTACTGAGGAAGGAAGACTGTATCCAATGGATGAGGTCTCAAAAAGAGATAGTAGCAAGGTATTAGATATTATTATTGGATATAATCTTGTTATATTATTTATTAATAATAATATTATTGTTAGTCTAGTTAAAGCATCCCTCACTGACATAATTCAAATCAAGTTCTTGCTTTGCCATACCTAATTCTGCCATCCTAGCAGCACTAAGCCCAAGTATGTCTTTAAGACTGCCAAGGCCCAAAAGACGGAAGGGTTCCTACCAAGAAACATCAGAGAAGCACATTTCTTTTGTAAAATGCTTGAGGGAATTGGAGGATCAGAGGATCAGAGAGCTCAAATAGACCTCAAATACTATCTAGTCCAACCTTCTCATTTTCTAGATGTGAAAACTGAGTCCAAGAAAGGTTAAATAACTTGCCCAAGGTCATACAGGTAGGACCAGGCAGGATTTGAACCCAGGTCCTCTGGCTCCAGAGCCAGGGCCCTTTCCATTGTATCAGCTTAGAGCTGCCTCCCTTGGGGCTTAGTGCCTTTTATTTTGGCTTATTTGGGGAGGAAGCCCTTCTTCGTTGGCCTTCAGTTTTATGGTGATCCCATTTGGGGTTTTCTTGGCAAAGATACTAGAGTGGTTTGCCATTTCCTTCTCCAGTTCATTTTACAGATGAGGAAACTGAGGCAAACAGGGTTAAGTGACTTGCCCAGGGTCACACAGCAAGTAAATGTCTGAGGCCACATTTGAACTCATTCAAGACCCAGTGCTCTATCTACTTCACCACCTTTTGAAGTAGAACAAAGTATGTCCACAGCATCCTTGACTCCCTTGCTTATGGTAGTGTGACCTTGAGCAAGTTACTTAACCTCACCCTACCCCCAAGGCTTCCATTTTCTCATCTAGAAAATGAGGGGTTTGTGCAATAATATAAATGAAAATAACACTTAAAGGCAGCTGAGCTCATATTAAATGCAGTGAGTAAGTAACCTTGACCCTGGAAAACACAGTTTACTTTTCTTGAAAGAGAAATGAGAGCCTACAGATGCAGAATGTTGCTATGCTGTCAGACCGAGTCACTGTGTCCCCTTGACTTTGCTCAACTGCTTTTCTTTATTAGGAGGAAGAGAAAGAGGGGAAGAGAGAGAATATCGGGAAATGATCAGTGTGCAAAAAAAGAAAAAAAGGCATTAAGACAACTTTTAAAAATCAAATTAAAAGAAGGGGTACTCGATAAGATGGTCTATCAGATCACTTCCAGCTCTGAAGTCCTACGATTCTATCCTTCTTCCTCTTTTGCAAGCTCCCTCCTCACTCTTGGAGCTCTCTATACCTCCATTTATTTACCCAGTGCCCTCACATGGATCCATGACTACGCAGGGCCCATCACTCTTGGGTCTACTCTCATCTCTTGGGGCCCAGACCTTACTTACCCTCTTTTCTTTCCCCCTATTAAAACATACCTATGCTGATTCCATAAGCATCCTGTGCTATACCTTCCAAAGCTAATTGCAATAAATTAATCCTGTGGTGAGGTATTAATGGCTATAATGGGGAAAAAGCTGGACTTGGAAAAAGAAGATTTGTGTTCAGCTCCTAGCATTGAAACTTGCATATAACTATGGGCAGGAGCAGCTAGGTAGCACAGTGGATAGAGTGCCAGGCCAAGAGTCAGGAAGACTCATCTTCTGAGCTCAAATCCAGCGTCAGACACTTACTAGTTGTGTGACCCTGTGCAAGACATTTAACCCTGTTGGCCTCAGTTTCCTCAACTGGAAAATGAGCTGGAGAAGAAAATGGCAAACCACTCCAGTATCTTTGCCAAGACAACCTCACGAAGAGTTGGACATAACAACAACAATGACCTTGGGCAAGTTATTTAATCTCTCTAGGGCTGTTTCCTCATCTGTAAAATGTCACCCCAGTGGGAAGAGCACTGGAATTTGGAGTTGACCATTAGCTCTATTATTTAACACATATATGGTTTGGGCAAAAAAAAAAATCACTTAACTTCTCTGGGTCTCAGTTTCCTTATTTATAAAATGAGGGGGATGGACTATCTGGTCTCTGAGATCCCTTCCAGCTCTAAATCTATGATGCTAGGATTTCTAAGGTCTCTTCTAACTTTTGTGATTCTGTCTCAACCCAAAGGAATGAACATCTCACAGTGGAAGACTGTTAGGCACTGGGATAAACATATTGGTAATGCCCTTAGGACTCCAGTACTCCTGACTGAACTTGAAGCTGGACCTGGTTGTGGTCCAGGAGAGAGGAGAGAGGCCTATTTCTGGAACATGGAGGGCACTTGAACGTGTGAATCGCTAACTTGCCAAAGGAAGGGCTCATCTTTCCAGAGTCTTAATGCTGTGGGTACATGGTTCCTGAGGGATTTCTCTACCACCCCCCCCTCCCCTTCCCTTTCCTCCCCTCCTCACTCCATCTTCCTGGAGTTAAGTTTAGAACTACACCAGGGCTTGCTCTCAGCTGGAGATGTTTTAACTTACACCGCCTAGTTGGTTCAGAGAAATTCAGGCAGCGGTAGAGAAGAACAAAAATAGCTTTTCTCCATGACCAATTTCTTCCCACTTCCCTGAATCTCTCTTTGCCTTTCCCTTCCTCTCACATGAGCCCCTACAGGGCCATCTGTGGAAATGGTATTTACCTGAGGTGGGAATGCCCCTTGGGACTAACAGGGCACTGGAGTGTCCTATTCACTTAAATCTCTGGCTCCACAGACTCGGGATTCAAACAGAACCCAAGGGGAGCGCTTTTCACCTTCTATTATTTCTCGAGCTCCATAGGGCCTCCCGAGCTCTTCACCGCGGGCAGAACATTGTCAAATGCCTCCATACAGGAAAAGCATCTGCTGCGTCCTTCAGCAGCCCTGGCTCAGACAGGTACGGACATCGCCAATGACGAAACGTGCGCTCCGGTGCTGGGAAACCTGCCTGGCACGCCTGCAGCCCCTAGAGCTGACTGCGCTTCCACGCTCCTGGGAGGCTCAGGGGTTAAGGAGCTGGCTGAACCAGCCTCCCGCGGAGGAAAGATGTCCCTGGGCTGGCTGGAGGGGAAAAGCACCGGGCGATGCCCACAGTCTCCAGGAGGTGTCCCTAGTCTCCCGGCCTTCTTGAAAAGGGAAGAAGCCGAGCATGACAGGAGGCGGTTAGGAGCAGAAGATGGAATCCGAAAGTGGTCATTAATCTTTCTAGTTAGGAAGCAGGAACTCGTACGGGAGGGATGTCAAACCGACCGGAGAAAGAGGTGGCCTGCTACAGGCTGGGTTCCCCAACGCCGGGGGCTTGCCGGGGCATGGGACAGAGATGCGTCTAGGAAAAGCCGTCAAACCAAAATTTTGCTGTCAAAGCAAAACTCGTACAATTCCCCAATCATTTAGGAGATGGAGAACGGCCCGCAGGGGCAGTCTGGGGTTTCCGTGCATTTTAGCTCAGAGCCACCCAGGAGTTTGTAAAGGGTCTCTCCACTTGAAGCCTGGGGGCCACTGTGAAAAACCCTGCAGGGCCCTAGCTCTTCAGTTTGGTTTGTCTTTTCAAACATAATCTCTCCCTAGGCTCAATAGGGGTCTTTCTTCACCAACAAAGTGTTTGATTGACGTGGTCAAGAAATCCACAATAGGAAGGTCTTCAGCCACACTAGTTGATTAGTGCTCATTAACGCAGCCTGAATACTTTTTTTTTTCCCACTTCGGCTCTGCTACATGTTGACTGATTGGCAGGAATGCAGACAGGCTCCTAGAATTTAAAGTTGGAAAGGACTCCTTAGAGATCAATAATACCTTTAAAGGAGGGAAGGGACCTCAGAGGTCATCTAGTTACAAGCCCCCCTTATTTTATAAATGAAAAACTGAATCTCAGAAAGGCGAAACGACCTGCCTAATATCACATAGCTAATTAGTAACAAAACCAGATTGGAGCCAAGCTCCTCAGGACTCCAAATCCAATGTGTTTAAGGCTGTGCCATGCTGCCTTGTTTTGGCAACCCACCCTGATCCTTCCTTTGTCACTCATCTACCCTCAGAGCTTCCAGTTTCTCCCTGGTGGCCTGTCTCACCGATGAGGTAGGGGACAGTTGTGTTGAAAGAAATGGGATGGGAAGTGGAGAGAATTATTTATAAGGAGATGCAGTTGAGCTGATGGGTGGGTAGAGAGAGAGCAGTTTGGGGATTGTATAAACTGGGCAGAAAGGTAACGATTGAAGAAGTACCTACTTTTCTTCCGTGCTTTAGTGGGACTAAACAATCTTCCAGAAGGTATCTGATGCTCTCATGTTGTTTTGCTGGCTACATAGGCCTCGCCCTCCCTCTGTGTTGTCTTTCCCCCACCTTCACCGTTTCTCATCCCTCTCCCCCCCTTTTTTTTTTTTGGCATCTTGGAACCTTTTCCTTATATTCCAGACTTTCTATAGCCAATCACTCTTTCTCTGGTGACACTTTGCTTCCCTAAATCTCATTCTTTCAAGGACTCTAAAAGACTCTGCTAGAAAACTAATGAGTTACCATTTTGGTCATAATATAGGCACCCTAAAAATGAGATCTTTTTAGAAGAGATAAGCATAGATATAGATATAGATAGACTGATAGATATAGATATAGATATAGATATACACTAAAAATAAAACCACTTACAGGTGACTATATTTCAGTTTTATGTAAGCTAAGTTTAAAGAAGAAAGTATGGCTATATTTGGACTAATGAATAATCCATGTCGATGTGACAGTGGAACATAATGGTTAATGACTCAGACTTTCCCAAGTAATACATTTGCTTTTGAACACAGGCCTCCAGAAGACACAATATTTGAATCTAAAATATACATTGACTGGATTGTTCATCCATAACTACTTGCCCCTCACTCCACTAGTGACTTGTTGGGGATTTCCTAGTAGGAACCCCCTTTTCCACTCCAAGAAGTATCAAAATATCTATACGTTTCTATCTTTTTATTACCTCTGAGCCCCCAGCCAGAGAAACAGCTTCTGGCAAAACACCTCAGTGGTGGTTCTGTCTGTATCTCTTCTCTGAATATTTCCCCTTCACCTGACTCCTTCTAACTGTAGTCTCCATAAATGCACTCTGACTAGTAAATGTTAGTTATTAATTATACTTATAAAGAGAAAGTAAACATTTAAAACAAAGAAAGGCAAATAGCAGACTTTCCTATGTCTAGAAGAAAAGGCTTTAAGGCTTCCCATGAAAGAGCTCAAGGGAAAACTGGAGATACAGGATTATTACTCTGGGGTTTGTAGTTGGAGGAGGGGAGGAACCAGCAAAACAGCTTCTGTCCTAACCTTCCTAATGTCTAAGTAGCCTCACTCCAAGTTATGGCCCCTTTCTTTGTGGCATCTGCTTATACTGCCTCCCAACTCCTTATAGATTCTTACAGTTTCCCTTTCCCCAGCTCCACCTGTCATCTAGTCATCCTATTAGGAATTGGATTTCTTTTTAAGTCTGTTTTCTAGATTCAGGAAACTAACTTTTAAAGATCATTTGGAGGTGTGGCCTATCACTCTTCATCTTATAACCTGTTGCTTTCTTTCTGATTCACTCAAGGGACTAATTCCCACTTCACAAAGGGATCAAACACCAGGCATGGGTACATTTTTGCAGTTAGTTTAACACCTTATCTGGTCCATTTTCTGCAATTAGATCTGTGAGATACTAATTCCTTTACAAGTAAATTTCAGACATGGAGGCAAGGGAAACACATCTGTGTATTCACAACCCTCAAATCACACTCTGTAAACCAGTCCATCCTGTATATGTCTCTTGTACATGTCCTAAATAAAGCCCTTTTTTATTTAAAAAAAAAAAATTATCTCAATGAGCAAAAACCTGCCTTCTCTATATGTTCCCAGTTGGACAAAGGAAAACCAAAACACATTACAAACAAGTATAATCAATCAAAATTAGTTCCCACATGGGCCATGTCTAAAAAAGTGTGTCTCATTCTGCACTGAGTCCTTCATCTCTCTATTAGGAGATGGGTATCATGTTTCATTATTAATCCTCTAGAATCCTTTCATAAACACTCAATGGAAGGCCCACTCAACATTCTGGGACTCTTTCTCTACATCTTTTGCCGGTTTGTGTTGTGTTTAAGAACAATATGGGCTGTGTAAGATAGGGTAGTTTTATCTATAATGGTCTAGAAGCCATCCTCAACAATCATTTGGCTCTGGGGATTCAGACATAGGTCATTGATGCAGCTTCCTGATGGCATAAGAACCAAAGGAGAAGGCAAGAGTTACTTTCTTGGTTGTGACCAGTGCACTAATATGACCAATATAGAGTGGTAGGGAAACTACACTCAATTAATTGAATCAATGCACTATCCTGCTAAACCTCCTTTTGCTGCCTAACCAGGGGAGTATTTCATTTTATTACAATTCCAAACCTGAAGCACCATACCACTGGGAATCAGTCCTACTCTACAATGATAATTAGCACATTCAGCATTATTTGATCAGAATGGCCATTATTGAAGAATGGGAAGGGTGAAGTAAGGAAAAGAGAGTCATTTCCTGCTTCTGGTGATGCTAGTCACATACAATGAAGCATACCCATTTGTCCCAGGGGATTAGAGAGTAAAGTTTGTAGGCATTCCACAAGTAGACTCAGACATGAAAGTGCCTTATTAAGAACCATAGGATACACTGAAGATGATAAATTTTCAGTAAATTCTTATTTATTGAATTTGCATAATTTTTAAATGTGGGGGTGATGGTGATTTCCAGGCCCATCTGCTGTGGTAGTCCTGGACCCTCCCTAAAGATTGGAATTTGTGGATTGCCTTAGAACTCTACTGAAAGAACCACTTGGGACTTTTTATATGGAATTTAGGAAGCTATTTGGAACTATGCCACATGCTTTGTTGGGACTCTTTGGTGAAAGGCACCAGGAAAGGCACTTGAAAGTATAATGCTTGGCTTCTACAGAAGAACAGAAATCTTTCTGGAATTGGGAATATGGTAAATTTGTACCAAATGTACCCAGTGGATTTGCTAAAGATGAGTGGTGGAGGACAGCCTACATCGCCTTTAAAAGTTAAAAGGAAAGACAGCTTCCTCTCTTACTCCTATGATCTCCAATTCTCTCTCTCTCTCTTTCCCTCCTTTCTCTTCCCCCTCACTCCCTCTCTCTCTCCTTTTCCCTCTCACTCCTTCCCTCCCCCTCCTTCTCTTCACCCTCTCCCTTCCTCCTTCTCTCCCCCTCCCTCTCTCCTTCCTTCTCCCTCCCCCTCCCTCTCTTCTTCCTTCTCTCTCTCTCTCTCTCTCTCTCTCTCTCTCTCTCTCTGTCTCTATCTCTGTCTTTCTCTCATTTCCAGTGAAGACCCCAGCATAAGGGGGCAGTAGCAGCACCTGGCCTAGCTCAGGGAGCCATCACTCATCGTTAGCATATCTAGGCAGTACTGAAGCCCCATCAATGGCAGCATCTGCAGGAGATAGAGCCCCAGCACAGAAGGGAAGTCTCCTGGAGCAGTGCTTGGGTCCTAGAATAAGGGGGCAGCATTTAGTCCTGCTTGTCCTCAATACAAAAAGTCAGAGGGCAGGGGCAGAACTTTGCCCTGGCACAGTGGACAACAGTAACAGGAAATGGAGTGATCCCCAGGGGCAGGTGGCAACTGGCAAAACATTTGGCCGTGACCAGTGGCACCACCCCAGCAGAATGAGCTGCAGCATAGGTCCCAGGAGAATGGTCAGTGGCATGGGCAGTAACAAAGGTGAGCCCAGGATAGCCCTTTGCTTAAGCCTTTGGTAGCCTCTTTCTTTCAGATACGTTAAAAATCAGTCCCTCAATACCTAAAAATTGTGTCTCCACCAGCACAAACTGCCTCTGGGGATACTTGGTCTAGCCTAGCTGTTTTTACCATTTTTTTTTTCTGTAGTACCATTTCTATTACCTCATGAAACACACTGAATACTGTGATGTTACAGTCTAAAAGAATTTGCCATAAAAACCTTTAAAATAATCTTCCCAATCTCTTCCAACTTTTTCTGTTATCCTTCTTTAGTTGTTGTTGTTCAGTCATTTCAGATATGTCTGACTCTCTATGACCCCATTTGGGATTTTCTTGGCAAAGATGGTTTGCCATTTTCTTCTCCAGCTCATTTGACAGATGAGGAAACTGAGGCAAATAGGGTGAAATGACTTGCCCAGGGTCACACAGCTAGTAAATGAGATAGATTTGAACTCAGGTCTTCCTGGCTCCAAACCTGGTGTTCTATCCACCAACCCACCTAGCTGCTTCTGTCCTACTTCTGCTTTCACCCCTAAATGTCCTGGGATTATTTGGCATAGCTATTTCTCTCTCTCTCTCTTTTGGTTTGTTTTTTGTTTTTTTGTTTTTTAGGCAATTGAGGTTAAGTGACTTGCCCAGACTCACACAGCTAGTAAGTATCAAGTGTTTGGTCTGAGGCCAGATTTGAACTCAGGTCCTCCTGACTTCAGGGCCAGTGCTGTATCCACTGCACCCCCTAGCTGCACCACATAGCTATATCTCTTTACAAACCTATAAAATTTATTCTTCCTGCCACTGATTCTTGTGGGTTTTGGAAGCAATACTGCTCATATGGTACCATTATTATCCTTCATAAGGTTTTACAAATATAAACCACTGTGGTCTTTAGCCATCATATATTTCTTTCTTTCTTTCTTTCTTTTTTTTTTTTTGAGGCAATCAGGGTTAAGTGACTTGCCCAGGGTCACACAGCTAGTAAGTGTCTGAGGCCAGATTTGAACTCAGGTCCTCTTCACTCCAGAGCCAGTGCTCTATCCACTGTGCCACCCAGCTGTCCTTTTTACTTGACAAAGGGATTATTTGCTGGCTGAAGTGGTTTCTAGGTTCTTTTTGTCTCATCATTTTAGTGATTGTACTATATTGGTTGGTCTTCTAGGCTCTGGGCATTTTTTTCTGGCTATATCCCATGCATGAAATGCTCTCCCTCTTCATCTCTACCTATTGCCTTTAATCTCATCTAAAACCCCATCTTCTTTCCCAACTGCTCTTAAGCCTTCCCCCTCTTAGTTCCTGTTTATCCCATATACATAGCCTGTTATTACATCGTTTCTCCCATTAGACTTTGATCTCCTACAGGGCAAGGACTACCTTTTGCCTCTTTTTGCACCCCCAGTGTTTAATACAATGCTTGGCACACAGTCGATTGTTGTTTATTGACTGACTGAAATAGTGATCATCTGTATTGATATCTGTTCTTTGATTCATTTCCCATTTTTTAGCCTTGACAATCTGTTTAAATGTCAGGTTAGAGTGTCTTCAGTTGCATACCATATTTTCTCACTTTAATTCTTTCTTCAAATTTAGTATTAATTGTGATCTTTAAAAATTGGTTATTATGAATGTTTGCAGACAACTGATTTGGAAATATCTAGCACATCTAACTGGTTATTTCTGTCCATTAATATGTAATTGATTTCATTTTTGTGACATTGATGCTTGCTCTGTCTAAAACCTCCCAAATCTCTTCACCAGAAAAGTTCTTATGATACATAGGCAAAAAGGCCAAATTACAAGCTTTTGGTCTCTCTCATTTCTTATTCCTGGATTATATTTTCCATCATATATTTGCTGTCTTCTCCCAATGCATTGCCTAGGAGATGCATTCCACTTTGCATTGAACTCCCAAAGTATTAAATATATTGATTTAATTTGGAGGGACTTACTGTTTTCTTCCTAAAATATCTCTTTCTCTGCCACAGATGTTGATACACAAGCCACAATTAATTTCATTGTGATATTTTTGCAGATGTTCATCATAAGCACTGCAAACTGATTTGGCAAAAAGCCTTAGAAGTAATACTTCTAGATGTCCTTGTATACATGTTTGTTTGTTTGTTTTCTTAGTATGCTTCAGTTTGCATTCAGACAACATCAGTTTTTTCTCTGGAGGCAGAGAGCATTTTTCATCATCAGTCCTTTGGGATTGTTCTTATATCATTGTATTGCTGAGAATAGCTAAGTCATTTACAATTCTTCATCATACATACTGCTGTTATTATGTACAATGTTCTCTGGCACTGCTCACTTAACTTTGAATCAGTACATTTAAGTCTATCCAGATTCTTCTGGAACCATACTACTTGTCACTTCTTATAGCACAGTAATATTCCATTACAATCATATACCACAACTTGTTCAGTCATTCCCCAAATGATAGGAATCTCTTTAATTTCCATTTCTTAACCACCACAAAAAGAGCTGTTATAAATATTATTGTACAAACAGGTCCTTTTCCCTTTTTTTTAAAAAAATCTCTTTGGGATACAGACCTAGCAGTGGTATTGCTGGATGAAAGGGTATGTACGGTTTGATTGCCCTTTGGGCGTAGCTCCAAATTGCTCTCCAGAATGGTTGGATCAGTTCACAATTCCACCAACAATGCATTAGTGTCCCAGTTTTCCCACATCCTCCAACATTTATCATTTTCCTTTTTTGTCATATTAGCCAGTCTGATAGGTGTGAGGTGGTACCTCAAAGTTGTCTTAATTTGCATTTCTCTAATCAATAATGATTTAGGGCATTTTTATATGATTATAGATTATAGATAGCTTTGATTCCTTTGTCTGAAAACTGCCTATTCATATCCTTTGACCATTTATTAATTGGGCAAAGACTTGTATTCTTATGAATTTAACTCAATCCTCTATATATTTGAGAAATGAGGCCCTTTATCAGAGACATTTGCTGTAAAAATTGTTTCACAGTTTTCTGTTTTCCTTTTAATTTTGGTTACATTGATTTTGTTTGTGCAAAACCTTTTAAATTTTATATAATCAAAATGATCCACTTTACATTTCATAATGTTCTCTATATCTTTTTTGGTCCTAAATTCTTCCTTTATCCATAGATCTGGTAGGTAAACTCATACTCTCCTAATTTGCTTATGATATCACCCTTTATGTGTAAATCATGTACCCATTTTGACCTTATCTTTTTATACAGTGTGATATGTTGGTCTATGCTTAGTTTCTGCCATACTGTTTTCCAGTTTTCCCAACAGCTTTTGTCAAATAATGAGTTTTTTGTCCCAAAGCTTGGATCTTCAGGTTTATCAAACATTAGATTATTATGGTCATTTACTACAACATATTGTGTAGCTAATCCATTCCACTGATCCACCACTCTGTTTTTCAGACAGTACCAGATTGTTTTGATAGTTAACTTTGTAATACAGCTTTATAATAGTTTTTTGTGTAAGTGCTATGTACTGCTGAGGGAAAAAAAGGGTATATTCCTTTCTATTCCCATTCAATTTTCTCCAGAGAGCTAGCATATCTAACTTTTCTAGAATTCTATTCACCTCCTTAATTTCTTTCTTACTTATTTTTTGGTTAGATTTATCTAGTTCTGAGAGGGGAATGTTGAGGTCCCCCCCGGTATAGTTTTGTTGTCTATTTCCTCCTATAATTCATTTAACTTCTCATTTAAAAATGTAGATGCTATGCTATTTGGTGCATATATAGTTAATATTGATATGACTTCATTGTCTATGGTACCTTTTAGCAAGATATGGTTTCCTTCTTTATCTCTTTTAATTAGCTCTATTTTTGTATTTGCTTTATCTGAGACCATGATTGCTACTCCTGCTTTTTTTTTTTTACTTCAGCTGAAGCATAATAGATTCTCTTCCAGCCCCTTGCTTTCACTCTGTGAGTCTCCGTGTTTCAAATGTGTTTCTTGTAAACAGCATATTGTGGATTCTGGTTTTTAATCCATTCTGCTATCTGCTTCCATTTTGTGGGTAAGTTCATCCCATTCACATTTACAGTTATGATAACTAACTGTGTTTCCCTCCAGCCTGTTTTTCCCTAGTTTATCTTTCTCTCTCTCTTACCTTTCATACTTTCCCTTCTCACAAGTGTTTTACTTCTGATCACTGCTTCCCTCAATCCACCCTCTCTTCTATCTTTTTTTTTTTTTTAGTGAGGCAATTAGGGTTGAGTGACTTGCCCAGAGTCACACAGTTGGTAAGTGTCAAGTGTCTGAGGCCAGATTTGAACTCAAGTCCTCCTGATTCCAAAGCCAGAGCTCTATCCACTGCACCACCCAGGTGCCCCCAACCCTCCCTTCTATCAGTTCCCCACCACCACCTTCTCTTATCTCCATCCCTTTTTACTTCTCCATAGGATAAGATTGACTTCTATACCATACTGAGTGCATATATTATTCTCTTTATGAGTCAATTCTGATGAGAGTAAAGTTCAAGCATTGCCTGAAATCACCCCCCCATCCTTCCCTCCACTGTAATAGCTCTTTCATGCTTCTTTTATGAGAAATAATTCTCACATCCCCATTCTCTAATTCTCTAATAATTCTCTAATCCCCATTCTTTCTCCCCCTTCCCTCTTCTTCCAGTGAAATCTTCTTTCTCACCCCTTAATTTTGTTTTTTGGATATCATCCCATCACAGTCATATCACACCCATGCCCTCTTTCGATGTATACTCCTTCCAATTGCCCTTATAGTGATAAAGTTCTTGAGTTACAAACATCATCTTGCCATGTAGGAATATAAACACTGTCATCTTATTGAATCTTGTTTCTTTTTTACCTTTTTATTTTTTTTCTTCAGTCTTGTATTTGAAGATCAAATTTTATATTCAGCACTGGTCTTTTAATTGGGAATGCTGGAAAGTCCTCTATTTCACTGAATGTCCATTTGTCCCCTGGAGTTTTGTAGTTTTTACTCAGTTTTGCTGGATAGGTGAGTCTTGGTTTGTACCCTAACTCCTTTGCCTTCTGGAATATCATATTTTAAGCCCTCTGGTTCTTTAATGTAGAAGCTGCTAAATCCTGTGTAATCCTACTGGGGCTCCAAAATACTTGAATTGTTTCTTTCTGGCTGCTTGCAGTATTTTCTCCTTGACCTGGGAGCTCTGGAATTTGCTATTCCCAGGAATTTTCATTTTGGGATCTCTTTCAAGAGGTAATCAGTGGATTCTTTCCATTTCATTTTGCCCTCTGGTTCTAGGATATTAGGGCAGTTTTCCTTGACAATTTCTTGAAATATGATCTCCGGGCTCAGGTAGTTCAATAATTCTTAAATTATTGCTCCTGGATGTATTTTCCAAACCAGTTGTTTCTCCAATGAGACATTTCACATTTTCTTCTATTTCTTTTATTCTTTTGATTTTGTTTTATTGTTTCTTCATATCTCATGAAGTTATTAGCTTCCACTTGCCCAAATCTAATTTTTAAGGAATTATGAGCTTTTGAACTTTCTCTTCCATTTGGCCAATTCTATTTTTAAGGGGTTACTTTCTTTAGTGAATTTTTGTTTATCTTTTTCCATTTTTTGGGTTTCTTTTACCACTCTGTTGACTGTTTTTTCATGATTCTCTTGCATTATTCTCATTTATTTTCCCAGTTTTTCTTGTATTTCTCTTACTTGCTTTCTTAAATTCTTTTTAAGCTTTTCCAAGAGTTCTTTTTTTGGGCTGAGCCCAATTTATATTTTTCTTTGAGGCTTTACATGAAGTCATTTTGACATTGTTGTCCTTTTGTAAGTTTGTACTTTGATCCTCCCTGTCACCGTAGTAACTATCTATGGTCAAGTTCTTTTTTTGTTTTGTTTTGTTTTGCTCATTTTTTCTGCCTATTTTGTGACTTTGTACTTCTCTGTAAGAGTTTGGCTCTTCTCTTGCACTGTTCCAAGCTTCTGACAAGTAGAAGGGCCAGGGCCTTGCTTCTGACTTTCACTGGGCCTCAGGGCCTACCTGCTGGCTTGCACTGGAGTGGGGGGGCAGGGAGGGCCTCCCTGTTGGCCTGCCCTGAGAATGGGATCTTACTGCTGGCCTGCCCCTGGGATGGGGCCTCACTGCAGTCCCCCTGGGGTAAGGCCTGCTGCTTCTGCTTGCTGACCCATTCCCCTCCTACTCCAGTGAGACATCTTTCCTACTGTGCTAGTAAGTTGCTTCCCTACTCCTAAACTGGTTCTGAGGTATTTTTCAAGGTAATTTGGAGGGGATTTGGAGAGGGCTACAGGGAATTGATTCCTCACTCCACCATTTTGACACCAAAAGTCTGCATACATGATTTGTTTGTTTGTTTTTTGGGTGAGGCAATTGGGTTAAGTGACTTGCCCAAGGTCACACAGCTAGTAAGTGTCAAGTGTTTGGTCTGAGGCCGGTTTTGAACTCAGGCCCTCCTGACTTCAGGGCCAGCGCTCTATCCACTGTGCCACCTAGCTGCCCCATGCCTACATGATTTAAAAAAAAAAAGCCAACTCTTTTACATGCTTCCATAAAGATAACTGGGAGCTATCCTTCCAATTACCTGTAACCTCCTTTTGTCTTCAGGTTTCATTTGTAATGAGAAAAAAATAAGATTCTTTTTTCCATGTGAATATCTATTCAGGGGTCACTGGGCAAAAATCTCACATTTAGAGTATCAACTATAAAATGAATGTTTATGAATGGTCTAAAAACTATGTAATTCTTAGCAACCATTGCCTCTTTTCCACTGCTCTGCCAACATCACTGCAGATGAAAAATGCAGAGAAGATAGTGTATGTAAATCTTTTTGAAGGATTTAAAACATTATGTAAATGTGAGCTGTTATCACCATCTTCATCATTGCCAATAATAGAGAGGAAAATTCTGTACAAAGTTAATTTTTTTTTTTAGGCAAGGCAATTGGGGTTATGTGACTTGCCCAGGGTCACATTACTAGTGTCAAGTGTCTGAGGCTGGATTTGAACTCTGGTCTTCCTGATTCCAGGGCCAGTGCTCTATCCACTGTACCATCTAGCTGCCCCCAGTTTCATTTTTTCATAGAGAAAATGACTACATATTCTCATTACTATGTCTGAATGTATGACTCTCATAACTTCTGCAAGATAAAGTTGCCAGCATTTTTGTTCATGTTTCTGGAGGGGGAAGTATTTTGTAGATGTGTATAAATTGCCATCAGAAGCAACGAATATTAGGAATTCAGAGAAATGTGGGAAGACTTTTATGAACCAACTGAAAGCTAAACAGTGAAGAAAATAGAAACAGGAGATCAACTGGTTGTTGAGTATAATAATATAATCGAGTTTTCCATTGTTTTTCAGTCATATCCTATTCTTCGTGACCCCATTTGGGGTTTTCTTGATAAAGATATTGGAATGGTTTGCCATTTCCTTCTCTAGCCCATTTTACAGATGAGAAAACTGAGAAAACAGTACTAAAAGCTAGCTGAACTCTGATGAACTGTAATGACCCATTTCGATCCCAGAAAACAGATAATGAGGAACACCTCTCTGGGGGACTCAGTATGGAATGTTAAACTGTAGAGCATTCCTCTGTCAGTTTTGTGTAATGGGCTTGGTTTGTTGTTGTTGTTGTCATAGAGGATTCAATTGTGGGGGGCAAGGGTGGAAATGACTAATTAAAAAATTCATCAGAATTTCCTTTTAAAAAATAAAAAAAGGCTCCAAAGTTCACTTAAGTTATTGACACTTCCTCATAATGACACTATGCTGTATGTAAAGTGCTTTACACTTCATAAAACACTTTTATAAAAATTATGTCATTGATCTTCACAACAGGCCTTTTAAGCTGGCAGTTTCATCATTTTGCAGATGGGGAAAACAGGTGCTGTGATTTTCCTTTAGTCACACAGCAAGTAACTGACAGATCTAGAATGCAGGTCTCCTGATTTCTAGTTAATGTTGTTATTGTCATGGTGTTATTTGGGCCACCCACACAATTTATTTTGTTTATCTCAAACTAACCCCATGTAAAATAACTGGTTAGGGGGTAGCACCCCTTCAAGGGTCTACTCCTCCCAACTTGCACTTACACTGACAGGTTTGCAAATTAGGTCTCAGGGGGACTGATACTCCCATATTCAAAGATATCCTACAGGCTGGCACATCTAAAAACTATATGGCTCATGAGTCCCCACCAGTATGGTTACTTTTAATAGTTAACCAGTAAACACAATTAGTTCAAAGCAAAGGCATTTGCAAAAATGTCATTGTCAGAATAGTAGCTATATAGCATTCCCCTCATAAACCTGGGGCGCACTGGCCTATGAATACACATAGAGTCGGTGAGAAGAGTGCACACTGGCAATGAGGCACACACGCAGAGAACGCATGTGGCCAAGACAACTAATGTCTCCAGCATTGAAGAGCCTGAATGTCTTTTCCCTTCTTGTGCTGTCTTTATGTTGCTCTCCCCACCCCACCCCCAACCCCTCACAGCATCTTTTCAAGGCAGCTTGCTGGATAGGTTTGTCCCTCTCTCTGAAATTCAAATCTCAACTGCCAGGGCGAGTTCTCTCTTGAATCCATACTTGGCTCTCTTTTCTGCTGACAGAGGTGATGCTTCTTGAATCTGCTTTCTAGCCCCCCTCCCCCAATCCATCTCTTGGTGTGTCTGTCTCTTTCTCTCTTCCTCCCTGGATATGGTATCTCATAAGCAGCACAGGTACCAGACTCCCAATCCACAAAGCTGCTTGCAGCTTTGGCTGCTTCCAGAGCTGCTTGGCTTAATTAATTTAAAGGCCACCAAGTGTGTGGCCAAACTCTAGTAGTCAGTAGCCAGCATGCTTTGGGATTCCATCAAGGAAGCTTCTTCACATTTTGTCAAGGAAAACCAGGGTTAGACTCATCTTTGCATCATTTAACACATTAACAGGTTGTTACTTACACCTTGCTTTCTATGATTATACCAAGTGGATTGAAGGGATGGAAACCAACACCCTCTCCCCCACATATACACCTCATAGGTAAAAGTACAGACTGGAACATTTAAAACTAGACAGAACCTTAGGGATTATATGGTTCAAGTCTCTCATTTTACAGATAAGAAAACTGAAGCTCAAAAAAGGAAAGTGATTTGCCCAAAGTCATGCAGGTAAAAAACAACAGAGCCTAGAACTGAATGTTAGTTATCTGATGCCAAATGCCCCATTCTTTCTACTGTACCATAATATCACACCCTAATATTCCAATATTTTCTAAACAATTTGAAGGAGTCTCTTGTGATATTCTTGTAAAAGAGAGCCTAAACATATATAAACTATATCAGATTGCGTGCCATCTTGGGCAGGGGAGAGAGGGAAAGAGAAAAATTTGGAACTCAAAATCATAAAAAATAAATGTTGAAAACTATCTTTACACATAATTGGAAAAAATAAAATACTATTTAGGAAAGAGAGAGAGAGAGAGCCCAGTTTTGGTTAGTTGATTGCATATTTGTAATTCATTAATAACCAGATCCAAAGAATGCTAACAGATTAATGTCAGCCTGGATGTCAGGCCCTGCTCCCAGCTGGTGCCATCTAAAACACATCACCTTCATCCTCTTTCTCTCTTCATCCTTCTTATCCTTCTTAGAGTTTCAGATGCTCCAAATGCCACAATATCACCAGTTCCTACTCAGCTCTGACACAATATGGGCTGAGATACCACCTTCCTCTTCTTCACTAGGTTCCTGGATGCCCCAAAGGATACAATGGGACTAGTCCCGGCTCAGAGGGGTCTAAGGGTCTGCCTCTTCACTAGTCTTGCAGCAGCCCTGAGAACTACAATAATGGCCACTTGCTCTAAACTAGGCACAGACACAGCTGCCTCTTGTCTGGAAGCATACCACCTCCTGGTCATACCTGCCACACAGATACCTTGTAGGACACAGCAACATGACAGGCTGTACAGAGTAGGGCCATGCTAACATCTAAAAGGTCGACTGTAAACCTTCTAATTTTTTCCCTTTAGCATACTCCCTGTTGCAGAAAAGGCCTGACTCAGGCCAATCTCTTGGTGGTTTAGGTACAAAAATGAAATGCAATGAGACACTCATAGAACATTCCACAGTTAACAAAAGGAGAATAACCTAGCCATAGTAAGGGAAGGATAATCAAGGAGAATATTCAGCAAGGACACTGCATTGATTCAGCTGAGTACAGCTCCCCTGACTCAGAGTGGTCTGCTGGCCAAGCATCAGGGAGCAGCTGGAGCTTTCTTGTGGGTTTTTTGTACTCGGGCAACCAAGAAACCTCATCAACTGGCTGAGCCTTCGTCCCCTGAGCTAATTAAATCCTGAGGACAGTTTCAATATCTTTTAAGGAAAAACTCACTTAAGCTGTAGGGGTCAGGACCTTAGGGTATTGTTCCTACCGCATATTCTCCTTGGTGCCAAGGTCCTGAATATGCTTCTGCCACTTGAATGGCCTTCGAGCTGTTACTGACCAACGCAAGAAGCCAGGAATGAACAGCACCAGAGGAAAAAAAAATTCTAAACCAGAAAGGTTTAGAGCAAAACAAATGATAGGAAGCAGGAGTGGCTAAATATGAGAAAACAAAGACCAAAAATTCTAAGCTCTGCTTCCTCCCTTAGGAATGAGTGAATCCCAGAGCAATATAATCCAGTCTATGTGGTGGGCGATGCCAAATATCTGCAGTTCATACTGCGTCTCCTGTTATAAAGAGCTGACCGGGAGCAGAAGCAAAACCAGTAAAATAGCAAACATAGAAGCAGAACCAGGAATATAACCAGGACTGCAAGCAAAGGCGACCAAGCCTGCTGAGTCATCACCAGTAGTAAGGTAGCTAGGAAGTGATTGGCAGGTAGGTTCTGCAGTAGATGGTACACTGGGCTTGGAACCAAAAATTGAATTCTTGAATTTAAATCCAGCCTCCAACACTTACTAGCTGTGTGACCCTGGGCAAGTCACTTCACCCTGTTGGCCTCAGTTTCCTCATCTGTAAAATGAACTGAAAAAGGAAATGGCAAACCACTCCATTATCTTTGCCAAGAAAGCCCCAAATGGGGTCACAAAGAGTCAGACACGACTAAATGACAAGAAGAAGCTAGGAGGTAATTACTCTTTTACATGCAACTTGTCCCTGTGCCAGGGTCAATACTGAGAATCACCCTGTACCACTAACCACATATTTGGCGTTTCTTGGCCTACCAGCCAAGGAACCCTGTGGTGGAGGAAGGGTTGTAAAAACCAAAATTATTCCCATTTTGAAGTCTCTTAGGGACTTCCCTGTTTCTGTGAGGACTGGGTAGACAATTTTACTTCTCCCCATCACCAGAAGTCAAAACCCTTCAATACTACCCCTTGGTTCTCCATGTTCTCCCTGGGAAGTAGTTATCCCATGACTACTGAATATTGTACTGGTAACAGTGTAGAGAGACCCAGTAGTTCCATATTACAGTAAGCAAACAGTTACACTGGGCCTGCCTTTGCCATTATCTATGTTAGTGCCTACTCTGTTGGGGCCCATGTCTATGCCTACTCCAATGGGACCCATGCCATTGCCCATTGACACTGTCATTGGAACCAGAACAGAGGTGCTACTGTAGGCACTGTCACTGGTAGGGCATGAGCTCTGCCATGGGTGCTACCAATTCTCTCCTACCCTGGGGCGGGTACTGTTACTTCCAGGACCTGAGTTTAAGCCTTCTATGCCAGGCCCTAGCAATGCTGCTAGGCTGAGCACTACCCCCCTGGACACCGTGTACTGCCAATGCTATCATAGGCTTTAGGATATCACCACTTCCAGTTGGTTGGTTGATACAACGCTGAGGTCAGGATGGCTCAGACAACTTACAGAGGGTTCTGGCCAGCCAAGTCAAAGCTTGAGTTCCTCCTCCTTCTGGAGTGATCATTCTCTCCAATGCAGAAAAATTTCTTCCTGATGACAGTCAACCCTCATAGAAGGAAGCAAGAGCGCTTTACATCTTGAATTCATAAAGCTGCCACCTAGGCTAGTGATGGAGGATCACCCATCTATGCGAAGGTAAAGAGACACAATGCCAAAGAGTCCTCTAGGCCAATATGTGTGCTCTTCCTGCCATGTGCAAGTGGTTGCCATTTTCTATAAGGGACTGATTTAGGCAGAGTCTAAAGACAGAGTTATAGTTCACAGTTCATAGTTCTAGAGTAAGAGTCTGACCCCCACCCCCCAGGACCTCTCATCTATCACTTTAGTAAGACCCTTCCAACCCAATACTACATGGCTCATCAAATATTGGAAGAAAGATCTGACTCGGGCAAGCCCCCTGGTAATTTAGGTTAAATATTGGAATGAAATAAGACATTTATAGAGTATTTAGCATTAACAAAAAAAGATTTACCTAGCCATGTATAGCAGGGGATGGCTAATCAAGAAAGACATTCACTAAACACACTGTGTTGATTCTCTGAGTCGTCCATGGTGGTCCACTCTGAGTCAAGCATCATGGAGCAACTGGAGCTTCCTTATAATTTTCTATATTCAGGTGACCAGGAATCCTTAACAAAAAGTCTGAGCCTTAGTACCCTGAGCCCATTAAATCTTGAAGACAGTTTGAATACCTTTTAAGGAAAAACTAGCCTTTGCATGAGACTGGGTTTTAAAATATTGATCCTGCCACACCCCCACCTCCTCTTACTCTCCTGCTACACTGACCCTCTAAATGTTGAAGGACAAGTCTCTCTTCCTTCAAGTTTCCCACTACATAATTTTTGTGATTTTTTTAACTTAAAATAATTTTTTTGCAATCATTTTTATCCATCCCTGCCAACCCCCCTCCAACTGAACAACAATGAAAAAAATTCTCATAACAAATATTCGTCATCCAGCAAAACAAACTTCCGCACTGGCTCCATTAAAATATGTGTGTTTGCTTCTCCATTTTAAGTCCATCATTTCTGTGCAGGAGGTGGGTCCCAATCCCTCATTTCCATCTACCTCAACACAACCTCCACAATGTCCTACTCCACATCTGCCTGCCCCTTCCACTGTGCTCCATAATTAACAAGCTTCCTCTCATCTCCCACCAGTTCCTCATTTGCTCCTTCCATCTTGTGGCACTCACTGAGACCTGGCTCCTTCCTGATGACACATCCCTGACTACCCTCTCCACTACTGGCTGTACCTCCATTCATATCCTCGACTACTGGTCATGGCTAGAGAGTGGGAATACTCCTTGCTCCCCAATGCTACTTCCACACTTTCCCTTTATGACTATCATTAAGCAACCACTCCTTTGAAATCCAAATTTGTCACCCAATGCAGATTCTGATAGCCATTATCTACAAATCCCTAGGTCATTCACCCCCTTTTCTCAATGAGTCCAGTGCCTAGCTTTCAGTCTTCCTCTCAGCCCCAACTCTAGCAACCATTCTAGGGAATTGCAATATATATGTTGATGTTCCCTCATATACCTTAACTTCCCAGTTCTTCAAATAGCTCCTTTCCCATGACTTATTTCTCTACTCTACATCAGCTACATCAGGAATGGTTTGATCATGATTTTGCCATCGCCCACAACTAATCCAATTCCATGTTCAAGAACTTCAAATTTCCTCCCTCTGCTCATAATCTTTCATCTTTCCATCTTTCCCTATGCTAGTCTCCTCCTGAACCTACTCTTTGTCCTCACCATGACCTCTGATTCCTCCATTCCCTTAGTCCTATCCCATCAATGCTGCTCTGGTAATACTCTCTTCCCTTACCCATCTCAAATCCTTGGTGAACCAATTCAGTTCTATACTCTATCCTCAAATCCTTTCTACCCTTGTCCTATCACAGGCCATTCCCAACCCTGGATTATTTCCACTATCTACATCTATTCAAAAGAACTGGAGAAAATCTCTAAACAATGCAGAATGGGTCCACTATAAATTTTTGCTAGCTAATCTTCGCTGGACCCTCACTATAGCAAGATAATCCTAATTCAATTCCTAATTGATTCCCTATCTCATTCACCTGAGAATATTCTGAGTTTACCTGTCTCACCTCAAGCCTCTGGAGCATACCCTCCCCCCATCTCTCTCAGCTCAGGACCTGAATTCACTCTTGACCAAACTAATTGAGGCCAGCTCCCTCTCTTCTCCTCCTCTTCATCCCACATCCTTCTTGTATCATCCACCTCTGTCTCCTCTTTTGCTTCAGCCTCTGATACTAAATGGGCCTTGTGCTTGCCAGGGCTAAACCTCTATAGGCATCCCTGATCCTCTCCCTTCCTATCTTCTCCAGCAGATTACTCCCATTGTCATCCCCACTCCCTGTTCATCAGTCTTTCCCTATCTACTGGTTCCTTCCCTGCTGCCTACAAACATTTCAGCTCTCTTGTGTCCTTAGAAACAAAAACCAAAAAAACAAACACCTCATTAGTTCCTACCGGGTCTATGGGCTATATTACCATAAATCTCCTATGGCTAAACTCTATGAAAAAGATGTCTACACCCATGCCTCTCTTTCCTCTTCTCTCACCCTCTGCAATCTGGTTTCTAGTGTCCTCATTCAACTGAAATTTTTCCCTCCTAAGTAACCATGCATCTCTTAGAGTAATTGCCAAATCTGATGATCTTCTCACAATTCCTAATCCTTCTTGAACTCTGCATCATTTGACACTGTTTACCATCTTCTCCTCCTGGATACTATCTTCCTTTCCTTGGCTTTCAGGACTTTGCTCTCTCTTGGTTCTCCTCCTACCGGACCATTCTTTCTTTTGCTGATCTTCATCCATATTGTGCGACTTAACTATGGATGTCCCCTAAGATTTTGTCCTGAGCTCTCATCATCTTTCTCTTTATATTCTCTCCTTTGGTAATCTAATCAGCTGCTATGGGTTCAATTTATTATCTCTATCAAGATTATAGTCACCTGGTATATTTATCCAGCCCTGGTCTTTTCTGAGCTCCAGTCCCACATTAACAACTACTTATTGGACATCTCAAACTGGGTGTCACATGGGCATTTCAAACTCAGCCTATACAAAATAATTCATTATTTATTTCCCAAAGCCCACCACTTTTTCTAAGTTCCCTCTTTTCTGTTTGTAAACCAAGCTCCAAGGTCCACTGGTATGAGACTCTCTCCTCATTGATGGAAATCAATGCCCCATGACTTTGCGGGAGATAAGACAGAGTTGTAGAACAGGAGAGAAGAGAGATCCAATCTCTCCATTCTCTTAGAGGAGTTCTTCTGGCTTCTAGTTTCGAGAAAGAAGATGCTCAATGCTACATTCTCTCTTTAGGCCACAAAGAAAGAAAAAAACTTGGGAAAGAAGCCATTATGGAAGGGACTGGCAATCCTTGTGATGTCCCTATGTGGCTGGCTACACTAGAAACTTTAGGGAATTTTCCCCTTGAGTGAGATCTGGGATTCTCTCTCTTGATTGACCTGAGTTACCTCAATCCCAATGGCAGAGCTCCTTTATTCTATATTGCCTGGTTTATATTCTTCTACGTATGTTTCTCTGATTTCTGTTTTTCTAATGACTTGGATAAATGGATTTCTTTGCTATTTGCTGCGTGTTCACTGTGGAACTGGCATTTGGTGGGAAGGGAATTAAGCCTTGGATAGAAAGCTTTGGATGTTCCTTTCCCCATTAATGAACAGCATTCAGAAGTTTAGCTTAAACCTGAAAACTACATCTTCTGGCTAATAATATTTAAGGGAGCAGATAGATATGATTCTAGATAGTACCTTTCTTTCTGAGGAAAGCAGAGTGGCAGCCTCTGGCCCCAACCCCATGCTTCCTCTTGAAGTCTCCCTTGAAGAAGAATGGGAAGAGAAGAGGCTAGAAATGTCCATTATTGCCTCCCTGAGAACCATGTATGACACACCATGTTACATTTCTAGCCTTTGCTACACATCAAAGGCTCTACCATCCTTCTAGTCATGCAAGTTCTAGAATTTAGTTCCACTCCTGCCTCCTGTCTCACACTCATCCCACATACACAATCACTTGCCAAATGTTATGATTTCTCTCTCTACATCTCTGGAATATGTCCCTTTCTCTTTACTCATTCAGCCACTCCCGTAGTTCAGGTCCTATCACCTGTTGCCTTATATATTGCATTGCTCCCAATTGGATGCCCTACCTCTTTCCCCACTCCAATCTATCTTCTCTACAGCTGCCAAAATTATTTTCCTTACGTGTAGGTCTGATGGTCCTGACTCAATAAACTCCAATAGCTCCCTGTTACATCCAGGACCAAAAATAAACTCTACTGTATGTCATTTAAAGCTCTTCACAAGCTGGCCCCCTCCTACTTTTCTATCTTTTAACACATTACTTCCCTCCATGAATGCCACAATCCAGTCATATTGGCTGATGTCATTCATCACACACAATGCTCCCCCATACCTGGAATGTTCTTTCTTCTAACCTCTGCCTCTTAAAATCCTTGGCTTCCTTTCAGACTCCTGCTTGCCCCCGTCCAGCAGCAGCCCAATGACAGAGCTACCAGTCCAGTCCAATCCAGTGAGGACTCAGCTGAGGGACCTACTGGACAGAGCCTAGCAGCATATTCAACCACTCGACTGAGACACTGAGCCCTTCATGTCTTTTCCAAAAAACTTCTTTTTAAAAAGCTTAAGAGCCGCCTTCTCTAGAAGATCTTTCCTCATCCCTCCACCTTCTCTCCAGGTGCCAGTGCTTTCACCTTTCTATCAGTTCCTTATCTTTTCTTATGTACATTGTTTCCTTATGTGTTATCTCCCCAAGAGGCCAGGGACCAGGAGTGTGCTGGCTTGGGGAGTGGAGGCGAGAGAGTATATGCACACCACATTTTTTAAGTTTAATTCCTCATTATTAATCCAACGTTATTAACATTTTCTCCATCACTTCCTTAAATTTAGACAATCAACAAAACAAATCAAGCCCTGATTGGCAGCGTTGCTGATTTTCAAGGTATAAATGCACACTCCTTTTTGGAAAAGACAAGTATTCAAATGGCATAGCAAGAACAGTCATTAGAAAGCATTTCTCCCTAAAAACTGGGACATACTGTCCCACAAATATAAACATAAGGTTCTTAGTGGGAAACAGTAGGCCAAAGCTCACACTCTAAGGGAAATGAGGCACACACATCGTGCAAGGAATACACAATGACCCAGGTGACTCATAACTCCAGATGCCAAGGCCCATTTCGTGGGGTCTCAGAGGGGGAAAAGCCCAAGGTCACTCCCTTTACGGCAGTATCTCTCAATGGGCATCATGAACAAAGGAATCAAATCAAAACTATGGAGCAACCGTAGAGAATGTGGCTGAAGAGAAAGGATGAGGCAAACCAAGGCCTTTTTGAAGGAGCACCCGTTATGGCTACCTAGCCAATCAAAAAGTCTCTCCTAACCATGTGGATAGCAGACCAGCACAAGCTACAGAATGTATCCCCAGCCAAATCTCTCTAGGCACTGCCATTACCCAGAAGCAGGATCCTCAGCTTCTCCATATAGGAAGGTGACATCAGAGGAGGTCTACCCACGTGCCAATCCCCATTATAATTAGTTGTAGCATTAGTGGCATACCGTAGACCTCTGTCTTTGGTTCCATCCTGTTCAACACTTTCATCAATGACTTAAATGAGAACACAGACAGCATGCTTATCAAATTTATAGAGAACACAAATACTGGAAGAAAAGCTAGTGCATTGGATAACAACATTATCAGAATTCCAAAAGATCACAACTAGCTAGAACAATGGACTTTGTCTAATAAGATGAAATTTTTTAATTTAATTTTTTTCAATGGGCAAAAAAATCTATTTTTCTCTCTCTCAGCTCCCCATTTCCACTAGAAAATAAAGAAAATGGAAGAAAAAAAAAACCATAATCCACATTAACAAATATGCTTAAGTCAAGCAAAACAAATTTCTGAATTGGCCATGTCTCATTCTGCAGAGTCAAAAGCATCATGTTTGATCTTCAGTCCTTTGGAATCATGGTTAGTCATTGCCATGATGAGAGTTAATAAGTCTTTCAAAAAATGAAATTTTTTTAGACAATATGAGTATAAATTCTAGATTAAAAAAAAATAAATTAGGGGC
>NW_020954587.1:6004746-6041128 GCF_900497805.2 Vombatus ursinus | reverse complement strand
AGTTAGGTGGCACAGTGGATAGAGCACTGGCTCTGGAGTCAAGAGGACCTGAGTTCAAATCAGACACCTTGATCAATTGATACTTACTAGCTGTGTGACCCTGAGCAAATCACTTAACCCCAACTGCCTCACAGAAAAAAAAAAAACCTACCCAAAAATAGGAGAGGGAAAACATAAACATGACTAGATAGCAGGTCCTCATAAAAAGACCTAGATTTTTTAGCTAATTGCAAACTCAGTATCACTGAACACTATGAGGTAGCTATTTGAAAAAGTCTTATGTGACATTAATAGAACTATGGAATCTGGAAGAGCAAGGCAACAATATTTTATAATTCACACTATTCTAGGCATAGAATGAGGGAAATGAGAATTAGTAACAAGCTCAGTATGAACCAATAGTGTGATACGGCTGTTAAAAATAAAGAAAATATCACTTTAGATAGTATTAATAGAAGTATAATCTAGAGATCAGGAGTGGCAATGGTCCCACTGTCCTGTGGGTGCCACTCTTAATGGATGCACACTGACAACCAGGAGGGTTTGAAGAGAGGGCATTCACAGTGATGGGTGGGCTCAGGACTATGTCACATAAGCATCAGTTGAAGTAAGTGGGGGATTTTTGCCTGGAAAAAAGACTTAGGGAGTAAATAGCCTCATAGACTCAGTTGGAAATTACTTCAGAGATCATCTGGTTGAAACCTTACAGATGAGAAACCTAAGGGGTCAGAGGTTACATGATAGTTGCCTTCAAATATCTAAAGGTCTGTACATAGGATGATGAGACATTTTGATGGGCCACACACAGAGACACGCTTTAATCATCACCCTCTGAGAGAGAAGAGGGCAAGGTCACGCTAGCCAAGGGGGCATCTGGACGCTCTGTTTTTGACTTTCAGAGCAATCTGTAGTTTTCAAGGCATGAGTGAAATAATAGTAGCATCCACTGATCACATTCCACCACTCCATTCCATAGTCACATAATACAAAATGTCAATAACCCCTAGAAGCACAATTAGCCATAGTCCTATTAGTTTTGCCCAATCATGGGATAGGACCTGACTAATGAACAGAGATCATCCTGTGCAGGTAAGGGTTGTGGGGGAGGGTTGTGCTTGGTTCTGGATGAATAGCATTCCACTCTTTTCTCATTCCTCAAAGACTTTCTTCATAATGGTAAACTTTCCCTGGAAGCCTCCCAGCAGCCTCTTTCCCATCATATGCCTCATCAATGCTGACAATTCAGCATTCAGAGGGCAGCTCCTCTTTTACAGAAAGTTTTGTCTTTTTTTTTTCAGCTGTCTCTATACATAGGCCACACAGCCATGTTGCAGAATCTACCCGAGTATCAGGGCCTCAGGCTACAGATAGCAGCAGCCCTAAGGGAAATATGTTTGGAGAGACCCCAGGCTGCTCCCCAGAGAAAACCCTGT
Source organism: Vombatus ursinus (assembly GCF_900497805.2). NCBI lineage: Eukaryota > Metazoa > Chordata > Mammalia > Diprotodontia > Vombatidae > Vombatus > Vombatus ursinus. The sequence goes on along the minus strand of NW_020954587.1, from coordinate 6,039,695 downwards.
TGACCTAATCAACAAATCCCTTCATACCCTGTTAGTTAAACTGACTCAGGCAAGAATAATCCATCTATGGGACAGAGTACGCCTAACTGTTCAAATACTTTCAAGGTGAACCAAGAATCGCCTTAATCCAATTCCCTCATTTTACAGATGATGAAACTGAGTCCCAATTCATCGTTGTCCATCTCACCAAACTGATTCCAAAACCTAGGACACTCTCCATATTGCCCAAATTCCCTTCCCCATCATCCCCCCACCCGCACCCCTGCATTCCCTCCAACACTTAGTTGGTTTCTGATACTTAGAGTTTCTACCCAGGAACCAAGAATCTTTTAAATGCTTTCCAGTGAGTCATTGGAGTCAGAGAAAGACCTAGAATAAATCTTGGCTTACATTTTTAAAACTCCTCTCAGCAAAGCCCTAATATCAAGTCATGATCAGGCCATATTTTACATGGCTCATTGGGATGAAACCTTGCTTTATTTCTTTCCTTGCTCTGTGGCCCCTGTCAATAATCAGACCTCTCAAGGGCCAGCCAACTCTGAGACACAAGACCCCCATCCTGCCACGGTGAGTCCCATTGAGTTTTCAAAGTAAACCAGCACATTTCCTTCCATTTCCTCCCCCCCCTCCCCCCCCCGCTCCCTCCCTCCCTCCCCCCACACACAAATAGTAGAATAGGGGCTTTCACATCAATAGTCAACATGCCTGTCAAAGTGACTTTCCCTAAGCCCTGCATAAGACGGCTTTTCTTAGCCTGAGGGAGAACCAACAGAAATTCAGATGGCCAAGCTAGCAAAAAAGGCATACCAGACTCAATCATGATATGAAAATAAGAAGAGCCAGGCAGGATAAGCAAAGGAAGGCAAGATGTTGGGAGAAAATGCTATTTGGGCAGAGAGCAAGTCTACTTTCCAGAAAGATGTGTTCTTTTCTGTAATTAGTAACTATATCAGGAACCTGTGTGGTCAGCCATTCTTAGAAATATTGTAAGTTATCAAATGATACCTCATTTTTGTTGTTGTTCGGTCATTCAGTTGTGTCTGACTCTCTATGACTCCATTTGGGATTTTCTTGGCAAAGGTACTGGAATGGTTTGCCACTTCCTTCTCCAGCTCATTTTATAGGTAAACAGTTTAGTGACTTGCCCAGGATCACATAGCTAGTAAGTGTCTGAGGCCAGATTTGAACTCAGCAAGATGAGTTTTCCTGATTTCAGACCCAATACTCTATCCACCGCACCACCAGCTTCCTTGATACTTTATTACCTACTAACTATTTGGAATGGGGTGAGGGAAAATAATGTCTCACCCTTTCCCTTAGGAGCTAAGCAGAAAATATCCCCAATATCTCAGGTTGATCAGGTTGAAAAGGTAGCTTTCTGTTTACGAACAGGGCAGGAACATAATTTAAAAATATGGTTCTCAACAAGTCATGTTGACAGAGCTAGACTAGATGCCTCTGGTCCATTCATGTCTAGATGATCCATATCAATGATCCTATGGTCCTTTGCTTAAGGAAATGGCTGTCATGAATAGGGAAGAATGATCCATCTATGGGATAGAATATGCCTAACTGTTCAAATACTTTCAAGGTGAACAGGCTATTGCAATAATCCAAGGATGTGGTGATGAGGGCTTGCACTATAATGGTGGCAGTACAGTGGAGAGAAGGGGGCATATATGAGAGATCTTGCAAAGGTTAAAACCACAAGCCTTGGCAACAGCTTGGATATGGAATGTGAGAGATAGTAAGGAGTCCAGGATGACGTCTAGGTCAAGAGCCTGAGGAACTGGGAGGATGGTGAACTCTTTTATAATAATAGGGAGGGAAGGAGGGAAGGAGATTTTAGGAGGAAGGATAATGATTTCCTTTTGGGACATGTTGAGGCTCAGTTTCTTCTTTTATAAAATGGGGATGGTAATACCATCTGGGAATTTTAATAGCATCCACCTCACAGGGGTATTGTGAAGACCAAATGAGATAACGAAATGAGATGAGAAAGTGCATTACAAACTTTAAAGTGCTATACAAATATTATTATTACACAAATTGTTATTATTATTATACAAATATTATTGCTATCTTTATTGTCACACAGGCACAGAAAGAATAGCAAATAGGCCCAGTTGGCTGAAACGTGGATTGCATGGCAGGAAGCAGCGTGAAAATCATCTGAAAAGTTGGACTGGAGCCAGATCCTCCTGCAAGGTTTTAGATGCCAATAAGAGGGAGTGATATTTCATCATAGAAACAATAAAAAAGGTCTAGAACCAGCGAATCACATCTACTTGCCGCCGCCTCCCCATATTGACTTCTTTACCACTCCTAATCATAGAGACAGTCATGACCCAGAGAGAGGATCTGGTACCAGTGTCTGGAAGGGAATCAGAATCTGTGATTCTTGGCACCCTCCTCCAGTTCTCCTCCTCCCATGACTCCTTGCAGAACCACCACCATCAGCCCAGCTCAGACATTTCCTTTTCTCCCTCTCTAATTGACCAGGCCATGGCTTTCTGAGATGAGCTAGCAGGCATCTAGGAGGAGAGACTTAGCCTCCTATGTCACGATCCTCCAGTCTAGACGTAGCTTTATCACAAGCTTTCCCACCTATACCCCTTCCCAAACGAACATGTCTTAGGTTCAAGGTGAATAGCTAATCACGAGGGATGGAGAGAGATTTGGGTAGCTAGACCCCTAAATTCTGAACTATTTGGGAAATCTATCTTCAGCCTCTCTGTCCACCTTTCTCTACTAGTCCACAACTCTTTAACCAAGGACCTTCTGTGGATACTGGGGATGGGTCAGGACGGGAGCATACCATTTGCAGAACACTCTAGTACAGAACACTCTAGGGTCCAGGGAGAGCCTATGAACTAGGGCGGGATGAAGTCTTAGACCCAGATCCATACCAGGGCACTGTTACAGAAATCAAGTGCCACCTGGCAGCTTTGTTACCCAGTCCTGGGTAACAAATTCAGGGCAGAGTGAGAAGAGGACCTGCTTAAAGCTGCGGCATTCCCCAGGGTCCTAAGTGGTATATAGAGAAGGAGGAAGCTCAGAAATCAGCTGCTGCTGCTGCTGCAATAATGATGTGTCTCAGACCTCAAGCACAAAGCAGGGTCTCACCTACAACATCCAGCCCAGCCCGCAGAGTAATAATCAGACCAAAGGAGAGCCTACGATTCTGCTGCTCTGAGCCGACAAAGCTTTCCAGCTTGCTGATGGGGGCAGAGTTCAGCAGCAGTCTACTCTTACTCAGACCCAAAGCCAGGTCAGGAACTGGCTGAGCTCAGACCAGGGGAGTAGTAATTAGACTTTGCTCTAGAGCACAGCACTTGTGGAACACTGAAAGCTTTCAGGTCTCCAGCCTATTTTTGAGATTCTAGAATAACACAATCCTTAATACCCCCAAAAAAGCAGAAACAGAACTGGCCTTGACCTTTCCCTCCAGAAGGGAAGAGTCCAGCCCTAATATCAAGCCTGAAGTCAAGAAGTAGTCTGGAAGAATGAACAAACCAAAATCATCATCATCATCATCATCATCATCATCATCATCATCTCATCGCAGAGAACTATTATGGTGGCAAGGAAGCTCAAGACATAAACTCTGAAGAATGACTCTAAAACATACATATGCAAAGCCTTAGAGAAAAACACTGCATGGGCAAAAATCCAACTAGAATTTCTGGAAGAGATGAAGCAAGAGTTTACAAAAAAAGAGTTTAAAATTTTTTTTATAAATGGAATGAGAATGTTTGAGGGGGAAAAAATGGAAAGGAAATGAGAGCTATGGAAGAAAGAATTGGAAAGGGACTTAACAGCCTGGCATAAAAGACACAAAACCTTGCCCAAACAACAAATTCCCTGAAAATTAAAATGGACCAAATAGAAGCCAATGACTTCATGAGACAACAACAAATATTAAAACAATATCACAAGACTTAAAATATAGAAGAAAATATAAGGCACCTTACAATAAAAATGACTGACCTAGAAAACAGAGAAGAAAAAATATAAGAATCATTGAACAACATAACAAACACACACACATACACATATCTATCTGAAAGACCATGGACACCATATTTCAAGAAATCTTAAAAGAAAACTGCCCAAAGGCAGTTAAGTGGTGCAGTGGATAGAGCACCAACCTTGGAGTCAGGTAGAACTGAGTTCAAATCCGGTCTCAGACATATAACACTTACTAGCTGTGTGACTCTGGGCAAGTCACTTAACCCCAATTACCTCACAAAAAAAAAAAAAAAGAAAAGAAAAGAAAAAGAAAGTTGTCCAGATCTCTCAAAAACCAGAGGACAAAGTGGAAATATAAAGCATTTTCCAGTTACCTCTTGAAAGAAATCTCCAAATGAAAACTCTCAGGAAAATCATAGTCAAAATCCAAAGTTTAAAGGTCAAATAAAAAAAATTACTGCAAGCAACCAGAAAGAAAGAATTCAAATACTGAGAAGCTGATGGGAGATAGGATTCGCGCTAGACGCCTAAAAGGAAAAGACCATGTCTTTGGGACCTGGACCCGAAAGCCCCTGAACTCCATCCCAAGTCAATAATTCTTTTAACTGCCCCTTTCATTGTGGTCTTCATTGTCTGCATGTGGCCCCACCCCACGCTGCTTGCCACTCCTTAATCCCATCCAGATCTTCCCACAGTCTTTCTGTATAAAAGTGTCCATCTTGACCCCCATTAAATTGAATAGATTCTTAAAATCTCAGCCACTTCTATTGGTGACATAATAAACCTTGTCTCTGACTGAAAGAAGGATTGAGTGGTCGAATTCTTTCAAGGAAGACCTGTGCCCTTTGCCCTTGCATTTTGGGGTTCCTAGCACCCTTAGACTTCAACAATACTACACTTGGGGTCATGTGTGATATAACAGCCACCACTATTATAAAGTAGCAGAGAACTCGAAATATGACATTTCAAAAGACAAAGGATATGGGTTTATAGTAAAAAATAATTTATCTAGCAGAACTAAGTATGCTGGAGGGTGGGGGGTAGGGAGGTGGGAATAGACATTTAATAAAATAGAGGATTCCCAAACATTCCTGATTTAAAAAAAAAAGGCAACTGCATAGAAACTTCGAAGTTCAAATATAGGAGTGAAGAGAAACATAAAAAGGTAAACATGAATGAACAATGATAAAAGACTAAACAATGATAAACTGTTTATGTTTGAATATGGGGAAATGATACTTATGTCTCCTCTAAACCCTGTCATCATCAAGGTCATAAATGAATTGTAATTACACAAGACCTAGGAGTGGTTCTATTATGTCTTGATTATCTTAAGATAAGAATGGAAAAAGAGGGAAAGAGGAATGTGCTGGAGGGAGAAGAGATCTCCCATAATCAGGGTGTGCAAGCAAATATCTACACAAACCCAGAGTGGGTAGGAATAACATCTAACATTTGAACCTTACTCTCTTTTGAACTTGTCAAAATAAGGAAACATCCTCAAAAAACTCATCCTCACACACTCACTCATTCATTCGAACACACAAACATACATACAGTTGGGTATAGAAATACATTTCATTCAACAGAGAAATGGAAGGGAAAAGAAAGAAGGGAGAAGGAAGAATAAGAGGGAGGATAGATTAAGGGAGGGATTAGCCCTAAACAAAACTAACTTTAAGGATGTACAAAAAATATTTATAACTCTTTTTGAAGTGGCACAGAATGGGAAGCTGAAGGAATGTCCATACGTTGACGCATGGTATATAAATATGATAGAAATGATGAAGGAGATAGTTTCAGAGAAACCTGTCAAGACTTGTATGAATTGATGCAAAGTGAAATGAACAAACCCAGGAGAACAATTGTTACAATGACAGTACGGTAAAGGTAAATGACTTCGGAAGAATTAGGAATTCTTATCAGTATCATGACCAACCATGATTCCAAAGGACTAATGATAAAACATGCTGGCAATCTCCTGATAGAGAAGTGAAGAATGAGACATATATACATAAACATTATATAATATAAATATATCTACAAAAATATATAAAATATAAAACATGCTACCCATCTCCTGATAGAGAAGTGAAGAATGAGATAAATATATAAATTTATGTTATATATTTATATAGATATATTTGTTATATAATGTTTATATATTTATAGGTAATATAAATATATCTATATAAATTTAGTTTAATAAAGATCACTTATCTTATATAAAGTTTATATGTTTATATATTTATATGTAATATAAATATATCTATATAAATATATAACATAAATTTAGTTTAATAAAGATAATTTATATTATATAATGTTTATATATAATATAAATATATAACATATAAATTTATGTATTTATCTCATTCTTCACTTCTCTATTGGGAGATGGGTAGCATATTTTATCATGCTATACACACATATATGGTGTGGCTAATGTGGAAATCTATTTTGATTGACTACACATGTTGTAATGGGTTTTGCTTTTCTTGGGAGTTAGGGCTGGGGTGGAGGATGAGAAGGAGGATTTTTGCAAAATGAAAGAGAAAAATGTTTCAAAGGAATATAGTCTCTTTGAGGAGAGGGGACATTTTACTTGTATTTTTCTCTTTGTATCCCCATCATGTGTCAATGTCTGGCACACATAAATCCTTCCTGAATTAAATTAAACACATGGAGGGGACACACCCAGAGGAAAAACATGTGGAGGGGTAGCTCATGGTGCTGATGCTTCAGAACCACCAATGTTTTCTGGTGAGGTCATTATATTGTTCCTCACATACCTGCTCTCCATTGGGAGTAGCACATAATCTCTGCCAAGTGTGATTCCCATTCCCCAGCTGGGGATTGCTCTCCTAGGCACATTGTCCTGCAGCCACCAGCTTTTATTTTCATCTGGAGGCCTCCACTGAGATGCCACCTCTTTCCCATTAGAGAAGGAATAGGCTCTGCCATCTCGCTTTTAGTTTGTGGTCTTAAACTCCAGCTTTTTTAATGAGAGAGACAGAGCTTTTAATGAGGGTAACTTGTAGATGCTTTGTATTTCCACTTTGCCCTCTGATTCTAAGAGATCTGGGCAATTTTCTTTTAAGATTTCTTGAAATATGATGTCTAAGGTCTTTTGTCATGTTGTTCAGATAATGCAATGACTCTTAAAATTTTTTTTTTCTCTGTTTTCCAGATCAGTTATTTTTGCTGTGAGATACCTTACATTTTCTTCTATATTTTTAGCCTTTTGATTTTGTTTTATATTTCTTGTTGTCTTGTGAATTTATTGGCTTCTATTTGGTCCATTTTAATTTTCAGAGAATCTGTTGCTTGGGCAATACCTTTGCACACCCAGTCATCATACAAGGAAAAAAACTCTCAGTTGATTTCTCTCCCTAAGGAGATGCCCCTGTCATTTTTCAGATCCTTAGCTATGGGGGCAGCTAGGTGGTGCAGTGGATAGAGCACCCGCCTTGGATTCAGGAGGACCTGAGTTCAAATCCGGCCTCAGACACTGGGCAAGTCACTTAACCCTATTGCCTAACCAAAAAACAAACAAACAAAAAAAACCCAAAAACAGATCCTTAGCTATGTGTGTGACTTTGCTCTCCAGAAGGGGAGTCTGACCCTCCAGGGGCCAAACTCTTTTGGAATCATGACAATCAGCCATCTAAGTGGAGCTCAAATGCATTTAGCAGGTCCTTGAGCCTACTTCCTGCATTAATTCTTTTTTTTAATTTAAATTTTATTTTTATTGTTAATTTCACATTCTCTCCCTTCTCCACCCTTCTCCCACTCACAGATAAAGTCAGAAATATGATACCCATCATAACAGTATAACAGTTATGGCATTAATTTTTAATGACCAATTTACGTCTCTTAAGAAGCCTGTTTAGAGGGCAGCTAGGTGGCGCAGTGAATAGAGCACTGGCCCTGGATTCAGGAAGACCTGAGTTCAAATTCGGCCTCAGACACATAACACTTACTAGCTGTGTGACCCTGGACAAGTCACTTAACCCCATTGCCTAACCAAATTTAAAAAAAAAAAAAGAAGAATCCTGTTTAGAGCCCTTCAACAGCCCAACAAGGCTTGTTCAGATCTGAGGACCTTCAGTTTTCCTCAACCACCCCCTCCTCAACAAGATCTCCCATGAAAATTTGAGAGAGGAGAAAGCTCAAATGCTCAAATGGATCTAAGATGTGATTGATTTGTACATTCTCTCAAACGATGCCAATGGCAGTCCATTCATGCCTTCCTATCCTTTGCAACTCTTCACATCTTCCTACAAGTTTGCCACGTTTTGTCTACCCAAAGTGCCAGAGGCCTTCCTTGCTTTCTCTTGTTATCTCAAAGATGCCAGTGGGGCACTCAGCCTCTCTTCCAGTCATCTGTCTCCTTGCCATGGAACCAATCTCTCCTATCTTCTCTTCCTGTCTTACATTTCCTCAGCAACATTTTTTACTCCTGTTCTTCAAATTTCCTCACTGTTATAAGTTCTAGTCTGCTCAAACCCACTATCCACGTTTCCATTGCCCACTTTGTGATATTCAATTTCAGTCCTTCAGAGGCTATTGCTTTCCCCATGAACAAATCAGGACTTGGCAAGAACAATAATAATAGAATCTCGGGCATAGCCTTGTGAGTGATTTCTCTCAACATCAAGTCTTTCTTCCAAAATCCTGCTTCCCTGGCTTTGAGCAGCCTGGCCCAAACATCATGCAATGGAAAAAAAAATGCTAATCCTCTTTCCAATTGAAGATTGAGATAAATAACTAAAGACAATAGTTCATGGAGTCCCAAAATGCCAACCTAGGCCATATCCCCAAACCAACACAGCACTCCAACTGGGTCCTCAAAGAAATACCATTGCTGGTAAAACTATGGCTCTCTAAATGAGTTATCTTCTATCTAAATGTGTTTTAAAATGGCCTGAGGTGAGGGGCAACTAGGTGGTGCAGTAGATAGAGCACCAGCCCTGAAGTCAGGAGGACCTGAGTTCAAATCCGGCCTCAGACACATAACACTTAGTAACTGTGTGACCTTGGGCAAGTCACCTAACCCCAATTGTCTAAAAACAAACAAACCAAAGATATGTTTGGCAAAATAAGGTTATAAAATGCTAAGTTAAGTAAAACAACAACAAACCCTAATACTCTGCTTATGTCTGCTACTCATTAGGAATAAGAGCAAACAATCTGCAAACTAGCATCTATAACAGAGGTTTTTAATCTTTTTGTGTGTCCTAGATCACCTTGGCAGTCTGGTAAAACCTCTTGGACACCTTGCAAATTAATGTTTTTAAATGCACAAAGTAAAATGCACAGAATTACAAATGAAACCAATTATATTTAAATACAAATATCAAAATATATTTTAAAATGAGTTTACCAAGAAGAACCTTTGGTTTAAGAGAATCCCTGCTTAAAGAAAGTAATCACTCCCTATACTAGGGAAGCTCATAGTTAAATAGTTCTTTGCCCTCAACAATCTGAGGGAAAATTTGTATGACCTGATGCCACTGGGAAGTAAGCAGAGGGGAGGAAACATGATTGATTAGGCACCTACTGTGTGCCAGGCACTGTGCTAAGTGCTTCACAAATATCATCTCATTTGACCCTCACAATCACCTGGGGAGGCAAGGTGCCACTATGATCTCCATTGAACAGTTGAAGAAAGTGAGGCAGACAGAGGTTAAGTGATTTGCCAAGATCAAACAACTAATAAATGTCTCAGCCCAGAGATGAACTCAGGTCTTCCTGACTCCAAGCCCAGGGCTCTATCCGAAGCACTCACTACCTAGTTGAATCAGAAAAACAAATAGCATGATTACTACAATAATATAAAGGAAAACAGCACTGAAAGACTTCATAACTCCGATTAATACATTGATCAACAGTGAAGGCAGGCTGCCAGTGAACAATGCCTCCCTAGTGGACTATAAGTATTGGAATAAAGCATACCACCTTCAGACATGGTGAAGTGTCGATTGGTTTTGTTTAATCATACTTTCTTGTTAAAAGGGAGAGTTTGGGTTAGGGTGAGTCAGTGGGAAATGACAGTGATTTTTTTTTTAAAGGGATCATCATTAATTTTTTCTTAATAGAAGTAGGAGGTCATAGATTCATAGATTCATAGACCAGCTGGAGGCATGCAGATGCATACCTATTATCATCGCAGCTATCATATAACAACTTGTTCAGCCATCCCTGTGCTATAAAAAATGATGAGCTCGACGATCTTAGAAAAACATGGATAAACTTACACGAAATAATGAAGAGGGAAATGAGTAGAACCAACAGAACATTGTACACAGTAACAACAACATTGTAGTAAGAACAACTTGAGTGACTAAGCCATTTTGACTACTATAAATACCTAGATTAGCCACAAAGGACATATGAAGGAAGATATTCTCTGCGTCCAGAGAAAGAACTAATAAATAGAAGTATTATAGAACTATTTTAAATACATATTTGTGTCTAATGGTAGCCATCTCTAGGGCAGCAGGGAGGGAGAAAAAGGGGAAAAAAGAAAGTTACATGATAACTTTATTGTATATTTTAAAGGAATAGCAAGTTGTATGTAATAGAGATGCAGTTTCATGTGCAATCTTGTTTTTCTATTCTACTGTTATGGAAATGCTTGTTTCATTTCTTAAGTCAGAATAAAATAAATTTAATTTTAAAACTAAATAAAATAAGCATTGTAAAGATCTTACAAAATAATAATAATTCCAGCTATCTGGGTTGCTAAGGCTATAGGACCTGTTGAGCTCAGGAGGTTTGAGCTGAAGTGGCCTAAACCAATGGGGTGCCCACACTCAACTCTGCATTAATGAGCTGAGCCCCCAAGAGGGGGCTGCCCAAGAAGGGGCTCATCAGCTCAGGTCAGAAACAGAGTAAGTCAAAGCCCACAAGTGGAACAAGTAGTAGAAGTAACCTGTGAGTAAGTCTCTGCTCTTCCAGCCTGGGCAGGATTAGGAAACCAATGTTTGATTTTTTTTCCCCTAAATAATCATAGATCCAGAGCTGAAACAGATCTCAAAGGACAACACGACCACCTCCCAGATGAGGGAGCTGAGACCCGGAGAAGTTGTCCATGTAAACTTGTCCAAGATCACATGGATAAAAACAGGCAGAAACAAGATTCAAACCCAGTTCTCTTTATGACACCGTTCACAGATAAGATAGTAAGTGAATCTCAACCAGACAAATTAACTTGGCCAAGCATCACCCATGGAATAAGAACAGGAACTCAGACTCAAACCCAAGTCGTCTGACTGTAAGGCTCCTGCTCCTTCAGCTACACCAAACTGCCCTTCAAGGACATGGGCGTGGAGTTACCTTAACCTTCCTAGTCTCTCTTTATTTTCTTGTTTGCTAAACAGAGCTTGAGCACTTGGAATTTAGGAGCCTTCTTTCTCCAACATTAGACTGTAAACTACTTGAAGGCAGGGCTTATTTGTTTGTTTTGTTTTGCTTTTTTGCCTTTCCCTGTATCCCCAGAGCTTAGCATAGTACCTGGAATATTCGTTGCTGTTCAGTCACGTATGACTCTTTGTGACCCCCATTTGGGGTTTTCTTGGCAAAGATACTGGAGTGGTTTGCCATTTCCTTCTCCAGTTCATTTTATAGATGAGGAAACTGAGGCAACCAGGGTTAAATGACTTGCCCAGGGTCTCACAACTAGTAGGTATCAAGTGTCTGAGGCTGGATTTGAACTCAGGTCCTCCTGACCTCAGGGCTCTAGCCACTGGAAAACCCAGCTGCCTTAATAAGTATAGGGTCGTTTGGTTCTTGGTAGTGTCTACAATACCATTAACCTCCAATAGGTACTCAAAAAGTGTATCCATTGAGTGAATGACTGCTATTGAGTCAAGTTCCTAGCTAGAGGGCAGATGAATTACTGAATGGAAAATGCCCTTAAGGGCTGAGTGATACTGGCCACCTGAAAGCCTAGGATTAGCCTGAGACTTTTTTAAAGAAGTAGGGTCAGGGAAGTACCTAATTTGTATCTCAGTGTTTGTACATTTTTGCTACTTCTAAATTGTGTATCACTTTTTAGTAATTAGAGATTACTTAAATTCTCTGCTCTGGAATTTTAATTTTTTTTAGTAGAAAAAGCATTATTAATCATTCTTTCTGTCTCTGTCTCTCTCTGTGTCTCTTGGTCTGTTTCTGTCTTTCTGTCTCTGTCTCTCTCTGTGTCTGTCTCTTTCTGTCTCTCTGTGTCTGTGTCTGTGTGTCTGTCTTTTTCTCTCTCTCTCTGTCTCTCTGTCTCTGTCTCTCTCTTCACCACCCTCCATCCCCCTCCCCTCCAGCAGAGTCAATCTAGTCACCACGATCTGATGGCAGCTGCTTGAATTTCATGTAGGGGCTCAGGAAGAAAAACAGGGTCTTTTAGGGCTCTACTGAAAAACCAAAATTTCCCCACTTTCTCCATTCCCTTCTCACTCTGTTCCCTGCAGGTGTGTGGGGTGGGGTGGGGTGCTGCATAAAGAAAAGAATAAACCTACTTTTCCAGCAGTAGCACACAGCTGTAAGAGCATAGCTGGAGAGCTGGACGGGTCATATCTTGTCTAACCCCCCCTGATTCTTCAGTTGAGAAAACCAAGTCTCAGAGTCATGAAGTGACTTGCTCACTAGTGACAAGACAAAGTGATAAGAGAAAGAGAAAGCCTCCAATGTGTTGGGGAGGCCAAGGACAAGAGTCTGTGAGGGGTAGGCATGGATGGGGAGCCTTTCTCAGCAGACTGGCCCAAAAGCCTCTGACTTTTCTCCTCCTTTAACAGCTCAGGTGATTACTAGATGAACTTCGTTCATATGCTAACAATCAACATAAGCACTAAAATTAGAGGGAGATAAAAATTAGCATGGTTCTTGCATGAGAATAAAACAGAAATTCCTGAAGTGAGGCAGCTAGGTGGCGCCATAGTGCACAGCTCGCAGAAACCTGAGTCACGAAGACCTAAGTTCAAACCTACCCTCAGACACTTAGCAGCTCTGTGATCCTGGGCAAGTCAGTTAACCTCTGTCTGACTCAGTTTCCTCAATTGTCAAATGAGGCTAATTATTACACCTTCCTTCCAAGATTATTGTGAGGCTCAAATGAGATAATATTTGTAAAGCACTTAAGAAAACTACTAGATGTTTAAGAAATGCTTGTTTCTGTCCTTCCATATTTTGTGCTACTTGGATTCTTCCCTCATTCTTCTAACTTGAAAGGGTTCTTGAAGACCTAAGTTCAAATCCTGGCTCTAGTAGTCACTACCCATACAGCAGTTAAGTCTTGGGCAAAACATTTAAATCATCTGTGTCTCAGTTTTGATATCTATAAAATGAAGGATTTGAACTAGATGACCCAGAAGTCCAAATCTCAACTATGAACCTCCTACATTTGAATTCAATGCATGCCTTAGCATATACCATATATTTGGCCCTGGGCAAATCACTTAACCTCTTAGTGATTGTAGGCCACTCTCTAAAATGATATACTAAAAAAAAATAAAATAAAATAAAATAAAATGATATATTGCCCAACTGTTTTAGATCCACATTGGTAGAGGGAGTTTCCCTAGCAGTAACTCCAACATGACAATTAAATCACCGGTTAGGTAAGAAAAAGAAATTAACCTACTTAACCTATGTTCATTTGTTCAATAAGCATTTATTAAGCAACTGCTATGTTCAAAGTTTGTTATTGTTTAGTTATGTCTGACTCTCCGTGACCCCATTTGAAATTTCTTGGCAAAGATACGGGAATGATTTGACATTTCCTTCTCCAGCTCATTTTACAGATTAGGAAACAGACAAGTAAAGTTAAGGGACTTACCCAGGGTCCCACAGCCAGTAAGTATCTGAGGATGGATTTGAACTAAGGAAGATGAATCTTCCTGACTCCAGGCCAGGCAGTCTATCCACTGTGCCACCTAGCAGCCTTATGTCCAAGGCAGTAAGAATAAAATGGAACACAGAAGTCCTTGCCTTTGAGACACAACTGAAATCAAATCCCACATCTCCACAAATCATTTCATGGTTCTCTGGTCAGAAATGATCTTTTCTTCTGTGGAATTCTGTGGAATTGACAAAGCACTTTGCATCATCCTTATGATAACATTTTTTTCCCATCACAATTATTTGTCCATGTGACTTATTCTCCTACTAGATTTTAAACTCCATGTCCTTCCTTCTCAGTTTCCTAGCTCACTTTGGACCCCTCTTTTGCCCCCATTGTTCTCTTCCTTGTATAATCCAAATAAGAATACATGTGTCTCTCTCCCTACCACTACCAATGTAATGAAGTTTCTTTGAGGCATATACTATGTCATTTTTCTTTCCAGGGATTTGCCTTCAGTGGAGCTTAATAGGTATTTGTTGAATTTGTTAAGCCACATTTCCCCTTGTATTGACACAACAGGTTAAGTTTTTCTTCCTTACTTCTCTACGTCTATGGAGCTGGTCTCCCAACCAACCAAAATTAATATTCCTCCCTAAGCTAACATTTCTGTAACAGAGATTAGGACAACTATACTCACATGTTACCTAGGTGAAATGGTCCCCTCTCTCTTTAACTACTACTGGTTCATTTCCTTATTATTAGAAATATATAATTTCTATTATTGGCTAATTAGTTAGCTCTGAGCCCCCACCTCAGTTTATAAACTGGAGAAACCTCTTTTACCATAAGCTCTGCTCTTTCTCTCTTGTCTTCTGTGTGTGTGTGTGTGTGTGTGTCTGTGTGTGTGTGTGTCTGTGTGTGTCTGTGTGTGTGTCTCTCTCTGTCTCTGTCTCTCTCTTTCTCTCTCTCCCCAGGGTTAAATAGCATCATTATTAACTGGCTATAAAATGTTATTAACAATATAACAAATATTTAAATATTTCAAAGATGCTTCAACTGTGAAAAAGATCATAGCCTTCTAGTTATTTCTAATCATTACCTGTCACTACTGATTACCCTGCAGACATTGGAAGTAATCTCACCATTCAACATGGCGAAGTCTTTCAATAATCAAGACACATTTTCTCCAAAATAACTTCTCCACAAAATACCTCTTCAAACACTTTCTCCTTGACAGTTAACTCACACAGTCTCAGTCATGACACTAATTTCTCCAGGTGACAATTAACTGTTCCTCTCCCAAAGGAGAAAAAAAAAACCTCTTAAAGATATATTAATAGTATCCATAGTTTCCCAAAGGAGAAAAAAAAACCTCTTAAAGATATATTAGTAGTATCCATAGTCTTTCAATATTCCCTATTGAAACTGGTGGTACATTTGCATCCATATACCATCAACAAATGCATGGATGGAGATTAGGATGGCCAGACCAGTAGAATGGCTGGCAGTCATTTTCCCAGGTGGAACAGACTAGGCAGGACCTTTCTATGTCACTGCAACCAGAGCAAACATGCAGTAACTTTGGGTCATTTCCTATTCCTTTCAGAACTCCAATAAAATTCTACAAACTGGTTGAAAAATCTGCTCTGTGTGTCCTGAGGTGTCAGCTTTGAAAACAACTAAAGGCAGAAGCCCTAATGAGTAAATGTGTCTTTATTGGTATTAGCTTCTCCCAATCTGTGATGCAAATTCAGTTCAGAAATTCAAATTTTTTACATGCATGAAGGAGGTAAAGGGTCAGGAGGCAATACCACTATAAACCAGAAGTCCTAACACTTTTGAAAAAAGACTCTATCATTGTTCCTGATTCCTAGGGGATCTGATTCTCCAAGGTGCTGTTTCATTGCTTCTCTTTTTTGTATTGATCATACTTTAGCTCTGACACCAGCTCACTATTAAAGGGTTAGAAAATGGGCTCTTTGAGGAGAATTATTTCAGTGGGGAAAAGACAGGCCAAGGAATGACAGTGACAGTCCATGAATTTTAAATGTTATTACTGAAGACAAAGGTGGCCAGCTGTTCTTACCTTCCACTGAGGAGGGAAAAAGGCTAAAACTGTGAGACAGAAAAAAAAAGTTTGGAGCACATCAAATTTACAGATAGCTACTGGCCATTTTCCTGCATTCAAATCCAGCCTCCCACACTAGCTATGTGACCCTGGGCAAGTTACTTAACTTGCCTCCAAAGAAAGAAGGAAAGGAAATGCTAATTCCCTTCCCTTGGAAAAGATGTTGGGTAGTGACCATAGGGAAGTTGATGTGGTAGCTATGTTATACCAGCTGCCTGAAACTGTGGGAGCATTCCCAGATCTCCAAAGAATTCTCTATTTCTGTCAAGGGTATGGCCATACTTCCAGTCACCCAGGCTTATAAACTCTGTGACATCCTCAGCTCCTCATTGTCATTCACCCTACACATCCAGCCCTATTGTCAAATCCGGTCATTTTTATCTCAACAGCATCTCTTGCATCCATTTTCTCCTCTTCCCTCACATGGCCACTTCCCTGGTCCAGGTCCTCTTTACCTCTGGCCTACCCAACTGCAATAGCTTCCTAATTGGTCTCCCTGACTCAAACATCTCCCCAATCCAATCCATCCTCCACACAGCTGCCAACCCTATCCCTTTCTTCTCAGTAAAGTCCTGTGAATCCTTATTACCTGTAGGGTCAAATATAAACTCCCCATTCAGCATTTAAGATCTTTACAACCTTCCTGCTCTCACTATGCATTCCTCCCCACCATGTGCATTCTACATTCCAGGCCTGCCAGACTTCTTGCCTCACCCCAGGACAGTACATTTCAATCTCCCATCTCCATGACTTTGCACTGACTTTCCTCTCTGCTTGGAATGTTTTCATTTCTCGTCTCTGCTTCTTGGAATCTCTTCTTTCCTTCAGAAATTCAGCTCAAATATCACACTGTGGAGGAGGCCTTTCCTGGTCCCTCCACCTGCTAATATCTCCTTTTCCTCTCTCCCATTCCCTATCCCTAAATGTTTAATTTTTTCTTTACATATATCCTGTCTATACCTGTACATGTGCATATGTCCCACCTCCCTCCCCATTAGAATATAAACTCCAGGAGAAAAGACACTCTTTTGCTTCAGTATTTTTATTCCTAGAGTCTAGTCTGTTGAATAATAGATTGATAAGATGATTTCTCCGTGTCTTCTGATCCTATATGATTTTCTTCCTTCTGTAAATTCTCCTTAAAGAATATGCCTCTTGAGGGTATCAATCTAAAACACAGGCTATTTATTTCCTGTCATCCCTACTAAATGATTTGCCAATGGTCTTACCTAGAATTTAAACTTTCATCCCTGTTGTCAAACAATGGAATGAGGCATCACAGGGTTCCCAGTGGAGCTGAGGAGTCATCTTCCTTGATAAGCTTTCAGAAGAGGTTAGCTTAGCTGCCTATCTTTCAGTCCTTCAGAGAGTTTTGAAAGTCCCTTTATTGTCATCACCACTAACAAGCATTTATCAAGCACAGTTCTGCTACCCTTTATGCATTTTTTTTGCAGGTCAGGCTTCCAGGGGCAACTGCTACCTCGGGTTCGAGAAACTCACTCAGTGGCTCCATACTCCTAAATCTATAGCTCACAAGCCTCTGTTAATAGCTTTACTTTTAATAATCAGCCAGTAGGAAGGAAAGAAAGATATAAGCATTTATTGAGTGTCTAATATGTGCCAGGCACTGTGCTAAGTGCTTTACAAATATCATCTCATTTGATCATCACAACAGTCCTGGGAGATAAGTGCTATTATTGTCTCCATTTTAGAGCTGAGAAAACTGAGGCCAAACAGTGGTTAAGGGACTTGCCCTGGATCACATAGCAAGTGTCTGAGGCTGGATTTGAACTCAGGTCTTCCATAGTGGCACACACCCTGTAATCCCTTATGCTGGGAAACTAAGACTAGTGGATCACTTAGGCTCAGGGATTGAGTAGAGCCAAAGCTAATATAAGGTCTACACTAACCTAGAACCATTATGATGAGTCACTGGAAACAAAGGGAAGAAAAAACTGGACCAGAAATAGAGAAAGGTCAAACGTTGATCAGCTGATCAATAGTGGGGCTGGGCCCATGAGTGGCAGCTGCACTTTCAACCTAGACAAGATAAAGAGACCTAGGTTGTTATTGTGTTGTTGTTTTAATCAGCCAGTAAACACAATTAGGTCAAAGAAAAGGCATTTACCGAGATAGCATAATAAGAAGAGTGGCTATACAACATCTCCCCTTCCCCCCATTAATAATCCTGGAGCATCCTCTCCTACAAATACACACCTAGCACCAGTGGGAAGAGTGGGCAGTTAGGGACACACATACGGACCTACATGTAGCCAAGGCAGCTCATGCTTCTGACATCGCAGGACACAGATTTCCTTTCTGCTCTCATGGTGCCACCATGCTGCTCCCCAGTGGGCATATCTCTATTGGTCAGGTCACTCAGCTGGGCTCCCTTGGCCTATTCTTCTCACAGCTTGACCCAGGGCTAATTCTTTCTTGAAGTTATAGCTGGCTTTCTCAATTGTTGCCAGAATCACACTATTTAGGGCTGTCTCCCGGATCACCTCTTTCTGGCCTTCTCCCTGTTGGAAGCAAAGAGCTCCATGGATAGATGCCATGGTAGGGGAAATCAATTGGACTCCTGATCAATTCCCCCTTGTGACACATATGATAAGTGCCAAATAAGGGGTGTAGACAATAAGATTTAAGGAGTTCACAGAGAGGAGGCAATCACTGTAGCCTGGTATGGACAGAGAAATCTTTGTTGGGGGTGATGGGACTTAAGCTGAGTCTTAAAAACTAAGAAGAATTTCAACAGGCAAAGGACAGGCAAGGCCAGGAGGTGCATGGAGGGAAGAAAAATATTATGGAGTGTATGCCTAAGTGAGGAGACAGCAATGTGCTGGTCTATGAGTCTGTGAGGTTGTTTGAAATAGCCTGAGTGGTCTCTAACAGCAAGCCTCTCCTCCCCCAACTAAAACAACATAACTTAGGAGCCTCCCCAGTGACTGACTCGGACAATTGAAAATTTGCTTTCTTTGTACAGTTTTTGACTCTTGTTGACAGTGCCTGGAATGGGAAGCCCAGTCTAAGGAACAGCCTGAGTCCTTGGTGTATATGTTGTAGATTTTTTAAAGTCAGATCAGGGACACGTCATGTGAATGCCCAAGGCAGAGTATGAAAACTGCAGAGGGGAGAGTGGAAGAGCATATGTTACTGCTCACTGGAGACATAGAGGCTTCGATATAGCACATGTGGCTTTACGACACAAAATAAACGCTTATATGCTTTAGACAGTGGAATTTTCTAACGTTAAAAACGTATGCCTTTATAAAAAGTATTACTAAAAAGCATCATCATCCGTGCCTCTGCTCTGCTCCTGATACTTCGCACCAACCCCTAGACCTAGCTCTGATGAAAGTCCAATATCTATTCCCCAGCTTAGCCAAGAGGTCCAGAGGCATTATCTAAGGTTGACCTTTAATATTTGAGGAAGGAAACAGAGGGGGGTCAACTAGATACCCCTTTGCCAAGTAGCCCATCTGTCTGTGGTAGTCAATAAATTAGACTGATAGAGGGCTCCTATTGTGGAGAAGTAAGGCAGTGTGTGATGTAAGTATGGGGAAACCTCTGTATCTTTCTATTGTATGATTAACTGAAATGGTTTCAGTGGACTTTCCTGCATGCAAGAATTCAATTGAAGGGGGTGAGAATACGAAGCTAGTAAAAACCTTTCAAATTCTTGACAGCTTTTGAGCTTTTTCAGTCATCAGAAAATAACATACTGTGGATATATATTAAATGGAATAAAAATGCAGAAATCTTTCTATATGCAGCATTTGAAAGCATTATATATGTCTCTATATACATATATGTATATGTATTTGTATATATATATATATATACACACAGAGCACAGAGAAAACCAGACATAAACACTTTTTTGAAAAAAAATGTAGCTTGATTAGCTTGAACACCATAAGAAATTTAGTTTAAGAAAAAATTGGATAATTGGAACAGCCTAGAATATGGAGAATGTTAAATATACAAGTCAGCTGAGCATGCAGCATTTATGGTGAACTCTGATTAAACTGAAGTCTCAAATAATCAAAGTTTTAATGACCCAGGCTTATTTGAATTTCTTCTGTAGAAAAAGGAGATTAGATAGTTCAAGTAACAAATTTGTTGGGATAGTTCTGGTTCTTCTCAATTTGTACTGAGTCAGAGAAATGGCTGGGGTTTGGGATTGTTGTTGGTGTTGTATTTCCAATTTCGGTCTGTCCAAAAGACAGAGAAGACAGGGGCTTTCCACAAATATATTTATCCAAGAAAGTCTTCCGAATATGCTGAAAATCCTCCTGAGGGAAAGGGACTCTGCCCATCATATGAGTAAGATTCAAAATCAAAGGCACATCAGAAACCTGAAAAAGGTCAAGCAATACGAATTTATAAACTTCCATAATGTTTGTTGTAGGCATAGTAATTATTCCTACATCTCAGCCCTCCCAGAACCTTAGACCAGAATATTTCCACAGAGAAATGCATTTGACACTACTTAACAAATGATAATTCCAGATGTGCAAGATAGAAAAAAAAAAAACTAGTGACCAAAGCACTCATAATTTTTATGAGTTCCTCATTGTGCACTGACAGCCACATGGCTCTTCTTCTCTTTCCCCTTTTTCCTGGCAAAAGGTCTAGTCATATAGTAGTAGTACCTGGTCATTGTATTCAGGGGAAACAGCCACCCAGTGACAGGGAGGATTTTCTATTCACCTCGAGAAACATGGTGCGTCACATTGGAAACATGATTTCCTAATGAAATGGCTGGAGTGTACATAATTTATACGGTGGTAGAGAAGGCTGACATGACACAAAGGACATTTGTTCCTGCCATTCCAGTAAGTACACATGGGTCAAATCGCTCAGGAATGAATCAGACTAGCATTCCCCAGGAAACTGCTCAGAGAATTGCCTCCTTCAGCGCTTGCTCTATAAAGTGTTAAAGATATTTACTACCTGTGTAAAAACTTGGCGATTCAGGCCCCTCCTTGGTACACAGAGTTGGTGAGAGTTGAACCCCTGCCGGTCCCAACTTCTTTGAGCTAGAGTAAGAAAAGGGGGATTGTTCTACATAATCATCCTTTGGCTTTCGATTATGCTTTTCCTCTGGGACTCATTTTGCAAACGTTAAACATCACAATTCCCCATTAAAAGGAGGCAAAGTGCTCATTTCACAGGTGGTGAGACCAAGACAGGGCTTGGTCTCCATGACACCAAACGACCTTCATAACAGACTCATTCCACTGCATTCACTGAAATGACCTCGTAGAATTAATTCTAGCCAAAGTAGTCTAGAGTCCCTTACTTAAGGTCATACTTATAGAGTCATCCTCAAACACAGGGGCAGAATACTGAACTCTATAGTCTCTGTGTCTTGTTTGTTCTTGGGTAGAATTGATGGCAAATGCTTATAAAACCAGGAGACATTCCTAGCATGGAATATGACACTACTAACTTCAAATGGGGGGGGGGGCAGCTTAAGAGAGAAAGCTCTGTTTAATGTGTCAAGGATAGCTGTGTGACCCTGGGCAGGTCACTTAACCCTGCTTGCCTCAGTTTCCTCATCTGGAGGAATGAGCTGGAGAAGGAAAATGGCAAACCATACCAGTATCCTTGCCAAGAAAGCCCTAAATGGGGCCGTGAAGAGTCGGACAAGACTGAATAACAACAACAGTCAGTTTTTGAGCCTCATGGTGTAATGGATTTTGAAAGAAGAAGGTTTAGGTTCAAACTCTGCCGCCCCCCCCCCCAATTGTGTGATCTTCATAAATCACTGACTTCCTTTAAGTTCCATTTCATCAACAGTTAAATTAATACCTAACCTACCTGCTTCACAAGGATGAAGGTAAGGGTTAAATGAGATCAAGTATATTGATGACTCAATTCTACCATTATGAAACTAAATAACTGGTTTGTTGTTACTCTAAGTGCTTTAAAGAACAGTAGAGGGAATATTGTGATCCTATTTTGATCATGGTAGAGGGTGGAGAGAAACCATAACTGTGATTTCAACAATGTAAGAAACTCCATATGTGGAGACACTGAGAGGTAAGACTGGAAGACCAGAGCTTTAGAGACAGAGGGAACCCAAGAGGCCAACTATTTCAGCTTCCTTGTAAGGAACTAAGACCTAGAGAGGTTAAGGGACTTACCCCAAAATCACAAAATTAGGATTCAAACCCAGGATCTCTGACTCCAGATCATAACATTCTTTCCAGCATACCATTCTAGTCTCTAAGGTAGAATCATAGGTCATAAATATAGAGCCAGAGGGGACCTAAGAGCCCCGCTATTTTATGGGTAAGGACACTGGAATCCAGAAACTGAAGTCTCTTGCCCCAAATTACACAAGTAAGTGTAAGTGGTTGACCTGAAGTTCCAACACAGTTTCTTTCCCTCCAAATGCAGTATTCATTTCAAATAACTCCCCCAGCAAAGGACATAGAAAAGAGGTAATGAAACATATCTCCTCTTTCATAGCACAGAGGCAGGGGACTATTAAGACAGGCTATCACAGACACTGTCAGACAAGACATCTGTATGTCTGTATCAGATGTTTTCTGCTTAATTGTTTTTCTTTGTCTTAAGAGAAGGTTCAATCTAGGGTCAGGATGGATGGGATGTGACCACACGTAAAGATAAAAGGCATCAGTAAAACATTTTTTAATGTAGCAGAGGACGGTCTGGAGCACTGCCCATGTGTTCTGGCCCATTGCAAATGTGTGTGCACTACCAAAGGCTCATATGTCCCTTCCTATGGAGTCAAAGGACATATGCTCAGTGGGAAGTGTTCCAATGCAACCCTCACTATCCCCTCTGCTCCCACCCCCATTTAAACATCAATTGACTTGCCCATGGTCACACAGCTAGTAAGAATCAGAGGCAGATCAGATTCTCCATTCCCTACCATCTGGTCTTTCTGATTCCACTGACACTACTTTATTCACTACACAATGTTGCTTAATATCCTGTTCTTGAAAGTTGTAAGATTGCTGACATGATCATTCAGGTACTGAGATAACTTTGATAATGTGGTACCATCAGCTAAGTTCCTCGGTGGATCTAGAGCACTTGACCTGGAGTCAGGAAGACCTGAGTTCAAATCTAGCCTCAGACATGTCCTAGCTGTGTGACCCTGGGCAGGTCACTTAGCTCTGTTTGCTTCAGTTTTCTCATCTGTAAAATGAGCTAGAGAAGGAAATGGCAAACCACTCCAGTATTTTTGCCAAAAAAAAACCCCAAATGGGGTCTCGAAGAGTCAGACAAGACTGAATAACAACAACAACAATCAGTTTTTGAGCCTCATGGTATAATGGATTTGGGAGGAAAAAGGTTTAGGTTCAAATTGGCCACAAATGTTGTGATCTTCATAAATCACTGGCTTTCTTTGAGTCCCATTTCATCAGCAGTTAAATTACGCTAATAATACCTAACCTACCTGCTTCACAAGGATGAGGTAAGGATTAAATGAGATCAAATATACAAAAGTACTTGGAGAATATAGAGTATTTTGCAAATTAGAGTATCAAGTATTCCACTTACGCCATTTTGTATACTTAGGGGTGGATAGCAATATCACAGTTAGGGTAGAAATCCCCCTCTGACATCAATCAATCAACAAACATTTATTATGTGCTCCCTAAGTGGCAGACATTATGCTATGGATGTATGCATGTAAGAGCAGGAGATTGCGGCCGTGATCTAAGAATTGGCCGTGATACAGACATACAGATATTTTATCTGACAATTAGAATTAGGCATTCAAGGAAAAGGAGAAAACAATCCCTGCCCAGAAGGAGCATACATCCTAGTGGGGCAGACAACCTGGACAAAGACAGGCACATGTAAGATAGATACAAAGGAGAGATACTTAGGAAGAGTAGAGGAAGAAGCTTTAGGAAAGGGTCAAGGGGAGGAGTCAAGAGAAAGACCTGGAGAGGCCTCCTGCAGAAGCAGGTTCTCTGCCTGAGTCCTGAAGGAAGCAGTGGGTTCCAAGAGTCAGAGGTGAAGGGTGAGTCCATTCCACATGGAAGAGTTTTATCCACATGCACCAGACATGAACTCTGGGTTACATATGTCATATGGGATAGCTCTCCAGGAGAAGAAAAGGAAGACTATATTGTGAAACTCAAGGAATGCAAAAGTAAATTATACCAACAAAATTTTATAAAAACAAATAATCCAAAGAGAAATTTCTATTAATGCCTTAAAAATCTTACACTCCACTGGAATCCCATCCCTACTCCCATACCTCAACATCTTGCCCCTGGTGATTCCTAGAAACAACTTTCTGGTGGTGCTAATGAGGCAGCAGTTCTGGTCTGACATACCCAAGAGACTTAGGAGAGAGAACTCATATTTGTCCAAAAAGCAAGAGTTGTTCTGTTTTTTGATCAAATGAATACCAGTTATCCACTTAGAAAACAATCTAGCCAAATCTCACAATCTTCTTGAAGGGGGAAAGGGAAACAAGCCAATTCAAATGACATCACTGAAACTAAAAAGGAAGCAAGAGATCTTAAAGACAAATCTTCAAGTCTTTGTAGGAAGATTTTATGTTAATGTAACTCAAATGTTAAAAAGCACTGGTATGCAAGGAGAAAGTGCAGGATAGTTAAACCAAACTCTTTTGAGATCTCATTTTGAAGATCCTACAACGTTAGTAAGACTTGATCAAATCAGCACAACGTTGTCTACAAAAAGGAGCATCTGGAAGATGTCACAATTGGTATGGTGGATAGAGCACGGGGTCTGGAGTCAAAGAAGATTTGAGTTCAAATCCTGTCTCAGACATTTATTAGTTGTTTAATTCAGTTTTCTCAACTATAAAATTGGGATACTAATAGCATCTACCTCATGGTATTGTTGTGAAGACCATAATGAGGTAATATTTGTTTAAAAACCCACAAATACAAAACACTGGAGCATAGTAGGTGCTATATAAATGCTTATTCCCTTCCTATCCATATAGGGAATCCTTCTCTAACTTGACTGAACCTCTTTTCATGACAGAAATGGACATTTTTACTGAGCACCTGCAGTTTTATACCTTGCTTGATATTAACAACCATAGGATCAAACAAAGTCATAGTAGTTGTCCTATCTTTCAAAGAATCTTATAGATCTGAATATCAGAATCTTATAATCTGACAACTATATCCATCACTGGACCCAAGGAGCTCAGGCACCATGCCCTCTCCTCTCCACTAAGAGGCACGTCTGGTCTGGACTCAGGTATGTAGTCTGGGCAGACCACCTACAAGAAGGGTCAGACTCTTTTTCTCGTGCTTTTAGATTTATTTTACCCTCAGCCTAAAACCTTGGGAAAGATTTATTTAAAGCTTGGGTTTGTTTCATGTGTAGGATCTCCACAAAGTGGGAGTATCAAGGTATTCAATGTACGGTGTAAATCAGATATGGGACAGGTATTTATTTCCTTCACACAAAAAGAATGTTTAACATAAAAGGCTGTCAAACATATTGACAAGAATTTTAAACACTAATAACTTCTGACATAATTAGTTTTATACTGGCAGGTCGAGATAAATAGAAAAATGTAGCATTTTTCAGGACCCCTGAATACACATTGTTACATTTTGCCTCAGTTTCGCACTGCCTAACAATTTCCTCGAGGTCCATGTCTTCTGGAAAGGTAGGCCACGTGTTGCACTCCTTCCCTTACCAATAGTATCCTTCAAATGCTGCCAGTGAGAACCCAGGATCTCTAAACATCTCAAACTCATAAGGTTGCCTCCAATACTGGACATATCCTTCTTAGGACTACTGTTCAGTTACCTATATTCAAGGAAAGAAAAAGTGGCTCTCCCTGCTCAGTGGTCAATAAGGGGGATTTCCTCATTATACCCAGAGCACCTAAGTTTTTCAGCATTGATTCACACATGACCAGTTTGAAGTAAGCAAGGCAGTCAAACATTGTACTAGCCATAGAGAATGCAAAGACAAACTCTAACCAATCCCTGCTCCCAAGCAGCTCATATTCTCTATGTGGTGGTAAAAATATGATCTATTGTGGAATAAGGTGGCACAGATGATAGAGCACAGGGTCTGGAGTTGGGAAGACCTAAGTTCAAATCCAGCCTCAGGCATTTACTAGCTATGTGACCATGGGCAAGTCACTTAACTCTTTTTGCCCCTGTGTCCTCATCTGTAAAATGAGCGATAGAAGCAAATGGCAAACCAGTATTTTTGCCAAGAAAACCCCAAATGGGGTCATGAAGATTCAGACAAGACTGAAACAACTCGACAACAACAGTGGAATATCATTTGCTTGCCTTTTGCCTTTTAAATCCTCTCATCAAAGAAGTCCTCAATGTGGTAAATGATAAAATAGGTACATGGCTCATTGGTAATTTATATGTTTACCTATTTTGAGTAATAATGATGTCTGATATTTTTTCCTACACCTTTGGTACCTTCCCCTCTTTCAGATACCTTGAGAATAGTCCCTTGAAATTGATTTGTCTGCGGCATGAATCTCCTCTGTGTATATTAGGTCTAGTCCAGCTGCTTTGTTTTCTTCATTGTCTTTTCACCTCCTCAGGGAGCACGTCTGGGAATGTGATGTTATAGGCCAAATGTGGTAGACAATGCTGTCCTTGGTGAAAAAAGTTTATTACAATAATCTTTGCAGATCAGTTTCATTTTGTTGTCCTCTCTCCACTTTAATCTTTAAATGCCTTCAGGATGATTTTGCTTAATTGGGTCTATCAGAAAGCCTTCTTCAAACTTGTTTTCACTGCTTCTTCTGTTCTGTAAGGCAATATTACTCATAAGCTTTCACTATCTTTAGTCCTAAGATTGTTTTTAATATGTTAAACTGTTATTACCAATTGACTGTTTTCTGTCTAAATGACAGAAATGTAAAGAATTTCATTTTTATGATGTTGGTGTCCAACATATTAACATATCTCCATTTACATTCATGTATATGTTATATAGATATGAGTATCTATATTCTATGTAGTCTACATATATATTCTATAGTCTACATATATTCTATTAGTCTACAAACCCTTGACCTCTTTCATACCTTATTCCAGAGCTCTATTTTCCAATTTTTCCCTTTATACTCATCTTTAGAATGAAGTCATTGAGTATCAAAATATATGCTGATGTCATTTGGAGGGTCTTTCTCATGTTCTCTGTAGAACTGCATTGGCTTTCCATCCTCTTCATCTGGTAGTAACACCTAATTTTTTCATAGTGATCTTTTGGCAAATACTCATTTGAGCTCTGAACTATGAAGCAACCAAATAATCCATGAAATCATGTTCCTTATTGCCTTTGGATAGCCCACAAAATCATGTTTCTTATTGCCTTTGGACAACAGACTTGAAGCTCTTTCATGGTATTCAATGACATCCCCAATAACCTATAAATAAAGATTGGAGAGCAGGTTCCCCATGGGAAACCCCTCTTTCTCCCTCCCTCCCTCCCCCCCATCCAAGGCATCTAGGGCTTGCAGCATAATGGAACGCTCAGTCCCATAAAGATTCTCTGTACTCCTAGTTGACTCTCCAGTTATCTAAAGAAGCGTGTGTAGGTCTTATGCTATTTGGCACCCCTCAGAGCAAAAAAGGAAAAGCTCAATACGTGCAATCCTGCAAACATTACAGGAAGCAGCATACCAAGGGACTGGGCCAGAGCAGAGACATTGAGAGAAGGGAGGACATCCGGGGAACACTACATATCCCTGTCTGTCAAACTTGGCTAACTGCAAAAGCATTTATTTACTCAGGCCCTAGGGTTTTAAAACAGGAAGACACTTCAGAGATCATCTAGCCCACCCCCTCATTTTAGAGATCACAGGACCATAAATCTAGAGCCAGAAGGGACCTCAGAGGCTGCCTCCCAAAAGGACACATTTTCTCAGCTTTATTCCTGCTTCAGCCAGGTCGGTGAGAAGTCCTGGCACAGGATGATCAGTCAAAAAAGACGGATATGGATAGCTCAGAGAAGAGAAGGCTTAGGAGGTGGAATAGGAATAGGGCATCCTGAAGGGCTGCCATGGGGAAGAGGGATTCAATTTCGACTACTTGGCCTAAGAGACCAGAACTAGGAATGACAAAGCAAATTGTGGTACCCAAATGTATGGAATATTACTGTGACATGAGAAATTACATGTTTGGGAAAGCTTAAATGAATCAATACTGAGTAGAGTAAGCGGAACCAAGAACAAGATAGACACCATGACAACAACAAAGTAATTGGACAGAACAAAAAAATCTTAAACAATGTTGTATAATTAAAATAACCAAGTGTGGCCCCCTAAGAAAAGATTAAAAAAAGCACCTCTCTCCCTTCTTTGCAGAGGTGAGGGACTATGGATATACAGCATCACATATACTGCCTGATTCAGTTCATGTGTGGATTAGTTTTACTGAACTGTTTTCTGTCTTTCTCTTTCTTCCTTTTCTTTTTTCTTCCTTTCTCCTGTCTTCCTTCCTTCCTTTCTTTCTGATTGAGTATCTAACTCACCCATACTTCCCCCCCTTCTTTCTTTCTTCTCCTTTTCTTGTCTTTTTCTTTTCTTTGTTTTTCAGTTTTTCTTTTAGGCTGTTTCCCTATGTCACCTATGGTACAGGTGCAGTAGCCACTCACCCAGCAGACCCCACTGTTGCCCTGTTTTTCTGATTTGTGCTGATTTGTCTTGGAGCCCTCTGCTCCCAGGAATTTACCATCCTAGTGCCACCCCCCCCCATTAACTTTAGCCTTTCTGTAGCTCACAACTCCTGAACTCAAGTGATTCACTAGGCTTACCCTCTCCCAAAAGCAGGGATTACATCATGTGCCACCATACCTGACTTTTTTTTTTCCTTTTTCTTTTTTATTCTTTGCTACAAGGAATGACTCCTTGGGTAGGGGAGGGCAAGACAATATATATAGTCAAAAGTGATGGAGATACAAAAGGAAAAGACATGAACAAGACACAGTTTTTAAAGAATCAAGAGCAATAGGTGAAAGTTGAAGAAAGGCTTATTTCAGTTCAACATAAGGGAAAAAGTACTGACATAGCTATCTAACATAAATAGAATGTGCTACCTTGGGAGGCAGTGAGTTCCCCATCCCTGAGGGTTTTCCAGCAGAGCTTTAAAATTTCTTATCACAGATGCTACAGAGGGAGTATACATTGCACTGCGTGACCTCTGAGACCTTTTCTGCACTGAGATTCTGTGATTCTAAAAATATACCTTTTTTTCATAGGCAATTCAGGACAAATTAGAATAGATAACTTTGGGAAATGAATGTTGGTGACCTGAATTCTAAACTTGTGCTTCTTAGACCCTGGGTGAGACTGGACCAGTTAACCTGAAACATTCCCTTAAAGCAATTTTCCTTCTTCCCCTCCCCCTCCCAAACACATCTTACTTTTTCCCCAGAAATAAGCCAAGAAAACATTTCCCCATTTGATTGATTTATTAATGGAAAAACTGAGACAGAGAGGGATTTGAGTGATTTGCAAAATACTGCCTGGAAGTCAGCACTGGTAAGGGATTGGGAAAGCAGTCAGCAGTCAGTTCAGGGCACAACAGATGACCTAACAGCGTCGCTGCAGAGAATACCGCACTAGCTTCCAAATGAATTCCACGTGCCTTGTCCCAGGACCAAATAGCACCTTCAGCCTCGAGCCCTTCAAAGCCCTCTGTATTGCATCTGACTTGACTGACTTACACACTGGGCAGGTATATATCTGGGATGCAGCTTACAGCTCCTGTCACGGAAACCAGTGAACAGCTGTGAAGTCACAATGCAATCTGGTGTCTACCAGCCTGGCCTGGATTGAGACTTTGGCTAGAGAGGTGAAAAGCCCTGTTTCCCATTTACGATCCTCTCTACTACCTGCCCATTACTTCTTTCTGATGCAAATTGGAGAAAGAAAAATATATACTTAGATGATTTTGATGATGGGTGGGGAGAAAAATGGGAAAAGTCTGCTGTCTGCTATGGTGGCTCAAGAGCTCACTGAGACCATTTGGAGATTCAGAGCTTCCAATTATTATTATTAATAGTAATAATGATATGAAATCTCCCTTGAAGAAGTGGGAGGGGAGGAAGATGCTAGAGATCTTCATTCTTGGCTTCCCTGTGAGCTACACGTCACCCCTTCCTTCAATAATAATAATGATAATTTAAACAACATTTTAGAGAGCTTAAGGCTTAGAAAACCTTTCCTTACTACAGATCTCTGAGACAGACAGTGGAGATATTGTTCCATTTTTCAAATGAGGGAACTGAGGCTCAGACAGTTTACATGACTTGCCCATATAGCTACTGGTCTTCCTGCTTCAGATCTCTTCCCTGTGTAATGCATCCTCCATAGAACTGCCGAGGTGATTTTCCTAAAGTTTAGATCTGATCATGTTACTCTTCTACTAAATGAATTCCAATAGCTCCCGACTAGGGCAGTTAGTGTGGCACAGTGGATAGAGGGCCAGGTCGGGAGTCAAGAAGACTCATCCTTCAGAGTTCAAGTCTGGCCTCACACACTTACTAGCTGTGTGACCCTGGGCAAGTCACTTAACCCTGTTTTGCCTTAGTTTCCTCATCTGTAAAATGAGCTGGAGAAGGAAATGGCAAACCACTGTATTATCTCTGCCAAGAAAACCCCAAATGGGGTCATGAAGAGTTGGACACAACCGAACGACAAAATAAATATGTCCCACTGAAGCAGTTCTTGCATTGATAGAGAACAGTGTGGTACAGTGGATGAGATACTAGACTTTAAATCATCAGGAGCTGATTTCAAATCCCATCTCTGACACTTACAAACCATGTGGCCCTAGCAAACTACTTAATTTCTCTCAGCCTCAGTTTCCTGATATGGACAGTGGATAAAATGATAGTGCTTACTTGCTTGTTGTGAGCATAAAATGAAATAATGTATTATCATCATCATCATCATTATTATTATTATTATTATTATTAAGAGGGAGGGCTTACAAAAAAGACATTGTTTATCTTGTAATCAAATGATAAGGAAGTCCTTTCTGACATTTATTTTTGCTTCAGAACTCAACATTTAAACTTTTATCACTAAAAACGATCACTAGCAGAGTATACCAATTCCCATCTCAGTAAGGAAGATGGCATGAGGTCCTATGCTTAACTCCCAAAGAACACCAAATGCTGCTGATGGAAATGGTGTGCTGTGAATTTTATTTGCTATGGGGGATTCAGTTAAACTCCTTCTTACTAGTTTTGGCCTTCAAAATTTTCATCTTGGACAAGCTGCTGAAGGGGAGCGAGGTTCCTGGCAATGTATATGTATGTTTTAGGAACAGGACAAATTACCTATAAAAATGAAAGGGATTCTATGGAATTTAATCAAAAATGAATGAGGTCAAAACCAAAAAGAAAGCCAAATCAGAAATCATTGGTTTTCACTCTAATTTGGAGAACAAGGCAACATAGTAGAAAATGTGCTGCATTTTACGTCAGGAGAACTGAGTGAGAATTTACATGGAAAATATCATGGGTGTCGAGAAAGAGGACCTAGTTTCCAATCCTGATCCTGCAATTTAACTCATGTGACCTTGGCTAATCAACTAACTTCTCTGTACTTCAATCTTCTCACTTGTAAAATGAGGAAATTGGACTCCATGATTTCTTAAGGTCCTTTCCAGTACAAAATCCTATGATATTGTGATAATATCTACCAGCATTTCCTCACAATATAAATTAGACCCATTTCTCCTTCCCTCCAGCTACAGGGATTCATTTTCCCTAAAAGACAAAGCAATTTAAGGAACTGATTGTCCCCTGTTTCTCTGATGCAGTGTCCTGGCCACCTAAGGGCATAAAAAGTCCCCAGTGACTTGCTGACACCCATATGAGTCACTATGTCCTTCATCAGCATTATAACCAGATACATTTCCACATGGAGACAAAGGGGGGCCATTTCTAGAAAAGCTAAGTGACACTGTATCTCCCCCCCATCTTTGTTGTGTTAGTGTAAAATAAAATTCCTTTAAAGTTCAATGACTTTCGCCTGCCTTATTTTTATTTTGTCCCAATGTTGAATCTGAACTAAGAGAGTCCTGGTGTCAAAGCCACCTCCAACAGATACAATCAATCAATTGGTCAATCAACAAACATTTATTAAATGCCTAAAATGTGCCAGACACTTACAATGGGGGGCTGGTGCATGGGCAGCCCCATCAGTTTGCTAAATTAGTGTCATACACATGGACCATATTAAGGAGTTGCTTCTGGGAGAATCTTGTGGACTGTAGTATGTGTGGGCATTCTGTTATTGCCCTAGTTGGCATAACATGAGGTTGGGAGGAGCCTTTTTCTATCAGCTGTATAATTGGAACTGTCAGAGTCTTCAAAAGGGCTTGAGTCAGCACTGGCTAAAGCTTTACTGTATTCTCATCTGAGGGGATGAGGTGATTCATTCACTTGTTTCTGGTGAGAGAACCATGCTAGCGGGGAAGGGCAGCAGAGCCTTTCTCTGCTTATTCCCCTGAGGAAAGGGCTTGAGTTCTCCAGTCTGGGTCTGGAGCAGGAGTAGTAGTAATATGAGAGATCAAGAATACAGGGTGGATGTTGCAACCAGCCCAGCATCAATATCCTGAGAAGTACAGGTCTGGTGGAAGCTTTCATTCAAGCCGCATGTGGATATGAGCTATGTAGGAACTGAGCTAAGTTTCAAGCCCACTCCTCTAGAAACCAAGGTGATGTAGGGGAGATTATGCCCCCTGAGGTGTTCGGGAAAATATTTGTATGTTTGATCTTGCTGTATCTGTGAAGCAAATATCCTTTTGTACAAGCCAATCAATGTTTAGTGGTTAAATGGCACCAGGGTACAAGGTACCGGCCCCTGAGGGAACACAGTCAAAGGAGACTCAAGCTGATGGCGCAGATTAGAGATTCTTCCAATTCCTCAAACCTCCTGAGAAGGCTGCGAGGGGGAGATGTAACATGCCTGGCCCTGAGAAAGTGGAGCAGAGTCAAACATGTTACACACTGTACTAGGTACTGGGAACACACAGATAAAAATGAAACAGTCTCTACCTTCAAATATATTACATTCCATTAGAGGAGATAAGACACACATAAGCAAATATGCCCAAAATAAATACAAGTTAAATTTTCCTGAAGAGCACTAGGGACTGGAAGGAATCAGGAAGAGCTTCATGTAGGCGTTGCTTGAGCAAGTTTTTGAAGGAAACAAGGGATTCTGCAACGGAGAGGTGAGATGGGAATGGATCATTCCAGGAATATCAATGCAACAGAGTGGAGTCAGGAGGTGGGATAGCCTGCGTGTGACAACCAGCAAAGAAAACCAATGTGGGAGTAGTGTGGAAAGGGGAATAACACACGTGGTTGAAAATAAATATAACAAATGAATGAACATAAACAACAAATGTAACAAAGTGAATGAATGAATAAAATCTCATAAAAAGAGGTTTTAGTCAAGACGTGAAGGACTTTAAACCCAAACAAAGGAGCTTACATTTAATCTTAGGAGTAATGGGGAGCTTTTTGTTGTTGTTTAGTCTTCATGACTTGTTGTTCAGACTTCATGACTCCTCATGACCCCATTTGGGATTTTCTTGGCAAAGATATTGGAGTGATTTACCATTTCCTTCTCCAGCTCATTTTACAGATGGGGAAACTGAAGCAAACAGGGTTAAGTGACCTACAGCTAGTAAGCATCTGAGGCCAGATTTGAACTCAGGAAGATAAGTCATCCCAATTTTAGGCCAGGCACTCCGTGCACTATGGAGCCACCTAGCTGCCCCAAACCCAGAGATACAAACTACTAGGATAAGAATCACAATATGACAAAAACTGCTAGGAAAATTAGACATCAGTCCAGGAGAAATTAGGTTTAGATCAATGATTTCACAATGTACCACAAAAACCTTTAAATGGCTTAGATATAAAGGGTCATATAAACAAAATAGAAGAGAAGAGAAAATACTTTTTACAACTATGGTTAAGGAAAGACTTCTTGCTTAAACAAAGGAGAAAGAAGATCAAAGGAAATAAAATGTATAATTTTGATTAAATAAAATTGAAAAGTTTTGCATAAATAGTCAATGCAGGTAGAATTAGAAGGAAAACAATTGACAGGGAAAAATCTTTATAGCAAATTTTTCCGATAAAGGTCTGATATCTAAGATATGCAGGGAATTGACATAAATATGTTGAGAACAAGAAACGTAACTTAATAGATAAATGGTCAAAAGATATGAACAGGTAGTTCTCAAGGGAAGAAATACAAGTTAGCAAGCAGCATACAAAAAAATACTTTGTATCGCTAAAAAGAAAAGGAAAGAAAATTAAAACAATTCAGAGGTTTTACATCACATTGGTCAAATTGGAAAAGACGACAAAATTGGAAAATAACAATTGTAGGAGAAGCTGGGAGAGGACAGGCTCCACAGTGAATGGAGTTGTGAATAGGTGCCACCATTTTAGAAAGCAATTTGAAACTATACCCCCAAGACACTATATTGTGCATACCTTTTGACACAACAATACCATTGCTAGTCATATTCATCAAAAAGAACAAAGAAAGAGACCCATATGTACAAATAGCATTGAGAGCAGTTTTTATTGTAACAAAGAACTAAAAACAAAGTTGGTTCTCTTCTTTTCAGGAATGACTGAACAAATTAAGGTATATGAATGTAATGGAATACTTTTGTAACTTAGATTGTTGGATTTATTGGCATATAATTGGGCAAAATAGCTTCTAATAATTGTTTTAATTCCCTCTTCATTAGCAGTGAATTCATCCCTTTCATTTTTGATACTGATAATTTGGTTTTCTTCTTTCCTTTTTTAAAATCAAATTCACCAATGCTTTATCTATTTTATTGGTTTTTTCATAAAACCAGCTCCTAGTTTTATTTATTAGTTCAATGGTTTTCTTACTTTCAATTTGATTAATCTCCCTTTTGATTTTTGAAGATTTCCAATTTGGTGTTTAATTGGGGATTTTTAATTTGTTCTTTTTCTAGTTTTTATAGTTGCATG
>NW_020954587.1:5997257-6004648 GCF_900497805.2 Vombatus ursinus | reverse complement strand
TTGTTCTTTGATCCACTTATTCTTTAGGATTAGATTATTTAGTTTCCAATTAATTTTTAATGTATCTCTCCACTGCCATTTATTGAATGTCATTTTTATTGCATTATGATCTGAAAAGGATACATCTAATGGTTGTGAGGGTTTTATGCCCTAATACATGGTCAATTTTTGTGTAGGTGCCATGTACTGCTGGGGAAAAAAAGGTATATTCCTTTCTATTCCCATTCAATTTTCTCCAGAGATCTAGCATATCTAAATTTCTAGAATTCTATTCACCTCCTTAATTTCTTTCTTATTTTTTTGGTTAGATTTATCTAGTTCCGAGAGGGGAAATTTGAGGTCCCCCACTAGTATAGTTTAATTGTCTATTTCTTTCTGTAACTCATTTAACTTCTCCTTTAAAAATTTAGATGCTATACCATTTGGTGCTCATATGTTTAGTATTGATGTTACTTCATTGTCTATGGTACCTTTTGGCAAGACAGTTGCCTTCTTTATCTCTCTTAATTGATCTATTTTTTTCTTTTGCTCTGTCTGAGATCATGATTGCTACCCCTGTTTTTTTTTTTAACTTCAACTGAAGTATAATAGATTCTGCTCCAGCTCCCAACCTTTACTCTGTGTATGTCTGTCTGCTTCATACGTATTTCTTGTAAACAGCATATTGTTGGATTTTGGTTTTTAATCCATTCTGCTATCTATTTCCATTTTATGGGTGAGTTCATCCCATTCACATGTATAGTTATGATAACTATTTCCTGCCATCCTATTTTTCTTCTTTTTTATCTTTCTCTCTCACAGTTGTTTTTCCAATGAGCCATTTCACATTTTCTTCTATTTTTTAAAAAAAAATTCTTTTGATTTTGTTTTATCATTTCTTGATGTCTCATGAAATCATTAGCTTCCACTTGTCTAGTTCTAATTTTTGAGGAATTATCTTCATCAGTGAGCTTTTGTACCTCCTTTTCCATTTGGTCAATTTTATTTTTAAAGAGTTATTTTCTTTGGTGAATTTTCATATATCTTTTTTCCATTTTTTTGTGTTTCTTTTACCAAAGCATTGACTTTTTTTTCACTATTCTCTTGTATCACTCTCACTTCTTTTCCCAATTTTTCTTCTACTCTTCTTATTTGCTTTTTAAAATCCTTTCTAAGCTCTTCCAGTTTTTTTTTTAATTTACATTTTTCTCCGAGGCTTCACATGAAGCCATTTTGACACTGTTGTCCTCTTCTAAGTATGTGCCTTGATCCTCCCAGTCACCATAGTAACTTTCTATAGTCAAGCTCTTTTTTTTTTTTTGCTCATTTTTCTGCCTATTGTATGTGACTTTGTACTTTTATGTAAGAGTTGGGCTCTGCTTCTGCACTGTCCCAAGCTTCTTGTGCCCAGGTTTAGGACCTTGCTGCTGGCTTGCACTGGAGGTGGGGGGGGGGGCCTCCCTGTTGGCCTGCCCCAGAGATGAGTCCTCACTGTTCTCTTGCTATGGAGGTGGGTCCTCACTACTGGTCAGCAATGGTGGTGGGGCTTTGCTAGTGGCCTACACTGGGTGTGGGGCCTTGATATGCTGCTGGTCTTGAACTGCTACCTTGACTCTGAGGCTGCTGGCTAACACGAGGATGCCCTCCTCCCCCTGCTGGTGGTTTGTCCCAGGGCTCAGAATTTCACTGCATGCCCTCTGGGGTACAACCTGCTGCCACTCACTGACCCATTCTCCTAACCCAGTGAGATAGACCTTTCCTGCTGTGCTGGTAAGTTGCTTCTCCACTCCTAAATTGGTTCTGAGGCATTTTTCAAGGTTGTTTGGAGGGGAATTTGGGAGTTCCAGGGAGTTCCTTTCTCACTCCCCCATCTTGATACCAGAAGTCTGATGCTGTCTTCTGAAGGTGTCCCCAGGTCTGGCTTTTATAATTGCAGCCAATCAAAGAGACTGTTGTCTGCCTTCTCTTCATCAAATCAGAATCACCTACACAACGTCCACCCATGCTCCACAGCTTCTCCAAGGCATTTCCACCAAAAGCTATCGTAACTCTTCCAAAAGCAGGATTTCTCCTCTGCAAGTCTTCCACAAATTAGCCGAGCATACTAATATTCTTGTATGAACTGATACAGGGTAAATAGAGAGAACACAGAAAATGTTATACATTGACTACAACACTATAAAGGAAAACAACTTTGAAGGCAGGAGAACTCTGATGAGTGCAGTGACAATCAGAACTCCAACAGACTGATTAGGAAGCATGCCTCCCCCACCTTGGTCCAGACTTTAGGTTCAGAATGAGACTTAGGTTTTTTAAATTAAATGTTTTTAATCAATAGAAATCTATTTTCTTTCCCATGGGCAGCTAGGTGGTACAGTGGATAGAGTGACAGGCCTAAAGTCTGAAAGATGAATCTTCCTGAGTTCAAATCTGGCCTCAGATACTTACTAGCTGTGGGACCCTGGGTCAGTCACTTAACCCCTGTTTGCTTCAGTTTCCTCCTCTGTAAAATGAGCTGGAGAAGGAAATGGCAAACCATCCCAGGACCTTTGCCGAGAAAACCCCAAATGGAGTCATGAAAAGTCAGCCACGACTGAGAAAATGACTGAATGACAAAATTTTCTCTCCTTCCTACAACCCCTTAGGAAAAAAGAAAAACAATTCTTTTAACAAATAAATATAATCAAGTGAAACAAATTCTCTCATTATGTTCAAAAAATATATATCTCATTTTACAGCCTGAATCCATCACCTCTCCATCAGGTGGTAGACAGCATCAGTCCTCTGGAATCATGGATGGTCACTACATCACTAAGATTTCATATAGGTTTCAAAGTTGTGCATTTTTACAGTGTTATTATTATATAAATTGATCTGGTTTTGTTCATTTCATTAAAATGCTTCATCAGTTTATGTAAGTCTTCAAAATTATTTTTTATAATATAGATGTTATAGTATAGAGACATATTATTTGGGGTTTTTTTTTTAATTAAATTTTACTTTATTTTCAGGTCTGCATTCTTTTCCACCCACCTCTCCTTCTCCTCAAAAAAGCAAGAAAATCAAAATCCATTATAAACATATAGTCAAGTAAAATATTTCTGCATTCGCCATATCCTCTCAAAAAATGACTCAATATGCATCTAATAGAGAATGCATCACCTTGCTATCTGGAGGTAGATAGCATGTTTCACCATGAGTCCTTTGGAATTATGGTGGGTCAGTGTGTTGATCAGAGTTCTCAAGTATTTTAAAGTTGTTTATAGACATAGATCTTTAAACATGACTATTACAGCACAAATTTGTTTTTGCTTGATTATATTTATTTGTTACAAGGTGTACAGGGAATGGGGAAGGCGGCAGTAGGGAGTCAGGGGTAGCAATAGTGATGCAAAAATAGGAGAGAGAGGGAAGATCAATGAAATATCTCCTCCCTTGTAAGAAATAGATACATTTACCTAAAACAAACCAATACATCAGCCATGACTAATGACATATGCCTCATTCTAGACTTACAGTCATTCTCAGTTTTCTCATAAGAGGCAGAAGGCATACTTTAATACCTCCAATTCTCTGATATCACAATTAGGTACTGAATTGATCTGAGTTCTGATGTCTTTTACTCTTATTTTCCTTTACATTATTGTGAATATTTTAATCCTGATTCTGCTCATTTTGCTTTACATTTGCTCATAAAAGTCTTTCTAAGTTTCTCTGAATTCCTCATATTTGGTGAAAAATAAGGGAATTGGACTAGAAGACTTATGAGGTCCCTTACAGGTCTAAATTTATGACCCTAAGATATTTCTCACACACAACAATATTCCATTATATTCATATACAACAATATGTTCGGTCATTCTTGAATCTATGGATACCCACTTTGCTTCCAAATCTTTATTCTTACTAATGTGTTGCTATCAATCAATCAATCAGTCAATCAACATTTATTAAGCCCCTACTATGTTCCAGGCACTGTGCTAAGCACTAGGCATACAAAAAGAGACAAAAGACAGCCCCTGCCCTCAAGGAGCTTACAATCTGATGAAGGAAACAACATGCCAAAAAATATATAAGAAACAAGCTACATAAAGGATGAATAAGAAATTATTGAAAGAGGGAAGGCACTAAAATCAAGAGGGGCTGGGGAATGCTTCCTGTAGAAGGGGAAATTTTATTTGGAAATTAAAAGAAGCCAGGGAAGTTGGTAGTCAGAGCAGAGGAAGAGAGAGCATTCCAGGTAGGGGGCACAGCGAGAGAAAATACCCAGACTGGAGAGATGGAGTGTCCTGTTCATGGAACAGCAAGGAGGGCATTATTACTGGATCTAAAAATACATGTTGGGAAGTAAGGTGTAAGAAAACTGAGGGAATGGGAAGAAGGTCTTGCCCTCTGCAGTAACTGGGAAGATAGGAGGGGTGTAGAATTTAGGAAGAAAAATAATGAGTTTTGCTTTGGACATGTTAAATTTAAACTATCTACCCTACATCCAGTTTAAGATGCCTGAAGGGCAGATGGACATGTGAGATTGAAGGTTAACAGAGAATTTGGGGCAAGGTAGGTAGATTTGAGAATCATCAGCATGGAGATGATAATTAAATCTATGAGGGCTGATAAGATCATCAAGTGATATAGTATGAAAGGAGAAGAGAAGAGACCCCAGGAAAGAACCCTGAAGGACACTTATGGTTAGAGAGTGAGATCTGGAAGAGGATCCAGAAAAGGAGACAGAGATGGAGTGACCATGTAGGTAGGAGGAGAACAAGAGAGTGATGTCCTGAAAACCTAGCGAGAACAGAGTATCAAGGAAAGGGTGATCTTTGTTGTCAAAGGCTACAGAGACATTAAAGAGAATGAGGATTGAGAAAAGGCCATTGGATTGGGCAACTAAGAGATCATTAGTAAGTTTGGAGAAAGTAATTTTAGTGGAACTATAAGTCAGAGGCCAAGTTGTAAGGGATTAAAAAGAAATTGAGAGGAAAGAGCACAATCACCTATCGTAGATAAGGAGTTCAGTAAGTTTTAGCAAGTTTTGCAGGAAGTTTAGCTACAAAGGCAGGAGAAATATGGGATGATGGTTGGCAGGGACAGAAGGATCAAGTGAGGGTTTTTTCACAATAGAGGAGACATGGACATGTTTGTAGCAGTAAGGAATGAGCCAGTAGACAGGGAGAGATTGAAAATAAGTGAGAGTGGGGATGACAGAGGGAACAGTTTGCTGGAGGGGACTCTACTTGAACAAGTGGAGGAGTTAATCTGGGTCAGAGTGAGGCAAGGGTGTGGGACACGTGTGAAAGGGAAGATGGTGGCAGAAGGCATCTGAGGGACAGGAAGTGAGTTACAGGGGCCAAGAGGGAGCTCATGGAGAACAGCCTCCATTTTTTTCTGTAAAATATGAGACAAGGTTCTCAGCTGAGAAAGTCGGGGAAGGATAAGCCTAAATATATTTGCACAAATAGAATCTTTCTCTCAGTCTTTGACCTCCTTGGTGTATGAAATGTATCTTTATCAGACTTTCGGAGAGAGAAATCTCCTGCCTCTTTTTGTTGTCATTTAAGTGTATTACACTGACCCAAATTTTCCCTCCCTAGTGCTAAAGTCACAGTCTTCATATCATGGTAATTTAGGTTTAAAACCTCCTTCTCTACTGGTAATTAAGCAGATTATTGCCGTTTCCCTTTCATAATTCACATACTCTGTCTACTAAGGCAAAGCTTGGAAGATGGAGGTGAACCACTAAAGAGAAGACCTGGACATCTTCACTTTCCCTTTCACTGGTTTGTTTAATTGGGTATTTCCATTTACTGGTGAAGGTTTGTATCACTTGGCTCCTGAAATCTCATAAAGTGCCCAACATCAGCAAATTTGAGGAACTATTCTCTTGAGGCAAGACCTGGAAACTCTTGTAATGCCCATGGATTTCTTTCTTACAGTTTCAGTGCTCAAACAGAAATAGTAAGCATTTAACTATTCCCTTAACTATGCCAGATTACGCCTGGTTTTCTAGCCCACCTAGTCCGGTGTTTGAAGGTGGAAAATGCTGCCTCGAAGGCTTATTTTGTAAAAGAAAAGGGTGCAGAGTGCATCCTCCATGGGGAAACAAAGCTCCAACAGAATTCTAAGCCCAGACAGACATTACCTAGGAATGCTTGAATGAAGGAGACTGCATTTGCATACCGGCTCTAATGTAAGGAGGGCACAGAGGCAAAAAGAAAGCACAGTTTTTTGATTAACCCATCTAGCCACTGGGTGCCACTACCAATTTGTTTGGTTAATCAAATAGCAGAATAACAACAACAAAAATGCTGCCGCTGCAGAAAAACAGGCTCCCAGCAAACTACTTTTGTGAAGCAGGAAGTGAAAGGCCCCTACACTCCCACCAGCCCCACCCCCACCTCATGGCACATACTCACTTTGATGTATTTTGGCTGGATTTTTTTTTTTATAACTTCCCTAGTCTCTTCACTCTCAACTCTTACATGCCAGGTATTTTCCCCCATCATACGATATCAATTCAGTTCAATAAGTGCCTAATGGATGTATGACTGTGCGTTGGGTATACCTGGACTACAAAGATAAAGTGAAAAATGTGATCTTTCTTAGCTCAGATGTCTGAGGGTAATGCTTTAAGCACTGCCTTTTAATAGTAATGATCTGCACACTTCAGAAGCACCATCAACAACCATAAAGATTCCCTGAGCCCAGCTGCGGGTGGGGCACTGTCTTTGTTGTTTTTCAGTCATGTCAGACTCTTCTTGGCAAAGGTGCTGGAATGGTTTGCCGTCTCCTACTCCAGCTTATTTTACAGATGAGGAAACTCTCCAGCTCATTTTACAGATGAGACAGTTAAGTAACTTGCCCACAGTCACTTGCCCACAGCTAGTAAGTGTCTAAGGCTGGATTTGAACTCAGGAAGATGAGTCTTCCTGACTCCAGGCCTAGCACTGCATCCACTTCTCCACGCAGCTGCATTGTGTGCTAGGAGCTGAAGATAAGAAGTCCCTCAGCTCTGGAGGGACTTAAAAACCACCGATAAAGATTCCTACGCTGATAAAGATAAATAGCAATAGTAGACCATGTGTGTCAAGAACTGGAGGAATGCCAAAGACAGAGTCATCCATCCAAAGGAGAGAGGGCCGGAAGCATTTGGACAGGTGTGGTAGAAGTTCGACTTGAAGGAAGGAAAGATTTAGATTAGTTGGGAAGGAAAGGAAGGGTATTCTGATAAGGTGAGAAAAGAAAATACTCTGTATGCTGTGTGCAGAGAACTATGAGTAGATTAGTATGGCCGGGACAAAATGCTTACATAAGAGAACACAGTAAGAGGCAGGATTAGAGGCAAACTGTGGTAGGCTTGGAATCAATCAATAAGCATTTATTAAGAGCCTACTAAGTACCAGACTTAGGCTGGA